>NC_041826.1:7220092-7528842 GCF_900964775.1 Scleropages formosus | reverse complement strand
CCGGCGTTGCCCGCGGCATACCTCGCCCACATTTACATTGTGCACAAAGGCTCACGAGGGTGGAACAGGCTCCTCCAGCAAAGTTTGCGCACATGCAAATAGCTGAGCAGTGGCGACATCCTTTGGGTGTGGCACAGCGTGCTCCCGGTCATCCTTTAACAAAGTTGCTGTTTCGAGCTGGATTTCATTGCTGGGCGTCCCTCACACCGCGGTTCTCCAGTCAACCGGGGCTCTGCCGACACCGCTCGCTGTCCGCTGGAGGAAGGCGGTGCAGCTTCCTGCTGTGCTTCAGCGGAACAGCAGCATCTTGGGACGGGCTCCGGTGACCCATTGGTCTTCAGCGCTCACCCAGGATCCCCTTCAAACAACCGGCTCCTGTAGCAGAAGGCCGGAAATATTTTTGAACCAGCTAACGTTAAACGGTGCAACAGTGTGAGCAAGGACGCTCGAGAAGGGTCCCAGCAGCGTGAACCAGCAACCTCCAGATTATAGGTCCACACCCACAACCATACCACCACCAGATGGATGTGCCTAGGGAACAAAGCATGAAGGACGCAGTGCTATAAACAGATCCGTGTCTGTTTGTTTTTTGTCGCAAATAGAATGAAAAGCACTTTTGAGCTCAATCTAATAAACAACCACCGTTAAAAAATCCATGGAAACGGATCCAGAATGCTTTTTTTTTTTCATTCCCGTGGCTGGCGAAAGGCTTGGGTCAACTGTATGCGTGCAGATAATCCTTTGAATCATCAGCGTGATGGAGACCCGCGTGGATGGCATCGGAATCCAGCACCCCCAGAGCTCCCTGTGTAATTACAGCTGCTATCTGTTGTTGCGATAAATCTGCGGCCCTCATCCACAGTGCATACAAATGAGGCGCGGCGCTTCCCTCTGCGCTCCCCTCAACCAGCTCTAATTTCCCAGAAAAGATAGAGCAGCGAGACCCTCCCGCAGACGTTCGCGGCGCTGTCTGACAGCTCGGCTTTTCGGAGGGGCTTCTGTCCCGACGACGCGTCTATTGGGTGCCGAGGGTCCCCTGGAAAAGCAGGAAGAGTGTATGAAGGGGGATGCGCGCCCCTGAGGTCGGGCTTCTCCTCGAGCCGCCGAGAGCCTTCTTCGACCTCCTCTGTCGCTCTCGCTCGTTTACGCCACCCCTCCGTGCCCTCAACTTGTTCCCCGCAGAGCAAACATTATTCCAGAGAAATGTCATTTATTTGGGCAATTCGCTTTAAAAGCCACGGAAGCCTCTCCTTTCCGGAGCAGAACCGTGAAAACGGGCTTTCACGCGCACAAGCCTGCAGGCGAACCGCACGCGGCCTGCGATGCACGCCGTGACAGCTGCGGGAGCGAGACCGGAGAAGCCCCGCTCAGGAATAACTGCGGAGGAGGGAGACGGGATCTTTGCGTGCAAGGTGACACAGGGAAGTCACTTTCGCACCCAAGTGAGGCGGGGCTTTCGGCTCGGCCCCGTAATCGCCCGTCTCTTCCCTCGACCGATTCCTCGGAATTCCCACTCGAAACGCAGCCGACCTCCGCGGCGGAGCAGGGAGGGGAAGCCTGTGTGGGTTCGCGGACCACAGAAACCTGAGTTTTGCGTGTCCACGATAGCACCTTCATTGCTCACTTCAGCAGCGGTGCCCCAGAGTGCAGCTCAGTCTCTCGAACTGGAGGGTAAATACAACAAGTCAGTATCAACCACAGCATGTGGAGGAGCTGCTTTAACAGTTAGGACTGCGGTAATCTGAAGGTCTTCGGTTCGAATCCCATTCCTGCTCTAGTACATTGAGCACTGTGCTCACCCTGAATTGGCACATTCGTGTATTTAGTTGACCTTCTCTCCAAATCCACTTCCAGTGCTAATGTACCTACAATTATTTACTCATTCATACAACTGGGTAATTTTACTAGAGCAATTCAGGGTAAGTAACATGTTCGAGGGTACTACAGCCGGAGGTGGGATTAGAACCTGACACTTGGGGACAAAGGGAGCAGTTGTAACTACAGCACTTCCCGCTGATACAGAAAGAGCACCCCCTTGCAAAATCACTATTAGAAATTATAAGTTGCCTTGGGACACAATGTACTATATGGACCGCGACTAGGGTAGTGACCAGCACTGCTGCGAGCCAAAAGTCACAGGTTCGAATCCCAGCTCTAGGACCTTTGAACAAGGTACTTACCTTAAATCGCTCCTGTAAAAATTGTCCAGCTGTGTAAAGGCTGAATAACTGTAAATATTATAAGTAGCTTTGGAGAAAAGTATTAGCTAAACGAATGAATGTGCCAGGCAGGCTCACCTTTGATGGGCAAGACAAGCAGGTGCAGGTTTTTATAATGACCACGAGGTGGCAGTAAAGCATTAGAAATAGTCTGTTTCAGAAATAAACTCTTTTCAGCCAGTATTGAAGGAAGACAGAAGACAATCAGAACACTGCACTACAGCTACTTTTCCTGGAGAAATTTCCACTCCATTTACTTTCAGATGGGCTCACAGAAAACACACAGAAAGAAAAAATGTAGGTTACCTGCATTTACATACCTCGGACAATAATCGCAGGCCACAATTTCTCATGAATATTCCCCTGCAACTGTTTGCATTTATTGCCTTAACTGGAATCAATTAAACAGTGAAATACAGTGTATGTTTCTGAAAACGATTGTACCAGTGTTACAAAATAATGTTTAAAGAGCTGCTATTGGGATATTAAATCTGAACTGGCAGATTTTATTGGAAAGCAAGACGTGCTCGGAAAATGTATACAATCCTAGTTTGAAAGACATTGGATAAGTAATTAATAAGTCAATAATAATAAGGGAATGTTTCTTTACGGGAGGTCATTAAAGTTCAGAGGTATTTTCTTTGCAATAACACATTTTTTCATTTAGCTGGTGCTCTTCTTCAAAGCAACCTTCAAGGTTAAGCTACTTACAATGATTCATCAATCTGAAAAGCTGGGTAATTTTAAATGGAGGAATTCAGGGTAAGCACCTTGCTCAAGGGTACTGGGATTCGAACCTGCAACCTTTGGGTCCAAAGGCAGCAGCTCTAACATCTTACATGTCCTGAACTGTGTGAATGAGCACATGTACATAATAAAGTGCACGCTGAGTGTACATAACTTATTGTCTTTACTGATGGTAACTTTATTAAAAGTGACCTTGTTCCTGTGTTGAGGAACCGGTGCACATCCCTATGATGTGTATTTCAATACATACACACTTGAACCGTACGTTACAAATTCCAAATTTACAAAACTGCACATATTTCCCAGTTTATTTTCTTAACCATTCTATTTTTTAAAATGTCTCTGTTTCCATTTCCAGGCAAGGGGGTGCAGTGGTGGAGTAGGTTTGACTGGTTACTGCTCTCTGGCAGGTCTGGGGTTCGAGTCCTGCTTGGGGGGCCTTGCGATGGCCTGGCGTCCTGTCCAGTGTTGTGTCCCTCTCCCCCTCAAGCCTCGTGCCCTGTGTTGCCAGGTTAGGCTCCGGCCCACCGCGACCCCACTCGGGACAAGTGGTTTCGGCCAGTGTGTGTGCGTTTCCAGAAAATGTGGCCTGTGTTTCTGCTTTGTGCCAATAGATGACAGCAAAACACACTCAAAGCGGAGGCTGAGAGACAGAGGTGAAGTGAGACGGGGTAACAGCTGCGCAGGAGCATATATTTATTTTTTTATCTATATTCGAGACTTAACAGAAACCACCTAGCGGAATAAAAACAGCGATTTCAATTTGAGGGTCAAGCTGGGAGGAGCAACATCTGAGCGGCACAGGCCGGAAAAAGGGATCACGACTGACCGCACTCCCTCCGTGGTCCTGTTCACTTTGGGCACTAAGAGTTCAGCATGGACGTCCGTGTACCATGTCTGGTGTCAGGAAACCACTCATCAGAGTCTTCGCGGAGGACTCGAAAGTGGATGAAGGGGTCTGTGTTGTCGGGGCTGCACGGACCCCCCCGCCGTTTCCCTGCTGCCCGTTGGCTCTGGGGCAGCGCCTAAGTAGTGACCTGGCTACCGCACCCCTGGTCGACACCCCATCCGACTTGGGCTGGCTGTGATGTCACCGCACGCATATCGTCCTCCACCCACGACGGTCCGTGCGCCGACACGTTTGATGCGGCCGCTGTCGTCACAGTCGGTGGCGTGCCCTGCTATGTGGCACATACCGCAGTTTCTCTTTCTACTGCCAGTTCCAGCGCTTCCTCCCGTGACAAGGGGTGAGGGAGTTGTACATGTAGGTGGAGCTTACGAGGTGTGAGTGCTTGGACAGACTGATCCCTGGACAGCTCACTTTGAATGGCAGGCGGCATGGACACATAAGCACGTCTACATAGGCTCTCTATATCATATTCTTGTGTTCGGAGGGACTCGCCAGGTTGCCTGATGCGTTGTTTGAACTCCTACCCTATGGAGTCTTGCAGGGCAAATTCCCCAAAGCACCTCTGTAGTTCTTCAACCAGAGTCTCATAAACACACCTCTCTCCTGGGCTCAGCAGCAGCGAACAAGCTGATGCCTCATCGGGCAACGATAAAGCCAAATGCAGAGATTTTTCTTTATCTGTCCAACAAGCTGCAGCAGCTAAAAGTTCGAACTGAACAGGGAACGACTCCCAACTTCCATTGCCCGAAAACATCGGCGTCAACATGTTTACGGGTCAGGAGCACAGGGCACCACCACATTTATCTACATTAGCTTCCGTGCAGTGCAGTGGTGCAGCAGGCTTGGCCGAGTCCTGGTCTCTGGTGGGTCTGGGGTTCGAGTCCCGCTTGGGGTGCCTTGCAACAAACTGGCGTCCCCTCCTGGGTGTGTCCCCTCCCCCTCCGGCCTTGTGCCCTGTGTTGCCAGATTAGGATCCGGTTTGCCGTGACCCTGCTTGGGACAGTAGCTTCAGCCAGCGTGTGTCTTCCGTGCTGCAGATATGATGTGGTGGGAGTGAGCTGGTCTCCTTGTTAGTTAGATCCCATCACCCTGGGGTATAGGTCATCAACAAGAGACTTTCAGAATCCTCTATCCTGTGCCTTAGCTTCTAGCTTGCTCCAGATAAGGCCCATCTTCTTCATGTCTGGCTGGAGGTCCCGTCGCCACGTGTTTCTCAAACGACTTCTTTTTCTCTCCCCTTGGGGGTTCCACATTAGGGCCTGTCTGGTGATGCCGGATGCTGGTTTTCTTAGCGTATGCCCAATCCATCTCCATCTTTTCCTTCCGATTTAGTTCCTGCTGGTAATTGCCGTGTCTTCTCCTACAGATGGACATTGCTGATCTTGAACAGACCAAGCGTGCACTTCCAATCCGGAGCTCCTCACAGTCTCTCTCCTTCCCTGCCCCCCATGTGCGCTCCCACACCTCTTACCTGAAACACAAAGCAACGTACATCTCAGCGAAAATAAAATTTGCGTATTACATTAGGAGAAAGAGACATAGTTGCAGACGTGATTCTTCAGTAAACCTAGTTTGTTGCTTTCCACTTGATGCACAGATGTTCATCGCTCGAGTAGGTGCATAAAACGCAGGATAGATGAATGTTGATCACCTTCCTACAATTTTTTAAAAAACTTATTTTAAGATACACAAACATTTATATAAAATACAGGAGTAGTGGCTGTGTAAAGGTTTATCTGGGGATGATCATGAAGTTACAGCGCGTGAACATTTACACCTTACATGAGCTGGAGAGATCTTGGGCGAAGTGAGTCGGGAAAAGATGAGTTTTCAGGTAAACTAAACGGAACTGTTCATTTTCCCGCCAAGTTCACTCGTGTTTTTGTTTTTAATTCTACTACACAGGATTGTCCTCTTAGAATTACACCAGTTTTTTATGTATATGCGGCGACTGAACACTGTATCTTGGGTTTAGTCAGGCTGTTTCAGACACAGGAGAGAATGTGGACAGCAGCTCATCTGTTACTCGTCTTTCACTGTGTTTTTACTCGGCAACAGGTGTTACAGTGACGATCAGCTTTACACCACAATGGTGGAGTTTGAAACACACACTAAGATGACATTTACAGCACACATGGTGGTGATCAACTTTACCCCGCAGTGATGACTGAACATCTTTACACCACAAATAACAACTGAATCATGTCCAGCCAACCTTACAGTTGCACCACAGAAAAGGATCTACAGTAATTTTTACCACAAATCAAGGTGACTGGTCGACTTCACACCGAAAACAGAGGCTGCGTGTGAAGACGGCTCGGATATTTATTTCTCATCAGTTCCACACAAATTTAAATACATATAGACGTGTGAAAATTACTGCATTGCTATTATTGGTATAATTGGTGTTATTTTTAATTGCAACTTTTTTCATTCTTCAGTTAGTGTTGTAGGTGAAATAAGTAAAACTGAGTTCATTCCAGTGTCTCACTTGTGCTCATGTTGTTTATAATAGAGGTCGCTATTATGTGTACTGTGTACAACGTGTAAAACAAAAAAATCAGGACATTTTGTTCTGATACCGCTTGTTGTAATGTCCCAACAAATCGCTCTGCATTTTGATGCCAAATTTTTTATTTTATGAAGAAAACTGGGTCAGTGGTGAAAACATAATATATTAGAAATACAGTTGTATTTTTTTGTTGGCAAAGGGGGATTTCAGGTTCCTATTAAATAGCCCGAGTTTGCATTAATACACCTTTTCATACTTTACCTGTTGAGATTTTCTTTGCTGAAATGGAGGTTTGTTAGTTTCTATCAATGATCCCTTCTGGCTGAGGTACGCATAGGTCAGCAGATTTTGCGACTAGCCACTGATCCTATCAGACTGGATCCAAAGCTGCACATTCCATCAACGCAGCGCTCCTGGCAGTATGTGATGCTCTCCAGGAAGCTAGAGTGGCTTCCCTCTCCTCGGTCTTTGTCCTCCTCGACCTCTCTGCAGCATTCGACACTGTCAACCAGGAGATTCTACTCTCCTCTCTTGGTCAGCTTGGCATCAAAGGAACAGCACTAAAATGGTATGAGTCCTTCCCATCAGATAGATCCTAAGTGGTCTGGTGGGGCTCCCATTTTTCTCCTCAGCCTCTCAACTGGGAGTGATGATTGACTCAAGTCTGTCTTCCTCTCAGCACATCGAAGCTACAACCCGGGCCTGCAGATACATCTTGCATAACATCCGCAGGATCCGTCTCTACCTCATAACCGACTCTGCCCAACTACTTGTCCAGGCCATGATAACATCCTGTCTGGACTATTGCAACTCTCTCCTGTCTGGGCTTCCTGCTACTGCCATCAAACCTCTACAGTTGATATAGAACACTGCTGCACGAGTTGTGTTTGACTTGCCGAGGTGTTCCCGCATATCTCATCTCCCGCCTTCGTCTCACCCGGATCAAATTCAAGACTCTGGCTATGGCCTACAAAAGCATCAATGAAATTGCTCCCACATATCTACAAGACTTGATCATTTGCTGGAATGATCAAGAACTGCTGAATCTCTGTCCACATTTAAAAAGGATCTTAAAACTCACTTCACCCATGATCTCTTAAGTTCACACACACACACAGTTTCTGAACCGCTTGTCCCATACGGGGTCACGGGGAGCCGGAGTCTACCCAGCAACACAGGGCGTAAGGCCAGAGGGGGAGGGGACACACCCAGGACGAGACGCCAGTCCGTCGCAAGGCATCCCAAGCGGGACTCGAACCCCAGACCCACCGGAGAGCAGGACCCAGTCCAACCCACTGTGCCACCACACCCCCCTCTTAAGTTCATATAATGTGTAAATGTTAATTCACTATAATTTTGAGATCATTCCTGTTGGATAAACCTTCACATAGCTACTGCTGTAATGTAAATGTTGATATCAAAAATAAAAAACTTTTTTAAATTGTCGATATTCTGATAAAGTTTTATGCAGTTACTTGTGTGATGTACATTGATTCATATGGTGCAAAGTAAGAAACGAACTGTACTTTAGAATCACGCATCTGCATCTAAGTCTCTCTTTCTGCTAATGTAATGAACACATTGTATTTTAAAAGAGATGTACGTCGCTTTGGAGAAAAGCGTCTACTAAATGAATAAACGTAAACACACAAAGTCTGTTTTGTTGGATATCTGAAGTTCTAAGTATTAATTGCATTTTTAATTCAATCACATTCAATGTTTTACATGAAGCTGCTGTCTGAACAGGAAATACAGTTCTCTATGCAAAGATATGACTTTACATCTCATACGTGCCTCGCTGCACCTGTATCTCTGGCATGAGCTGCGACTCACCAGAACCCCGCATTAGGATAAGTGGTTTTTGATGATGAACGAACATCGCTTTATTCAGTTATGCATCCTTCACTTTTAAGCAACTTATTAAAACACTGCATTCATGATCTTTATCACCTTTATTTTTTCCTGTATTTCATATTTTTTCCATACAACTTTGGAGGAAAGAGTTCGGTACCACAGAGCGTTCGCAATAGTCCTCACTGGACTTGTACACAAAGAGTTGGGGGAAAATCCAGCAAAACCGTGTCAACACCGGGGGACACATCCCTCTGTCCCACCTCTGCTGTGTCTATGCTCTTTATACAGTGGAACATATTTCACCGAGCAATTTCAAATTGTTTATTTTATTCAGGCATCCAACAAAAAGAAACTGCCGGGGCTTAAACCGATGACGGTCATGTTGTGTCTTTTTGACAGGCAAGCTAACCGCGTGTTAAAATAACAAGACGAACTTGGTTGTTGTAGATATTTGCATAAATCACAGCTTCAGAGGAAACCCTTGAGTACAAGTGGAATTATTATGACAGACTTTGCTACTTCCTTATGTTTGCTTCATCACTGGGCAAATGTGTCAGGCCTAATTTTGAGACTGTAAATTCAATTTAGGAGGCATTAGGGTAATGTGGACATTGTTTTATTAGTTCTCCATGATAGTGTTAATGACTCGTAACTGAGTGCTCTACTTAATCCACTTAAAGTGAAAAGGGAAGAAAGTAACAATAGATCAGGGCGACCGTGGCGCCGGTCCTACTTGAGCGAAATGGTCCTAATGGCCGAACTCTAACGTGCGGCCCGTCGGGCAAATTTTCACAAGGGTTCATTTAATTGAGCTGTAATTTCACCGTTGAACCATATTTTACATGTAAAGAAAAGAAAATGTCACAGGAAGCCGTTGTGTACAATTAGCAGTGTGGTTAAAAAAAAGAAAAAAAGAAAGGCATTAAAAAAGGCCCCTTTCAACCAATCTTAGCGGGATTCTGTGGAATCGACTGCAGGCTCTGTCCAAATTCATCCATCCATCCATCTATCCATCCATTTTCTTTCTCGCTTGTTCTACTAGGGTCGTGGTAGCAACAGGGAGAGCAGAGAGGCCCTGTGCCAACCTCGGGGCTTCGTCCCAGTTGGCCGTGCCCGGTATACCTCCAAAGGGAGGCGCCCAGGGGGCATCCTTATAAGATGCCCGAACCACCTCAACTGGCTTCTCTCAATGTGGAGGAGTAGTGGCTCTACTCTGAGTTCCTCCCCAATGTCCAAACTCCTCACCCTGTCACGGAGAATGAGCCCCAACACCCTGCAGAGAAAACTCATTTCAACTCATCCGCGATCTTATTCTTTCGGTCATTATCCAGAGTTCATGACCATAGGTGAGGATAGAGATGTAGACCAACCGGTAAATGGAGAGCTTTGCATTATGGCTCAGCTCCCCCTTCACCGCTACAGTCCGGTACAGCGACCGCATTACTGCTGCCGCCGCTCCCGGTCTGCGGCCGATCTCATGCTCCTTTCTCCCCTCGCTCGTGAACAAGACCCCAAGATACTTGAACTCCTCCACCTGGGGCAAAAACGCTCCCCTTACCTGTAGGGGGCATACCATCCTTTTCCATGAGAGAACCATGGACTCAGACTTTGAGGTTCTGATCCTCATCCCAACCGCTTCACACTCGGCTGCAAACATTCCAGTGCGTGTTGGAGGCAACCATGTGACAGTGCCTAAAGGACAACATCATCAGCAAAAAGCAGAGACGTCACCTTCCGACTCCCACACAGAATGCCCTCCTGACCTCAACTGTACCTTTATAAACTGTCCATTTAGACCACAAACGGGAGTGGAGACAAGGCACAACCTTGGTGGAGTCCAACACCCACATTGAACAGACTTGACTTAATTCCAAGTATGCGGACACAGCTCTCGCTCCATGTGTACAGAGACCGAATGGCCCGCAGTAGTGCACCCGGCACCCCATACCCCCTAAGCACCTCCCACAGAATTTCCCAGGGAACACGGTCATAGGCCTTCTCCAAATCCACAAAACACATGTAGACTGGATTAGCAAACTCCCATGCCCCTTCAGTTATCTGTGAGAGAGTAAAAAGCTGGTCCACATCCAGGACGGAATCCTCATTGTTCCTCTTCCATCCGAGGTTCAACCAAGGGCCGGAGCCTCCTTTCCAGCAACCTGGCATAGACTTTACCAGGGAGGCTGAGAAGAGTCATACCCAGAGAGTTGGCACAAACCCTAAGCCCTGACTCCTGTAAGGGAGGCATACCTCTCAGGTTTAAGAGTTCTTCAAGTGCTCCTTCCACCTTCCGACAATGTCCTCATTAGAGGTCAGAGATTCTTCACCCTTGCTGAACTCAGCTTGAGCAAAGCTCCTCCGACCCCTCCTGAGCCGCCAGATGGTTCTCCGGAACCTCTTTGAAGCCGACCGATAGTCATTTTCCGTAGCCTCTCCAAACTCCTCCCATGCTCTGGATTTAGCAAAAATGCTGTATAATCTGTCATGTCAGTGGACTCACAGATCCTTCAGACGTTCATTCAATTTCGGAAGGCCCATGTAGGCACAGAGTTCCTGGAACAGGATCTTCACAAAGATTCTACTGGAGGAGGTGGTGGTGTCTTCACTCATTTTTATGCACTCAAGCACCTTCACACAGAAAGCAGATTTCACACTTGTAAGCTTAGACAATGCAGTTCCAGAACCTCGGAAGACTAAGTATCTCATGGCAAATATCTCATGACAGTTGCATCATTTCCTTACCCAATAAAAGCAAAATTCATTCTCAAAACAGCTGTTGAGAAAATTACATCTTGAATATAAGAACTTGATTATTAGCACCACTTACACTCCATGGAATCGAATCTGTATACAAAAGGTGCGCAAACATTCTGGCAACGTTTCGCAGCTTGTTGGTCTCGAGGCGATGAATGGTTTCATACTGCTCCTGGAATATGGCTTCAAAACTTTCCATGTACTCTTTCTTCAGCAGACAGAAACGCTGCAAAATGTAGAAATCCAAATCAGAGGTAAGAAACCAGAACAAACAAGACCATCTGTCACACTGAACTTACCACCGTAATTACCCAATGTACCCTACAGGTCAGGAACATTCAGCATAAAACCACACTCTGGAATGCATCTATATAACATTGCAAATGGAGCCTTACCCCAGCCAGAAGTCCAAAGAACTTCTCATAGGTCCTCTGCTGGGCACAGCAGTCCAGAATCATGTTGCATAACTCTTTCTGTGTATTGTAAAGACAGATTTGCATGCATGAATCTTAAAGAGACACTGTGACAAGCTGACATATTGGGCTAACCATTTCCCATATCCTGAAGGTTTGGTAGGACCACCTGGTTCATTCATTACTCAGCATCAATGAGATAATATTTTTCTCATCATACCCAAGGCAACAGACTAGTTCCAGCTGATTATTTTCACGTGCGTGGCTATTGTATGACTGTGAAAATGACTGTATGATTGTTAAAACAGGGCCGCATGTAGAATAGTACTTGGATCCATCTCCTTGAAATCAATGGCCTGGGTTTCTGATCCTGCTCCCACTATACCAACCTTGAGCATGGTTAATTGCTCCTAAGTGATACAATAACAATTTCACTCACCACACACACACAGTCTGAAACCGCTTGTCCCAAGCGGGGTCGCGGGGAGCCAGAGCCTAACCCGGCAACAGAGGGCACGAGGCTGGAGGGGGAGGGGACACACTCGGAACGGGACGCCGGGCCGTCGCACGGCACCCCCGGCAGGACTCAAACCCCAGACCCACCGGAGAGCAGGCTCCGGCCAAACCCGCTGCACCGCCGTACCCCCACAGAAACAATTTCCCAGCTATATAATCGATCGCTGCGGTCGAAAAGTAAGGCAGTATTTTTGTACTGAGGCGTTTGTGGTCATTCAGACAACGACCAAAAACTTGACACTGGGGTTCAATGGGTTTACTGTACTCCAGATGTTAACCACCCACTCTGAATCATACAAGTCACAAATATAGCAGCCAGAGCACACCATTTACCGCATATTATACTGTCTCACAGGCTCAGGGCAGCCTTGGTGAGGTTACCTCTTGCAGACATAGAGGAGCCCATAATCAGTTTGAAAAAGGATGTAAAAGAATGAAAATTAGGAAAGCACACAGGAGGACTGGCTTAGGGAAAGAGTTAAAGCTTAGAAGACATTAAGAGGAGGACGGTAGTGGTATATAAGCATAACTATAATCGACCCTTCATTCTCCGATTCGCAGCAGAAACGGAACAAAAACAGGCTACCTGGTAGGTAAGTATACAGTTGCAAGAATGAACTTGTGAAACCTCTGGAATTACCTGGATTTCTGTATTATTATTATTCATAAAATGTCTGTTCTTCAATTCAGTCACAATAATGCACAAACACAAAAACAACTGTATACAACTGAATACATCATTTAAACGTTCACAAACAACGCTGGAAAAATGGCAACCCCTTGAACCTCCTTTAGAAACAATAACCGCCATCAAATGTTTCCTGCAGCTTGCTGATGACACTTGCACAGCGGTCAGTAGGAATTTTATACCACTCCTTTCTTACAAAACCGTTTCAGTCTGGAATTCCCTGTGTGATCAGCTCTTTCCAGGTCTTGTCAAACCATCTCAAATGGGTTCGGGTCGAGGCTGCAGAACATGAATTTGCTTCCATCCTCTGTTTAAGCCACACTCCTATATTCTGGGTCACTGTCTTGCTGTGTGATCAAACTTCTATTAAGCTTCAGGTCACTACCCTGACATTCTCCTGTTAAATTTCTCGATTCGGTTTCATGTCCATTATTGCCTTAGTGATAGCAAGCTGTCCAGGCCCAAAACCATGATGCTCCATCCACTAGGCTTCATGCCTGGGATCAGGTTTTGGTGTGTAGCGTTCTTCCTCCAAACATAGCATGCTGCATTTCTGGCAAGGAGTTCAAATCTTCTCCTTGCACAGAATATTTTCCGAGAAACATCACAGAACATCAAGTTTGTTTTTTCTTTTTGCAAATCTGAAACAATCTGCAAATCTGCAGTAATGTTTTTGTGGAGGGCAGTGGTTTCCTCTCTGATGTCCTTCTACAAGCACCATTCTCACTCAGTCGTTTCCTTAAAATGGACCAATGAACAGAGACTTTGGCAAGTTCAAGAGATTTCTGCAGGTCCATTTCACCTTCTCCGGCACTGCAAGCAGAACTTTCACAGTGATCTTTGCAGGGATCCAACTCCTCAGGAGAGCAGTAACAGTACTGGTTTCACCTCCAGTCTCATCTCATTGACTAGATCACATGACTCCAGTTAGCTTTAGGAAAAGTCATTACCCTAGAGGTTCACACACTTTTTCCAGCATGCACTGTGAATGTTTCAATGATGTATTCAGTACTGACAAGACAAAGTATAAGTGTTTGTGTGTTATTGGTTTCAACAGATTGTGCATGTTTATTATTATCTACTACTATGGCTTGGCTGAAGATCAGACCACATTTTATGAGCAATTACTGCAGAAACTCAAGTAATTACAAAGGGTTCATAAACTTTTCCTTCCAACTTCACAATGACACTGGCTTGTTAAGTCAACCGGATACAACTGCAGACACCCCGTGTTCCACCTTCCCTTCTCCACGACAGATCTGTTGACAATAGCTGTGTAGGAATCATCAGCGCAAGCATGAACTGTCCAGCTCCCTGAAGACTGCTGCAATTCACCCCCTTGAGAGAAAACAAACTGGAGGAGGAGCAACATTTACATTGTCAACCGAGTGCCACTGGATACCCCTTGGCATCGCTGACGGAACAAAAAAACCGAAAACCCCGAGCTCTTCAGGATACCCAAGTAGAAAAAAGGAGACGGGTCCGCAAGCTTGAGGCGTAATTACCGCCTCTGCCAAACAAAGAGAAAAGAAACATTTAATTGAATCTCACTAAACACATTAACACTCACACTGAAGAGCCCCAAGATCTTTCCTTCTGCCTCTAATGAGACTGGTCCAGTTTTGCTGAGATTCAATGGCACTAGCTTGAGGATGGAGACAGAAAGGACTGGAAATGAGATGTCAAACTGGGTACTGATTTAATCTGGCAGGACAGAAACCCCCAGGAAGAATCTCTCTGCTGGCAACCCTGGTGCCCACAACTGCTCAGCTGCTTTCCCAAAAGCCCTCGCTCCTGGTAAACAAGCAAAGAAACCTCAGTAAGGCAGAGGCAGGGAATGCACAAGGGTACGTGCTGCTTTAACGCTATACACCATCTCTCTCAAGAGCACCTTAACGTTTAAAAAAGCCTCTGACCACAGCGGCTCCTCATCAGCAGCCTAGAAATAATTGGACCGGCTCCGAGCCTTCACGGAGGACACGTGATCTGCCTGTATCGCACACCACGATGCGGTGGTCTGAATGCACGTCTGCAGCACCGCATGTGGGTTAAGGACAGCGAGGACAAAGTCGTGTGCCCGAGGCAGCTCCGACAGAAGCACCGTACCTTAAAACCATCAATGACAGCCTTTCAAGAAAGAAGTTCAGCGGACATACAGCAACTCCCCTTCAGCGCACGCCTGTTCCCATTTTGAGAGCGCTTGACCGTCGGCTCAGCCTCTACGCTCAAATAAACATTTAGCGGCAGATGCTATACGCAAGAGAGCACGTTCATGGACGACACCAACGGCAGCTCTGCTCCGGAAGAAACATTAACACCCAACGCAGTGTGCCAACGTGAAATCCATAACGGTGAGGAAACATCCCGAATGATTTTTACAGACAGCACAACATATACTGTATAAAAGCGGATGGCGCGCATAATACAATCCCGTTTGCCTTCGCGACAGCAGGAGCAAACAGAGTGGAGCATTTATCTGGCTTCTTTATAAAGTCACTTTACTTCTAGTTGAGCAATCAATTTCACTGGCTTCCCAAAAGCTCCAGAGGCACAGTGTGTGTGGACAGAACTTGAACACAACGTGAACAGACGTTCAGGCTGAAAGGAAGACACGGGTCATATAAACCAGCCTTAAAAATATGATTTGGCTGAACGAACCCATATAGTGCAAGTAGATGAAACGGTTACACGGTGGCGAAAAAGGAGGATCGTTAACTTTAATGTGTCATTTCAGCAAAATACAACAACATTTCAAGTTTGAAAGCGCTCAGTTACAGATCGAAAACTAACACGATTTGAGGCCGTTGCAGATCAATAGCTCAAGTCCAACATTACGTCCTGTGTAAACACAATCCTTGCGTATAAACACACGGCATCATAGCAAATTTATTTCCCACCAGAATAACAGACCTAACCATTAACATTTGTGATTTTTCTCAAAGTCAATCCACTGCTGGTTACCCACAATCGCTGAGAAGGGCACTTCAACAAATGGAACGCAAACCACACATTCTGCATGTTTTTATCACTTTAATGGGAGCTGGCATGAAGTGCAGAACAACAGATAGGTGGTGAATAATGAGAGATGCAGCTGTGGAGAGGAACCGGTCTGTAAACCCGGCAGCACCGTGTTTATCTCTGACAAGAACAATAATCTTTGACATCTCTACTACAACCGCGGGCAGGTGCTCATCCGTAGTTCCCGCCCGCACCACCCAGTAGCATTCACACCTGTTCCGCTTTCTGGATTTCTGCGGCACACCGGTGAACATGCTCAACATATGGACAATCAAACACTAAAGCTCAAACTCAAATCGGCACTTCTGGCTTCTACAAGCAGGAGCATCATTAAACATGAATGCAATGGGCTACCTCAAGTCCTAGGACAGCCTACTTATGGCTGTGGAAGGTATTTTTATCACCCCACCATTCAAAGAAGGTTTGTACTTTAGCATATTGCGATCACCAGAAATACTGACACCATGGCATACCAAAGGAAACCCAGGTCAACAGGGTTTTTTTTTTTTTTTTCTTTTTTTTTTTTTTTTAGCAAAGCTAAAAACTGGGACAGAAACGATTCAGAGCAAAAGTATGCATAAATCAGTGCAGTTCTCCCTTGAGTGTTTTTTTACCGATCTGTGATTTTTATAAATTGCATGCCTTCTGACGCTATGAAAAAATGAGACCCCTTCTTATGCTACACACAATTTAGATTTCAACATAAACTTTGTGTCTATTCATGTTGAAGTGTAACTAAGAACAGCAGTGACATTAATACCAAGAACCAGCTGAACCCTAACTTCCTACGAGAGAGTGTCTTAGTGGACAGGTAGCAATCAAAGAAGAAACATGATGTTCCCTTCACGCGATCAACACAACGCCTCCATTGAAGTTCAGCCGCATTCAATCGGGTACAAGCTCGCCCCTGGCCCTCGGAGTCAACCACTGGTCTGAAGGGGATCCCTGGCTCTGTTCCTGAGGAGGAACACTGAATCTGTGCCCCACACATGCAGGTGAACCAGGAGAGAAGGCCAGAGCTTAAGCTGAGAGCTTCAAATACGTAGCTGCCTAAAGAGACCATCCCTAATTGCCTCCAAACCAAACTCCTCCTCTTGTTGTAAGGGAATTGCAGTGATTTTCCCACTGCTTACACTGGCTAAACTGGAGGGATTACTCCAGGCTGCGCTCATTCATTTAATGGCTTCAAGAAAACAGTAATCAGTTTGTGTGACTCTGCGATTCCTGGGAACAGGTACAATCGTTTCTCTCCAGTTTCCGAGAAAGAAAAAACCACCTCGAAACACGGCCGTAACAAGGCACGGACCTAGACAAAAGGCAAGCGCCACAGTAACAAAGACTCATTTGTGAACAAATAAAAAGATCACGATTGCAATACATTCTAAAGGACACCGAAAATCATCTCACAACATTTTGTCACTGAAATTGGTCCCACAACCACACTGCCTTTGCACTTCAAACAGCTGATCCACATTTTCGCATAAAATTCAAAGGGCTACAAAGACAGATCCTTGACAGGCAGAAAAATCACTAATATGACAGTATTAAGACAAATTACAGCTTGAACGGGCTGCTTTAGGCCATGACTCCACAGTGTACTCATGTGACACATGGCTCAAGCCAAGAGAACAGCCAAAGTTACACTCACCGTTTGGCTCTCAGGGAAGTCCATCTTTATTAGTTTGTGAGCACATTCTTCAAAGTCCAAGCTGTTGATACAGACAACACACCATGTTATTACAGGACCCTCCACCTCCTCGAATATATTAATATAAACCAACAATTACGCTACATCAGGCTATCCATTCATCCATTCACCCATCTAAGTGTTTTTTATTTTGATCCATCACATTGTTCGCAGCAGGGTCGTGGTAGTCCGGCACCTATCCAAGAAGTATACGGAGGGCGCACCCCGGATGGTACGGCAGTTCATCACAGGGCAATGTATTTCGTACAGGAGTAGACATTCGCTTCTAAGATTACAAAAAAGGTGGAAATGATACATCTGCTATGAACAGAAATATTCACACAAGTCTTTTGCTGCAAGTCTCATATAGCAAAAATCATTAAAAAGGAAAAATGGAAGCTCATCACAAGGCATTTTAGATGGCATGTTATTTTCGAACGCGCTGACAAATCTGTTTGCGTCATTCAGCTCCCCGTCGGGTTATACACTCTGCAACGGTGTGCAATGTGATCTAACGCAGGGCCACAGGCTTTCTGGTGGACAACGGTCACCCGTCTGCGTTGAGACGAGAAATCATACAGCTGGCCGTTGCACTTTGGGTATTTACACTACCTGAAGAGTCCAGAAGTTACGGAAGAGTCGATTAAAGAGCTTAGAGTCTATTTATTTGTTATAAACCAGTGGAAAGGTGTAGGGGATACTGTAAGTTACGTGGCTGCAGCGGTTGGGGCTACATTTAGTGACTCGCCAAAAATCAGTCTTGTTGGTTTCAACAGCACAATGACTTCTGCTTTGGCGACCGACCCAAAAAAGGTCACCGGAAATTGTCGGGATAGGTACCTCCCAGCACCGCGGTAGGCATGACACCCAGTGCCATTACAGAACGTGGACGTTTGGCCCACGAGCCACTGGGGGCTGTCCTCTGCGCCGAAGACGTGCCGGCGAATGCGTTACCGTGTGAAAATGAGACAGAGCTAAGAGTCTTTAAAACTGCCTGGTGGGTCAGTTATCAAGGTTTGTCCACCCCCCGCTGCGGATGCCTCTGCTTCTCCAGCAGCTGTTCCTGAACATGTTCCAGCCAGTGGCCCTCGGGGAGAGTAGCCTGCCTCTTTTCGTGTGTGCGTGTGAGTGTGTGTGTCTACACACAAAGGCGTTTTCAATCATTTCTACTACGCTCCCTGGAGCTCTCCTATGCGTTCAGTTAGCAACAGCTATGCTGAGTACTAACATTTTGGACTCTCTCCAGCTGGTATAAAAAAGGTGAGCACTCAGCAACTAATAGAAGACAATTAAGAAAATTAATGTCCAGCTGTCAGGTACCATAATGGCAAACACAAATTTAGGAAACCTGCATTTCCTTACTTTTCTGCGTACTTGTGGACTCTTGTGGCCACTTTAGACACCTTTTACTAATTCAAAACAACCATCAGCCCTGATTTTAGCCCTTCGAAGCCCATACCCAGTCAGGTGAAAAACTGGCAAAGCCAGTGAAACGTGCATCAAGCTGAGGTCATTGCTAGTACCAAACACACTCACTCACAAGGCAAACAAACACAAGCCAGACTGCGCACACAACTCATAGCGCTAAGTGCTTCAGTAAGTGAGAGCAGCTCTCAAAAGCTACTGGATGACTGAACACAGCCCCTGGCACCACCCATTATACAGGAGGGCGATGAACAGTGCACCTCGCACATGGTGAAAGTCCAGAGCCTCCTGTCTAACTCACACCACGATGAAAAGACTGTGCATTACAGGCGAGCACCAAACATGTCGTCGTCTGCTCTTGATCTTCCTAAAGAGGAATTGCAGAAGCAATGCAGCACGCGGGCTGCTGGTCCACGAGGGCTTTGAAACACTCCTCCCTTCCAATAGAACAATGTCACGAACATCTCCAGAATCTCCACACATCCACTTTTTGAAAAAAGCACAGAACTGCTGTGCTAAGAGTCAACTCCAAAACTTGGTGGGAAATCTGGAGGGAAAGTAGTGAGCACGTTCGGCGTGTTCCCCTAGACACACCAGAGCATGATGCCCCCATCCTCATCATTCATGTAATACAGTGTGATACAATTTCTCCCGCATGGCACAGTCACCTTTTCAGAGAAAAAACGACTCTCCTAGCCTGCCTGCACTGAAACTCAGTTGAGACGTGAACAAATGTTAAGCACATATACAAACATGGAAGCCTCTGGAATCTGAATGACATCTCTTCACTCCAATATGGCTTCGAGCTCTAGCTAAACCGGCAAATCCTGAAAGACTCCCCTCTCTGCTCAGCACTCGTCATTTTAGCCATCTGGCTTGATTGTTTGATTCAGTCTCAAAAGGGACATTTGTAGACCCCATACACAGTAACATTTAAAGCGCTCCAGTTTTCATGGAAGCTGCCTAAACCTTCGTCTCCCACCTCAAAAAGGAGTACTCGTTCAATACCCACCTGGACTGGATGGCAAGGTAGATGGTTCTGCGAAACGCAACCAGATTTACTTCTGTCTTGTCAAAGATGGTGACTTTGTCTTGTTCTAGAAAAGGGGAAAAGTCAATAGAGAAGGCGAGGGGAAAATAGCTGCAGCAATACTGAAACCCTTGAACAATTTTCTCCTCGACAGCTCAGGCATTCTTTTCTTTCTTGACTTTTCATTTCTAAAACACAAACCTATTTCTGAAAGGAAGAAAAAGGAATTCCCTACAAGAACAGCACAACACAACACTGAGTGAAGGCAACAGATGGATCTCATATGGTCACAAGATCAAACTACAGCCCATGATAATGTCTAAGTGCTGAGAACTGGTGGTGAAGTACATAAATGTGGTGGCCTCTCTCCTTCTGAATAACAGCCTGCAAAGAATGAAGAGGGAATCTGAACAAAATCCCACTTGACAGCCATGCCTGAAGAATGCAGGACTATTAAAGTGTATGATGCACCCCATCGCTCCTCAAGTGCTTCGAGACATTACGTATCAGCTGCAATTTGGCTGTCAAATATCACTTTCCATAAGTTCTTTCATTCATTGCATCTGCTTATAGCAACATAAACCATTAGAAAAAACTATTTAAAGCAAGCAAGTGAACTGGGCACCTTTGAAGACATCGAGGGATGAGGAGATTTTTCTGCATACGTGTGAGTGTGCTCGAAGCCGACTGTGGCACATTATCAGGTGAGCAGAAAGCGAAGGCAACGTATCAGAGCTGCGTGGGGTGATGGGGCGTTAAGGAAAGGACGAACTGCAAAACGCACCCCGGGTATTATTTCACACTACAGTGACGACCTAACGAAGTGTGCGTACATTCGGAATCCCGTCGGGTCCTGGAGAACGAAGCAAGCTTCTACACAGGACAACCCATACCATCTCCGCCCTCCTCCTCCGCTTCCTCGTCATTTTCGTCTTCGTCGCTGCCTTCCCCGTCATCGCCGGAGCCAGAGCCGCTGCTCCCCTCGTCCAGGATCTCTGCGTACGAGACCCAGAGGACCTCGTGTTATACGCAGCCCACGGTTTGAGAGGAACATCAGCATGAGTGTTTACCATCCCTTTACTCCCAGTGACCACATACAGCTCCTTTCCTCAAGTCTGTTTTTGTGCTAAAGATAACACGTAATCCTACTTTTTTAATAATCATCACACGCTTCAAATGCATTGCTGCCCACTGCAGTACAAAGCATAATTAGATGAAAGAAGAAACAACAACTTCCACACAAAGAAGAAACGTTTAATAACACACGTAAAAGAAATTCTGGCACGCAACAAAATGTCATTAGAACATAACTTACCCTTTTTAATTTCTTTATACTTCTCCTCGTTTCCGAGGAAGTCGGTATCCATCTTGAAAACATCTGTTAAGTGACGCATGGTTATTCCACACTCCTTAGCAATTACACAGCAATTTCGAGATGCAAAGAGACACTATTGGAGGCAACCGTCCATAAAAAGTGCTCACTGTGTCTAAGGCCAGCATTATGCATAAAGAGCTTAAAGCAGTAACGGCTTTGTTCGCACTCTGGAATGTGCCCTGCGCTGATTTTCATTTGCAAGCATTTGTCTCTGGAATAACAGAAATTGCATCCCGCTAACAAACACAACAGACTGAAAGTCATTATTGACACACACACACACCCCTCACATGCGCAAGGCTAGTTTTCCTACTTTCGGATACAATAAATTTCCTACGACCGGTGCGAATGTGCCCCGTTTTTTTCCGAATATCAAGCTGCCCTTTCTCAATCATTGCCGTCCCTTACAGCGGTGTCTCATTTTAGTAACCCCTACAGTACTTCGGCAGGGGATGGGGGAGGTTCTCGATGTTCAGAAAACCTAAGACTGTCTGTGGCTTTCACTGCGCAAAAAAAAAAAAAAAAAAAAAAAAAAAAAGACTTTACACTGCAATTGTCTTTTTCCAAATGGTCTAGAAAAGTATACAACAAAAGCGGTGCTTCTAAAACAGCCAGGACTGACTAAAGTCACGCAGTAGGGTTGTGAGAAACGATTTAAAAAACATAATAAAGCAGGTGTAGGGGCCTGAGATATTTTCTAAGATTATACATCATTTCTCTCTGAAAATAATACTACTATTACATTTCATAATCACATTA
This sequence comes from Scleropages formosus, assembly GCF_900964775.1. NCBI lineage: Eukaryota > Metazoa > Chordata > Actinopteri > Osteoglossiformes > Osteoglossidae > Scleropages > Scleropages formosus. The sequence goes on along the minus strand of NC_041826.1, from coordinate 7,506,935 downwards.
ACATATTCCTATAAATCACCTTAGACAAAAGCATCAGCTACACAAAGAATAATTATAATAACACCGTTATGTCAGGTTTAGAATGCATTACAATTTTTTATTTATTTATTTATTTTTTTTAAACTACTTTAGGGTTACGAAACCATTTTTTGCTTATACTGTTATCTAAGTCTTGTCTTTTTTGGTGAAATTTGCATCATTTCTTGGTTGTGGGGGAATACAAGACAACATTCCCTATAAAATAACTGAAATTCATTGTTGAACAAAGAGGGCCTGCTGGTCAGGGAAAGGGTGCAGACAAAAACTGCTATTAAAGGTGTGCAGTCTTACTTAGGACGTCCTCTGGGTTATAGTCGTCCTCCAACGGGAGCATATGAGTGAACTGGTCATCCTCCTCCACCAGGTCCAGCCCTTCTGAGATAACAGGGTGGTCCTTGAAGCCATCCTTGCGGATCGCAAACATCACCTCAATCATGTACTGAACACGCTTGTCGATCTCTGACTCGTGGAGGACGTTGCGCAGCCTCTCGAAGATGGCTGTGACAGAGAAGCCAGCGTCAGGTGAGCGGAAAACAACGGAGCACAGAAAGTAAACAGACATTCACAGAAACTGAGAAGAAGCCCATGTACCATTGATGCCTCTTGGGGAGACCTCAGTCAGCTTGAGACCACACTCCTTCAGGAAGCTGATGGCCACCTCCACGCTGTCGTCCGTGGGTCGCTCCAACAGTAGGGTCAGCATCTCGAGGCACAGGACCTCGTGAGCCTGAACACAGGGTCAGCAGTGTCAACAGAGCGAGCTTCTCCATCGGCACAACGCATCACCGATGAGACTCGCTCTCAATACCCTTGTACGGAGACCCCAAGGCACAAACATCTTCTGATAACCACCACTTTTAAACCTGCTGTGCAAACTCAGCTTTCTGGCAGAGGAATCCCCTTTACATGCATCATGCCGCTTGCACATATGCTTTATTCCTAGCGGTTGCAAACAGAGTGTTGATTTATACAGGAGACGGAACACTTACCACATTCTGATTGATGAGGTGTGCGACAAACTTGGATGCTGTCAAACACTGTTGCTGTAAAATGAGAGCGAGCCAGAGCATTAGGACCAGGTTCGGCAGCCAGCGTGAGTCTGAGGCCCAGCGATACAGAGACGAAAAGCAGGCGTACCTTGTCATTCCTACGGTAACCCTTGCGGAAATTAAGGATCAGCCTCTTCAGGATGAGCTCTCCGATCTGGGGGAACTTGGAGTTGATGATGGCCACCACAGCTGCATAGACATGGGTGAAAATGGGAGATGCGCCCTGGGCCTGTAGAATGGAGCGGGCCAGGAGCCCCCTGCAGCACAACATGGGGCGCTGTAACTGCACAGACCTTCATCCAAAATTATCCACGACAGCGATCTTGAGGCCAAGACGACATACTTACCTCCCCCTCACAATGTTCTCCTGTAGGAGCTCGTGGATAATGTTGGCGATATTGGAGACGTTCACCTTGTTAATGAGACCGTTGATTGACTTCTTCAAAGCCTCCCAACTCATCCTTTGGTAAGCCAGACTAAAAATTGAACAACAGACAACAGTAATATACCAGGACTAAGGGGGTTTTATTGTCAGACGTGACTTAGTTAAGAATAAGAACAATTAGTTAACTATAGTTCTACAATGCCAACATATATGTTTCCACACACGGGGATGTATTTGCACTGATTTAAAAATCAATCCTCCCAACCCCCTCAAAGGTAAAGTCAACATCACCTACAAATCTATCTGTTGTTATAAAAACTTAAAAGCATTTGGTTAGTAAAACGATAACCTTAAATTCCCACAATCCCTCGAGCAGCTTCTTAATAGACACTAGGTGCAGAAGCATTTTAAAGGGCAGAATTTACAGGCTTCCCATCGAAAGGACAAAAGCACTCAGGACCGCGAGTGAGCCGAACCCCCCCAGTATTAAATTCTGCTGATGGCAAGGCGAGACGAGGTGAGGCAAGCGCTTTTCAGCCTCCCTACTGCCCTTCAGAGTGCCGGGAAAGGCCTTTCCCCCCCGTCCCCTTCTCTGCCCTTGTGCCAGATCTCTGCGGAGTACTCGCCTCCTAATTACCGCCATCAATTACACTACACAACACTTGCCCCCAGGGTGCCACAATGCCACAACAGAAGATGAGAAAAGGTGACTGTGAGCACCTTAAAGTGGCTGATGCACAGTTCTGAAAGGCGCTGGTAGACAGTAGAGAAGCTAAGGCATGTTCCCTCCCACTGCAACATGGAGGATCTGAGAACCCTACATATGCTCTCTGCTCAAAATCAGTGGATCCAAAAAAAAAAAAAATTTTTCTTATACTTTCCTCAGTTGCTAGGGTGTCACAAGGTGTGCTTCATTTGAGGCTCGTCACTTGTTGCAAGAGTTCAGAGGATTTCAGACACAAAGTCCTATTTAAAAGTCGCGTATACTTCTCAAAACCAGAAAAAATGCGATTTTACTGTTTGGTTTCGCCAGCTAACAATTCACTCTCAGTGCGTCACAGACCTACCTGGCCTTGTCTGTGATCTGGGCCTGCATCATGCGCAGTCTCGCGGGGGGAATGTAAGCCCCGCCTGTCCGAGTTAAAATGGGGTCCAGCTCCTCTTTCTTCTTCTTCACCGCAGGCTCCTCTGTCGGGGGACCATCCAGCTGGGCCGGGGAGGGTGACCTGCCCCTCCTCCTAGACTCCACCTCCCTCTCTCGGCTAGAGCGCTCTCTGCGGCTCCTTTCCCTGTCTCTGCTAGAACGGCGCTCGTAGCGTTCCCGGTCCCGCTCGCGGTCACGGTAGCGCTCCCGGTCCCGGTCCCTGCTAGGATACCGTTCTCTAGATATTTTGGAGCGAGACAAAGTAGTTGGAAATCAATACGACAGACCAAGAAAACAGCACTTTATATACACTTATGACAGATAAAGTGCTTGGTACAACGTGCAGTCATCATGAAAATGATTCTCAAGTGAATCAAGTTACTTCCGATATCGTTACCAGTCCTACATTTTTGTCAATTACTCCTTCAGCGGATACTGAGCAGCTCATTTCTAACCTGTCGCTGTTTCTGTCAGTCCCACGGCGTCCCCTCTGGTACCACCGGTCCCGATCTTCAGACCTCTCCCTCTCCCAGCTGTGAAAGGACCGGGGCCTGGAACGCGATCTAGACCGCGATCGCGGGTCACCATCCCTGAAACGAATACCCCACCATTGTCCACACCACTTGCAAGATCACCACAAAAGACGAATGGATGTAGAGCCTCAAACTCCCTACATTTAAACTCACTTCAATATGACAACATCAACGTTCATTTTTATTTCCAACTTGAGTCCCGGAGAGGCTCACCTTTTCTCTGGGGAGGAGCTCCCACGTTGGTCCCTGCTGTCATCACCTAAGCCATGCTGAAACGCACAAAATATATCATCTCCGGGGCCTGCCCCTCATTATTTTTTCTCTACATCCTGTAAGGAGTGTTTGTATCGGTCAATTTCTGCACCTTGTCTACAGCACTGTCTCCGAGTGAGTGAGCGGATATGGTCAGTGAAACATCATACATTAGACCCCTTATGTCAATGACAGTTATCTTGTAATGCACATGGGAAATCCTTACTGGCTCACAAAAGCAGGCAGAGATAAGTCACAACACTCGTAACTGGAAGGGTCTTCATCAAACTTACTGGACTGTCTGAAATTGCCAGGCTCGTCCGCCTTGGCCTGGTCCCTCGTCAGTTCTTACCCGGATGTGAGCCACCCTGCTCTTCATCCTGTGGCGGCCACCTGCGTCACTGTCCTCGCTGCCGTCACTGTCTTCGTCACTCGAGTCCCCGTCACTGCTGCCTTTGGAAGAAGGCCCGCTGCTCCTTGCCCGGGGTCTGCGGCCTGGCTCCGCTTTTTCGGGGCTGCCATCGCCCTCCGACTCCTCTCCTGGAGCGACACAACCATCACTAACAGCTACGGACATTACTCAACTCACAGACTTTCCCTTCCTTTGCAAGACTAGGCATCAGCAAGTACAGTTTACCCAAGCATTATACTGTATTCCCGTCACCATTTCAGCTTATGGGATATGACTTCAAAGGCACTCCAACATTGTCCATCAGTCCAGAAGAACAATCACATTGCTTAAAGCACAGAGGAGCACAAACGCAACGCAAACCAAACAAACAGCTCTCCCTCTCAAAAGACCGGCTGACATTCAGAACAACCAACGGCTTAGTTACTGCCTAACAATGTCCTCCTGGCTCCGCTCTCAAGAGCACTGTGAGCCCTCTGAAATAATAATGAGGCCTACTTCTAGTCCTTGGAGGTCACCATCTGGACCAAGCAGTGACTCACCACCCTTCAGAAGGCTCAAGGCTCCCTTCAGATCAGCAGCGAGTGCTCAAAACCACTGCAGAAAAACGCGCTCAGGTTGAACCTGAAAGGCTCCCGAGCCTAGAGAGGCACAACATATTTGCTCTTATTGGGAAAAAGGGACGGTCAATACCTTTCCTCACCTCTCCATTTCCAATTGGAGTCTGCAAGCTTTTGCCACAAATATGCTAAGCAAAGTCAGGCACAAAGTATCTGAGAAAAGAAAATAAACATTTTCCATTAAGAAATAACCAACGTGGTACTGTCAAGGCCTCTTTGAGAAAACAAGAGGTAATGAAAAGAAAAATCAATTTTCCCCATGTGTGAAAGACAGAGAAAAGGCTGTTATGGATCCATAATCCCATAGCAGCGGTAGATGTAACGAAGATGTCTGACTGACAGCTGAAATGAGTTTTAAACCTCGGTCCTGCAGCACAACTGAGCTACAGCATTTCGATTTCACAACAGCCACGGGATGAACTGAGTTTAAACAACACGCTGTGAGAACTGTATTAAGAGCTTCTGCTGGCAATCAGCTGGAAAAAGACTTGGGGAATAACAGAAGATACCGGGAAGACTACTATCATCACGGTGCCAATAAAAGGGCAATTGAAAAACTCTCGTTTTAAGGGTACATTAAACACGAAATGTTAAGAGCGGTCACACCCCTGATTTCACACAAAATTACATACAGCCAGAGAGGCACTGCTTCAAGACAGAGGGCAGGTTTGACAGCACTGCACGTTCACTTAGCAATTAACTGCAAAGGAAACAGTTTCCTGGAGCAGAACTGATTAAACACACATTTTTATAGAAAGAAGTGCTCTGATAAAACACATTCAGCAGTTCTGCCAATACAGTACAGGCTGCAGTGTTGTCGGGAGGGAGAATGTCAACGGCAGCTTGCGATCTGTTACGTGGCTACGATAATGGGTTCGCTGCTAAAACAGGCGGAACATTCGAGAACAGTTAACCTTTCCTCGGACCCAAAAGTGCGCCAGCTGTCGTGGGGTGATGCAGCTCAACGCGGCAAAGACTGATAGACCGTAACAACACAAAGGCGGTGCTGTGCGTTCATCGCGTGCTGCTCCTTTTCGATCTCATTTCAGAAATAAACGCAGATTCAGCCGAAACCAGCCAGAATGATCAAATCCAGCCCAAGGAAGCCCTAAATCACGAAACGAAAACATCGTTGGCAGAGGTGACGAAAGAGAAAGTCTTGAGCAAAGCTGAGGGTTTTTAAATTTCATTGCGTCTAAACTGTATTGCAGCAATTAGCTCAAAGCACCGTTTAATTTGTTACACTAGAATAAGTGAAAGAGTATCTCCAATGCTGATGATACCTTTTGATTTATCCTCCAGTTAATAAGTCTGTTAATATACCAGTGAAAATTGCATCACTTCTTCAATAATGACATTAATTCGATTGCTATTAATTCATACTGAAACAGAGAAAACAGTGGCTGGACATAATTCTACCTACTTCCAAGGTGACACACCTGTAGAAATGCTGAAGCTTATTCACTTTTGAGAAATCATTTAGAAATGATGAACTGCACACACACTGCAAAGGATCTGGCTGACAGGCTGCAGAAGGTCAGTCAAAGACGCTTCATTACCCCCCAGCGGAGGAAGGCGAAAGATCCTGCTGTGGTGGAGACATGTTGGACATGTAGGATGGCGCCTGTCGCGGTGGACATCCCCCCTTCGAGTGGAGAGCGAACCTGCTGAGAGGCCTTGAAAGCAACAGCTGCTGCTCAGCTAATAACAGCCAGTTTACAGGCGAGAGAAAGTGCCACCTCATATCTTCTCATCATGGAATAACCCATACTCTTAAAATATAATGAACATAATTAATTATTTAAAGCCTTTTGGAGCTCATTCATTTCGCTCTGTTGAGCACAATTAAAACTCTTACAGGTATACAAACTGTGGTTTATTCACAAAAAAAAAAAAAAAAAAAATCAGAGAACTGGTAGCAGCCCACTGAACGGTCCAGCCCATGTCGGGCACCTTTAGATGGACATCGGGAAGAACAAGAGAAGCTCGTGCTTCATTAGGTTGAACTGTGCAAGCGCTGAGCAGAAAGAATAAGTGAAGACACTGCAACAGCACAGACTGGGACTGAGATGCAGGACTCAGGGTGTCACTGACAAGACTCACCTGTTGACCAGCTGTCCTGGAACGGTAGGACAGAGCAGTCAGACACCGGTAACATATTCTATCGCAAACCATCATCACTCTTACATCAATGTCATCCTGCTTCTACACATCACACCTCCAAATAATGCTCTATATTTAGGTACCTTACATTTATTCACATATGGCACATGCTCTTCTCCAAAGCGACGCACATCTCAGAGAAAAATACAATGAGGGCGTTACATCAAGAGAAGGGTCTACACATTAGGATCTTCGTATAAAATATAGGAGGTCACCTTCACTGCCAGAGGGCAACCTCCTAATGACTGACTTAATGACTAGTATTGAGCTGCTGTGATACCACATTATTACACTTCATACCACTTCACTCCACCCTTTCATCTGTAGATATACTTATTTATTAACCAAACATTAATTAATCTATTTGCCATCTTATCTCTGCTCCTTCACTCTATGTATGTCTGTACGTGTGCACGGTGTATTTTGTATGCTGCTGCAATTATGTTAAGAATTTTACTCTGAGGTTAATAAAGTTTTGCTCATTCATTCTCAGAATGGACTTACAATACAGTACAACATTACACGGTACTTCTGTCTCCATGGCAGGTATTTCACTCTGTACAACAGCTTGTATCACAACTTCTGGAGCTGAGAGACATGCTTATTATCTGTAACTCACAAACTTTTATGTCCCACAGTCCCTCATCTTGCTAATTTCAACGTAAACCTAGAATATTGACCTCTATGTTCAAAATCAAAGTCGAAAGTCAAAGTCAACTTTATTGTCATTCCCACAATGTTTAGAACATACATAGGAGTGAAATAGCTCATGGACCACAGTTTGACATATACATATACTATTATTATACTATTACAACAATTTATAATAACCAACTACCAAACTAAAAACACTAAGGAATAATGTGCAGCAGTGTGGTCAGTTTATTAAATAAAAATGTAAACAGGTTTTAAGATGGTAGTGCAAAAAAGCAAGGATTTTTGCGCAATAATTGTTTGTGGAAATGACGGGTAGTGTGATCTAATGTTGGTCAATATGGAATGTATGAAATACAACAGCTATACTTGGGATGAACACCAATTTAACTGAGGTTTCAGCAGAGACCGTCAGTGACATGAGAGGACAATCTCTGCAGACCTTGTTTTATGTGGAGGATGGAAGATACAGCATCATCCTTGGACCGTTTGGCTCGATATACAAAATAGAGTGAGTCAAGAGTCGGGGGCAGGATGGATTTTATGTGTTGCATGTCTAACCTTCCAAAGCACTTCATGATAATGTGGATCGGTCATTCAGGCGAAATACAGATGACTTCTTTGACACTGGTGTTATTGTGGTTGCTTTAAAACATGTGGGAACCACTGCCTGACCCAGTGAAATGTTGAGGATGCTTGTGATGACATCTTAAAGCTCTTCTGCACAATCCTTCAGAACACAGCCAGGAATGTTGTCCGGGCCAGCAGCCTTGCGGGGTTGATCCTAGTTAGGGATATCGTCACGCTGCCTGTGGACAGACACGGGACCTAGTCGTCGGCTGTTGGTGGTGTCTTTAGTGCCGGTGTATTGTTTAGCTTTTCAACGTGTGCATAAAATTTGTTGAGTTGATCTGGCACAGAGCTGTTGCTGTCGCAGGCCTTTGGTGGAGGCTTGTAACCCGTAACGGTCTGGATCCCCTGACACAGGCTCCATGCGTCTCTGTTTTTGCTAAAGTGCCTGTTAATCCTTTGCGTGTACTGGTGCCTGGCTTCCCTGATGCCACGGGACAGGTTGGTCCTCGGGTTCCAGCATCTCAGGTTCTCAGCAGTGTGCAGACCTCCCGTCAGCCATGGTTTCTGGTTAGCCCGCACGGTGACGGTCTTGGGGACAGTACCGTCATCAGTGCGTTTCCGGATGTAGGCAATCACTGTTTCTGCGTACTCTTGTAGGTCTGTGCGATGATCATAAATTGCTGCTTCTCTGAACATAGTCCAGCAAGTGGTGTCGAAGCAGTTTTGTAGTGCAGCTTTGGCTCCCTCAGGCCACACTCTGATCTGCTTTAAAACTGGTCTGGCAGATTTCACCTGAGGTCAGTATGCAGGCAAGAGCAGAACAGAGATGTATGGATGAGTGACCCATTGTAAGTAGTGTATCTAGCAGTGTAAGTCACCATGGTGAAAAAAGGTGTGTGGGCTCATAACACTACACAGTATCTACTGGAAGTCACTTTGGAGAAAAGAGTCCACTAAATAAATAAATATAAATGTAGATATTGTGGGGTGCGGTGGCGCAGTGGGTTGGACCAGGTCCTGCTCTCCAGTGGGTCTGGGGTTCAAGTCCTGCTTCGGGTGCCTTGCGATGGCCTGGCGTCCCGTCCTGGGTGTGTCCCTTCCCCCTCCGGCCTTACGCCCTGTGTTGCCGGGTAGGCTCCAGCTCCCCGTGACCCGTATGGGACAAGTGGTTCAGAAAATGTGTGTACATGTGGATGTAGTGGTGCAGTGGGTTGGACCAGGTCCTGCTCTCCAGTGGGTCTGGGGTTTGAGTCCTGCTTGGGGTGCCTTGTGACAGACTGGCATCCCATCCTGGGTGTGTCCCCTCCCCCTCCAGCCTTGTTCCCTGTGTTGTCGGGGTAGGCTCTGGCTCTCTGCAACCCTGTATGGGACAAGTGGTTCAGACAGTGTGTGTCTGAGGTCCCCAGTGAAAATAAAAAATCTGTCAGGGTGGGCTGTTTGTGGCATTACAAAGTGCCTCCCTGGCGTTGATGCTTGGATGTATATACAGTCTGTGAGCACTGTGTCCCTGTGTGCTCTGTAAGAGGTTAGCCGGTCCACATAAATGGCAGAGTCTGGTATGGTTTCATTTAGCTATGTTTCCATAGAAACAAAAACAGCACTCCCACATGGTATGCTGAGCGGTTTTTTGTAGCCTAATTTCACCCAGCTTGTTGTCGAGAGGGTGTACGACAACGAGCAGGATGGTCAGGATAGGCGGTATGTTGGCGCTATGGGGTCTTCTGGCTGCAGCGAGCGCACAGGGCTCCCCGGAAACGCTCCCCGGAACAACAGAGGTGCTGCGAGGTGTCGCAGCCCAAAAACAGGCCACCCCGCCACGACCGCGAGGTACGCTGCTGAAATGTGAACGGAGCTGACGGGGTCTCCGATCCTCCGGGTTCACGGTCTCATCTAGCTCCCCGTCGGCTCCATACCTGGATGCGGTAACAGTGACCGGACCCCTCTCTCTCGCTCAGGGGCCTCTGTCCCCATGCGACCAATCGGGGCGACGGGGCCGAGAGTCCGAGAGCGAGACGGACAACGCAGCAAAACAGAGCACGGGGAACGGTGGCGAAATGGGAAAATTGCGAGAGTTGGGACAGCTGGTAGCGTATAGGGATTAGAGCTACTGCCTTTAGACCCAAAGGTCACGGGTTTGATTCCTACTTCTGGCTATACTTCTCTTGAGCAACATACTTACCCTAAAATTGTTGCGGTAAAAATTATCCAGCTGTAGAAATTATTGTAAGCACCTTAAACATTGTAAGCTGCTTTGGAGAAAAATGTCAGCTAAATAGATCAATGTAAGATAAATTCATCTGACACCTGTCCTTGACATATCGATGTGTATCATGATATCACTCTGCTGGTTGATTCCTACCTCTGGATGTAGTTCCCTTGAGCAAGATTCCAGTCCATTCCATTGTCTGCAATCGCCTGTCCTAAGCGGGGTAACGGCAAGCCGGAGCCTACCCAGCAACACAGGACACAAGGTCAAAGGGGTAGGGGACACACCCAGGACGGGATGCCAGTCCATTGCAAGGCACCCCAAGCAGGACCTGAACCTCAGACCCAGTACGCTGCCTAAAATACAATTGTGAATTTGCATGAAGTGACATTCAGCATTACTGATCTCCTCTATGGTTTCAAACAGACTTCAGCATCAAGACTTGGCTCATACAGACAGTTCGAGCCCATTTCTGGGAAACGCTAAAAGCCCATAATCAGGGTCTGTATTGTGAACTATCGCTTTACAACATGGCTAAATGACGAAGTGGATGGGGAAAGGGGGGAAACGGCGGAACGATGACAGGTCCAAATAGCTGCACTTGAAAAGATCCTCTGAGCCGCGCTCCACAAAGGAGGAAAGAAAGCCACGCGCTCAAAGCGAGGAGAAAGACACACTTTCAATCGAGTACGGATGCGGAGGAAGCTTCACCGCAGCCACCCGCTCGCTGCTACAAAGAGCCCGGAGCGCCGCGCATCACTGGAAGCGCCCGCAGGTTTACCCTGCTTCATCTCCCGGGTACCCCGAGGGCGCCAGAGCCCCGGAGCGTTACGGCGCCATCCGCAGGCGGCGCAGCTGGATCCGCGGCCCGCGGCCGGGAAGAGCCCGGGAAGCTCAAACTTTGCTTCTCGCCCATCCTGCCAACTCAAGCTGACGTTCCGCAGGATGCACACACCTGTACCGTGAATTACTTCGCTTTCCGGCATTCTATATATATATATATATATTCTCAGAGCAGCAACCGGGAAAAGGCACCGGCGTTACCTCAAGTTGTGAAAACGCCGAAGCAGAGCGAATTCACTCACTGTGTGTAAGAAAAAATTTCCCCGCCGAAATGTGAACACCACGCACGTCCGGGCAGGACAGGCACACCTGTGACCAGGCTGGCGCTCCGACGAGGCGACACGATCCGCGTGCAGAAACAAGGTATCGGAAAGGGCAACGCAAGTTGAACCGACCGTTCCGCATACGAGTACCGGTGCGCTGTCGCCGCCCGCGGACTTGGGGCGCAAACGGGGCGAGAGGAGCATCGTGACAGGAGCTCCACGGGCGCGAGACCTTGCTGTGCGTCGAGCAGCCGCCGCGCTACACCTGCGCCGGCGAGGAGGCAAATCCGGAACGACGGACGGGTCTCTCACCTCTGCTGAGGAAGCTGCTCCACATCGTAGAAACAAGGGTCCTTTCACACGGCCGCAGCCAGATTTCGCGTCCTTTGAGACAAGAATGCTGAAGGGAGAGAGAGGGAGAGAGAGAAGGAGAGAGAGAGAGAGAGAGACAGAGAGAGAGAGAGAGAGAGAGAGAGAGAGAGAGAGAGAGTCCCCTCGCGTTGGACAGCACTAACGCCTCTCGGCCCCCAGCCCGGTCACACGTGTAACAACCTTCTTCAAGATCGTGCTCTCAAGGCGGCGCGCCGTCCAGCGCTCTGAAAATCCCTCTCGCGTCTCACGCGCTCATCGGCAGCCTCCGCCTCAGCCCGCGCTCCGCCACGCGTACGCCTCACCTCACAGCCTGCGCGCTTCGCGCACGCCGGCAGCGCTGTGAGGGCGGGCGGCCAGGCGTGGGAGCCCATTCGGGAGGGGAGGAGAGAAGGGAAAAGGGGGGTTGGAAGAGAAGCGGGCGGGAAATTTCGCTGGCGGAGGAGGGGGAAGCGTGCGCTCGACAGGCGGTGGCGGCGGCGCGGGAAACGCGCTCTCCTCGCTGAGACCGGAATACAAACTTAAATTTTTCCACAGGAATCCGTCTTCATACGAGCCTCGGGGCATTTTCCCCGTCGCGCGCAGCCACTAATAGGCACAATCGATAAGCGAAGGTAATCGAAGAGGCGCTCAAACGCTCGACGGCGACAATTCAAAGGGGGTCCGGGAAGGGAGGGGGCGAGCGGCGACCCCGCGGGGTCTGTGCAAAGAGCGCACGGACGGACGCGGGCCGCCGTTAGTGGTGACTGATGAAGTGACAACAAGTGACGGGGCGGAGCGGAGCGACACTTCTCAGCGGACGGGCTTCGGGCCCTGCGGAGCTACGCATCAGCCGAGCGATTTAAGAAATAGTGTTTTTTCAGTCGTGCCCGGCATCTGCATCCAGACAAGACACTCGCACCGAATGTCGAACAGAGACATCGCCGTGACATCAAGTCATCGTTGCAAAGGTGCGCTGACGACATCCGCTCGCTCCGTCTCCTTCCGGCTCGACGGCGCGGCGCTCCGGCTTTTCGGACACGGACCCTAACAAAAAAAGCTGGCGCTCAGCTTCCGTTGGACTCGGTTAACAGCGGTCTAAATGGAGGGCATGAGGAGAGCGCTTCGCCACGACCGCCATCTTCAGAACCTCAACCTCAACAAGTCGTTGTGTCCCTTTTCACTCATTTTATCGTTTCCTGCACGAGTACAGAAAACTCGTTCAGCTTCCCGGTGCTTAAGTTTCCCTCTTGGGTCATCCAGGGTCAATATAAGCTTTGGTGACACGATGAAGACCAAACCCTTGGCTGATACACCATCTGAACTCATTATAAGCTCCCCAGTCCAGCTGTCCAGTCTCGTCTGTCTGGGCGTCTCTGCCTCTGGTTCTGGTTCTGGCTCTTACCTGGAGAGGACCACAAAGGCTGCAGTTGACACGGTCACCCAACACGTGTTCCCTTGCGACTGGACACTCAACCGATTCAGACAAGTGAAAAGGGGGCTAAAAACCAGGAGTTGCACAGATTGCATTTCACTGCTTGTTTAATTGTGTCTCAGTAACCAACCTGTATGTTTACATGTTTACCTCGCTATCTGTGGTAAATGGGTGCACCTTCCTCAAGAATGCTGCAGGAACACAGGACCAGGACCCTTTCACCCAAAGGTAACTTGGGGTAAATCTGTCTGCTGTCAGTGTGGAAGACAACAGAAAAAACAAGGTCTGTTTTATTGTTTTGTCAGAGGAAAAGGGAAGGTTTCACACGCATATAAAAGCCCATATAAATAAAATATAGAAAGAGAAAGACATGAACATACCAGTTCAGAGAGATGCGGTATGTCACCTAAAGCCAAGCATGTATATTGTCACGCCCACACCTGCAAGCTCAGCAACAGGATTAGCACAGCCAGGTATAAAGGCAGTGCCGTCACGGCAACCGGTGCGGAATCTACAACACCCATCTGGCTTGTGAATTCAGCGATCTGTTTCCCAGTACCCTGTTCCCTGTTTAAAGTTCCTAATTCTCCTGACCTCGGCTTGTTCACCAGTTTACTGAGCATTGCTTCACCCCTGAAACGACGTCCGCACCTCGGAAGACCCTCGCCTGTCCCCGACCTCTGTCTCTGATTGCTCCTGTGTTTTGGCACCGAAATAAAAGCACCCGCACTTGGGTCCAAACCCTACCTCTTGTCTCCCGTCCTCGACACTGACATATATTTTATACGACTTGTCCTTTACAACATTAAGTGGAGGATTAACGACACTTTCACAGCAATTTTACAGGAGGCAAGAAGGTCCTGAAGGCGCGTTCGCACAACCAGAGAAGATACTGCGCTTACACAGGCAAATAAAAAAATACGTTTATGATCCTGAAAAGGAATGGGTAAAATAAAAGAAAATAAATCATTGCACATATTCCATCTGTCCATTTTCACATTAGTTCATTTAGCAGACGCTTTTCTCCAAAGCGACTTCCAATGAACTCTGTAGTGTTATCAGCCCACACACCTTATTCACCAAGGTGACTTACACTGCTAGATACACTACTTACAAAGAGTCACTTATCCATACATCAGAGGAACACACTCTCTGGCACTCTCACACTGTGGGTGAACCTGAACAGCATGGTTTCGAACTGTGGGAGGAAACCAGAGGAAACCCCACAAAGCTTCAGGGATGGTTGGGGAAGGGAGACATGCTCTCCTCCTTGATAAATAACAGCAAAAACGTGACAAGTAGAGAGGAGAGCGGCTCTGCACCTAATGACCGGATCCGTCGGAGTAAAGCGCTGTTACAGTTCTATTGACTCTGGATGTGCTGTGCAGCCAGGGCTCCATTAAAGAGAACTAATGAGCCATGAGGACCTGCCTGATCGTGAGCGAGGGCCAAGCTTCAGGGAGTCGGCATACCAGAGGACTCTGCAAAGATGCTCAAGAGGCGGTAGGATGCAGGAGGCTCCGTTCTCCCTCCACTGAGTGGTAATTGCAGGTAGTAGGACAGCCTGCATACTGGTTAGAGCTGCTGCTTTTGGATCCAAAGGTTGCAGGTTTGATCCCCACTTCTGCCTGTAGTACCCTTGAGCAAGGTACTTACCCTAAATAGCTCTTGTAAATTTACCCAGCTGTATCAATGGGTTAATAATTTTAAGCTTAATTGTCAACTTAACATTGTAAGTCATTTTGCAGGAAAGTGTCAGCGAAGTAAATAAATGTAAATGAGTTTGCTGGAGCTCCTGAAACAGAGGTTCATCGATGGACCTCTCATCTCCACAGAGGGGAGAATAGTTCTCAATGAATACCCGACCCTGATGTTCTCCATTCATTGCTTATGGAGACACGCAATTAAAAGACAGGTAAACAAAGGGTAAATCTGAGCTTCTTGGGCACATTTTACAGCTGGCCTGCTCTGCCGCAGTGGGAAATGATACAGATGCAGAAGATTATGAAAAGTTCCGACGTACAGTCTGAACACATCATGACAACAGCAATATTTCCACTTTAACACAGCTGGAAAGTGAATAAAGCCACGTGCTCATGTCATGTGGAAATAGTGTTTCTCTTCTGTAGCTTAAGTTTCTGCTGAAACCTCATTTAAAAGGGTGTCCATACCAAGTATAGCTGCTGTATTTCTTAAATACACTCTATATCGACCTACATTGGGTCACGCTACCGCTCACCTCCAGAAACAATTATTGCACAAAAAAACTACTTTTTTACACTATACCCTGTAAAGTCTGTTTACATTTCTATTTACTGAACTGAACATCTCACTGCACTTTATCCTGGGGTGTTTTTAGTTTTGTAGCTTGATATTGTAAATTATTGTAATCGTCATAGTATATGTTGTCTTCTTGGTTCATACCGCGGTCCAAGAGAAACGCTACTTCACTCCTATATATGTCCTAAACATATTGTGGGAATGACAGTAAAGTTGACTTTGGCTTCAGTTTTTTCATACTGTGTTTCTCTACTACCTCCACTTTGTTACCTGTTTGGAGAAAGGAGCCTCAAGCGGTACAATCAATACATTTACATTACATTATGTCATAGGGGTGCGGTGGTGCAGTGGGTTGGACCACAGTCCTACTCTCCAGTGGGTCTGGGGTTTGCGTCCCGCTTGGGGTGCCTTGCGATGGACTGGCGTCCCGTCCTGGGTGTGTTCTCTCCCCCTCCGGCCTTATGCCCTGTGTTACTGGGTAGGCTCCGGTTCCCTATAACCCCGTGTGGGGCAAGCGGTTCTGAAAATGTGTGTGTGTACATTACTTCATTTAGCTGACACTTTTCTCCGAAGGGACTAATGGTGTTAAGCCACTTACAGTTATTTACCCATTTATACAGAAGGATAATGCCTCACAGCCCTGTGACATTCTTATGGTGGGGGGGGGGCCTCTGTGGAGGAGCTGATGGGGGGCTATTCAATTAAAGTCCCTGTCTCCATGGGCTCAGTGTCACACCTTCCTCCTTTTGGGCCACAGACCCATTGAAGATGCTGTTTGAAAAAGATGAGGTTCCATCAGGAACAAACTGTTTATAAGCATCAAACAATAAGAAATAAAATTGAAAGAGTCCCAAGTGCACATACACTAAAGTGAAAGAGTCGGTACATTCATGTCATTTACTGCACTCCTCATCATAATATTTATTCTAACCAGTAAAATCTTGTTGAGATTATAAAGATAAAGGTAAAAAAAAAAATTCCTGCACTACCTCAATATAAACACATGCGAATATAAATACCTAACATTTCATTCACTGCCAAATTGCAGTTCCTGGGATTATAATGTGCTACTTACAGCACATACATTGCTCACACACATTTGTTTCTTGAGAAGCTGTTCATTTTTTTGTTGGACTGGTTCACATCTCGCTAAAACACAACATTTACTAATAAATAGGCACAACACATCTGTCTCTTGGCTGCATTTATATACCTCGGACAATAATCGCAGGCCACAATTTCTCATGAATATTCCCCTGCAACTGTTTGCATTTATTGCCTTAACTGGAATCAATTAAACAGTGAAATACAGTGTATGTTTCTGAAAACGATTGTACCAGTGTTACAAAATAATGTTTAAAGAGCTGCTATTGGGATATTAAATCTGAACTGGCAGATTTTATTGGAAAGCAAGACGTGCTCGGAAAATGTATACAATCCTAGTTTGAAAGACATTGGATAAGTAATTAATAAGTCAATAATAATAAGGGAATGTTTTTTTACGGAGGTCATTAAAATTCAGAGGTATTTTCTTTGCAATCACACATTTTTTCATTCAGCTGGTGCTTTTCTTCAAAGCAACTTACAATGATTCATCAATCTGAAAAGCTGGGTAATTTTAAATGGAGAAATTCAGGGTAAGTACCTTGCTCAAGGGTACTGGGATTCGAACCTGCAACCTTTGGGTCTGAAGGCAGCAGCTCTAACGTCTTACACGTCCTGAACTGTGTGAATGAGTACATGTACATAATAAAGTGCACGCTGAGTGTATATAACAAAGTTATTGCCTTTACTGATGGTAACTTTATTAAAAGTGACCTTGTTCCTGTGTTGAGGAACCGGTGCACATCCCCATGATGTGTATTTCAATACATACACACTTGAACCGTACGTTACAAATTCCAAATTTACAAAACTGCACATATTTTCAAGTTTCTTTATTTTCTTCACCATTCTACTTTTTAAAACCTCTCTGTTTTCAGGAAACGTGGCCTGTGTTTCTGCTTTGTGCCATTAGATGACAGCAAAACACATTCAGAGTGGATGCTGAGAGAGGGAGACAGAGGTGAAGTGAGACGGGGTAGTAGCTTTGTGAAGCTGCGCGGGAGCCTATATCTTTTTTTTATCTATATTCGAGACTTAACATAAACCACCTAACGGAATAAAAACAGCGATTTCGATTTGAGGGTCAAGCTGGGAGGAGCAACATCTGAGCGGCACAGGCCGGAGAAAGGGATCACGACTGGCCGCACTCCCTCCGTGGTCCTGTTCGCTCTGGACACCAACAGCCTTGTGAAGTCGGCGCAGGTTCAGCGTAGATGTCCGTGTACCATGTCTGGTGTCAGGAAACCCCCCATCAGAGCCTTCGCGGAGGACTTGAAAGTGACCACATCGTCCATCCCAGGATGAAGGTGGATTTTGCAGGGATTGGAGGGGCTTATCACACAGGCTGCATGAGCTGTAAGCCAGAAAAGTGCAGACCATGGGAAAAACCTACTGATAGGCTCCAGTTTAGCAGAGGGAATATTCTGATTACACCCGTTCTGGAGAAGCCACTGAGGTAAGAGGTCTGATAGCAGTTTTCGGGATAAAGAGATGATTAGGGTAACTTGCAAGGAATAGAACAGCCGCAGTGGAAAAGCCACGTTTAAAGCAAGGGTATATCTGTACCGCACCCTGCCACAAGTCCTCTGACCCTTTCTGATTCACAGAGTCCCAACATTGACAGTTGTGACATACAGAACTTGCGGTCGAGGAACCGTTCACAGAACCCCAGTAACCCCTGGTAGGCAGTCCTCAGCCCTCCAGGGCTGCTAAACCCACAGGAGAATTCCAGGATCCCTCCAGTTGGCAACACAGGTATAAACATTAGAATCAGACAACGAACACAATATCTACGAGCACACAACTATATACAGAGATCCTGAACAGGAACAGTTTATATTCATGCCTTCAACACCATCACAGTATTTTCATGCACACAGGTGCGCTTCAAAGCACGGCTTCAAATGGCCTAGTAAACAAGTTTAAGAAACCACGTGACTTTCTCCAGTTTAAACTCATTTTAAACCCTAAAGCACAGCCAAGCAATAGACAGAGCAATAGCCCTCATGATTTAAGTACCTTAATTACAGTTTATTTCCATGAGGACTCATAGGACCAGGGTTCCTATCACACCTACTATGGTAGTACCCTATACATAGACATATAAGTTACATGAGGGTAGACACTTTATTAGCCCTGAAGGAATAAATCCTATAATTAAGCACTATAACTTTGAGATCATGCCTGTTGAACAATGGATAAACCTTCACACAACTACTTTTGTAATGTAACATAAATGTGTGTGGGTATACATAGAGAGAGTAGGTGCATTACAAGAGTAGTTGTGTGAAGGTTTATCCATTGTGAATTAATATATATAACTACTAATATATAGACACAATGTATCTTGTATGAGATCTACGTCACTTTGGAGAAAAACCTCTGCTAAATGAATAACTGTAAATGGATCACAGAGTAGAGGACGGATTTGGTCCATTGACATCTGGGTTATAGACCCAACACCCTTCTGCTGCACCACTCTCCCTATCATAGAACTTTCAAAGCCTGAATCAACACTGGGGGGGTTACACTATGTGTAAAGCCAGTAACGGCCTATAAACTTTAATGAAAATGGTACCATGGTGGTAGTGCACAGTATAAGCACACACACACACACACATTTTCAGAACCGCTTGTCCCATACGGGGTCACAGGGGAACCGGAGCCTACCCGGCAACACAGGGCATAAGGCCGGAGGGGGAGGGGACACACCCAGGACGGGACGCCAGTCTGTTACAGGGCACCCAAAGCAGGACTCGAACCCCAGACCCACCGGAGAGCAGGACCTGGTCCAACCCACTGCGCCCCCATAGTATAAGCATCTTTGTTAAAATTATTGTAATTATTCAGAAAAATTAAAAAAAAACAGCAAGACAGACCTTAAAATCAATAACACGAATATAAAGTACATTTTAACAGTTACTTTAAACGGGAACTAAATTGATTCCATACAGCGGAAAAAGTGTGACTTTTACGATATTTTATGTGCGACGTTTTATGACATTTCCGAAACGACAGCGAATTTCGCGTTTTTCCTTTTTCGCTCCCTTTGGTTCCTCTGAGCTTCCGTAGACGATACTGAGAACTTGGAAAGATGGCGGCGGAATCGAACGAGGCAGAAATCGAAACGGGCTTGTGTCTCGCTTCAAAAGAGGAGGTAAATAGTTGTAGCTCGTTGGGTAAACGGTATTGTCCACTGAAAATGGTTCATAAACAACTGTTTACAGGGCCAGCTTGACGTTTAAAGTGTATTTGAGCGCGGCGGAGGCTGGCGGCCTTCGCGGTACAAGTCTCTGCTAATCACTGCTAACCGTTCGCGTCTCTCACGTGGCGGCTTCCGTCTGTTTTTTAAAAACTTAAATTCAAAATTGTCCCCTTCTAAACTCGAATGTATAGCCCGCTTACATCTTTTATTTAACAAAATCTAAATGATATTCGTTCCTGTTTCCGGTTCGTTTTATTTAAATATACAGATAAATTTATCATCAGAACTGAATTCCCCTCACTCCGTGTTTTTGTTTTGAATTCTACTACACACCCGGGATTGTCCTCTTAGAATTACACCTTTTATATCATCATGTATATGAGGTGACTGAACAGTGTCTTGGGTGGGTTTAGTCAGGCTGTGTTTCAGACACAGGAGAGAATGTGGACAGCAGCTCATCTGTTACGTCTTTCACTGTGTTTTTTACTCGGCAACAGGTGTTACAGTGACGATCAGCTTTACACCACAATGGTGGAGTTTGAAACACACACTAAGATGACATTTACAGCACACATGGTGGTGATCAACTTTACCCCGCAGTGATGACTGAACATCTTTACACCACAAATAACAACTGAATCATGTCCAGCCAACCTTGCAGTTGCACCACAGAAAAGGATCTACAGTAATTTTTTACCACAAATCAAGGTGACTGGTCGACTTCACACCGAAAACAGAGGCTGCGTGTGAAGACGGCTCGGATATTTATTTCTCATCAGTTCCACACAAATTTAAATACATACAGACGTGTGAAAATTACTGCATTGCTATTATTGGTATAATTGGTGTTATTTTTAATTGCAACTTTTTTCATTCTTCAGTTAGTGTTGTAGGTGAAATAAGTAAAACTGAGTCCATTCCAGTGTCTCACTTGTGCTCATGTTGTTTATAATAGAGGTCGCTATTATGTGTACTGCGTACAACGTGTAAAACAAAAAAATCAGGACATTTTGTTCTGATACCGCTTGTTGTAATGTCCCAACAAATCACTCTGCATTTTGATGCCATATTTTAGCCTGACTTTGCATTGATACGCCTTTTCATACTTGTTTAGATGCAGGTTTGTTACTTACCATGACAGATCATTTCTGGCTGAATTATACATATGGCAGCAGATTTTATGACCAGCTACTGAGCTGCTCTGTTTTGAGATTCCTTGGGCTCTGTGCTCCTTTTCCTTATTGGTCTCTGTCTGTCTCATTTGTTCCAAATGACAGTTTTAGTAATCCATCTGTGCTGTGATTAGACCCAGATTAAACTTTCTTCTGTTCCCTGTCAATGTACCTCTCCCCCTTAGACCTCCAGTTCAGGCACCATGGATGCACCCCAGGGGAGATGCAGCAGGACCCCCTCGGAGGAGTTTGGCAAAGAGGATGTTGAAGATGGGAAGAGTGGTAAGTTGACGTTCCCTGCCAAACTTGCTCCCTTGCCTCGGCATTCATTCCCTGATGATGGATGTTTCTGCTGCAGCAGATGGAGGGGGCTTTTGACTTTGACATTGGTGTTCACTGTGCTATGATTTTTCCCCAGCATGTCACTTGAATGGTAATGAGGTCAGAGAACACATGAGAGAATTGCATACCACAGTTTCCTTTTTTAGGTACATAGAATTTATGATTTATTATGTTGTTTCCCTCCGTACAAGCCCGTCATGTTACTTTCAAAGAGCATCTTTGGAACACTGGTTTTGTTCACATGTACGCACAGAAATGTAATCAAATGAGACATAGTGTAATATTCTATACACTCACAGTCCAAATTCACATTGTATTTAATTCTCTCATATGCAGTGTTAACTGCTTCCCACACTAACAATGCAAATGCTTCCAGGCAAGTTTGTGTGCTGTGCAGTGCTTTGAAAATGGCTGCTTGGCAGTCAGAGAGAGAAAAACAGCCTTGTGTAAAAGTTTTTTGTGTTTTTTATGAAATAAATTCCAAATATTTTGCTCTTTAGTCTTTGGTTTTGGTATAGTGTTCATACAGGTCTGCAAAAATGGATACAAGATTTTTTAAAGTTACTGTATTATATCTGCTTTTTGGGCAGATAGACTTTGGGGTAAAGTAACTTGAAGAACCTTACGACATTCCCTCAGACGAAGAACTCTTGGCCTTTGTCTGCCAGTTGCTTCAGTGGGTCAGTAAAGGGTGTTCATAAACATAGTCTAGAATGAATCAAGGTGGTAGTATTTTATAACTGAAGAATGATAAAGATCAATCTTTGTGTACACTGCAGGTGTGCAAGCTGTCATTGTTTCCAGGGTAACATAGAGGTCCATATACTAGGTTTACATTGAAATTAGCAAGATGAGGGACTGTGGGACATAAAAGTTTGTCAGTTACAGATAATAAGCATGTCGCTCAGTTCCAGAAGTTGTGATACAAGCTGTTGTACAGAGTGAAATACCTGCCATGGAGACAGAAGTACCGTGTAATGTTGTACTGTATTGTAAGTCCATTCTGAGAATGAATGAGCAAAACTTTATTAACCTCAGAGTAAAATTCTTAACATAATTGCAGCAGCATACAAAATACACCGTGCACACGTACAGACATACATAGAGTGAAGGAGCAGAGATAAGATGGCAAATAGATTAATTAATGTTTGGTTAATAAATAAGTATATCTACAGATGAAAGGGTGGAGTGAAGTGGTATGAAGTGTAATAATGTGGTATCACAGCAGCTCAATACTAGTCATTAAGTCAGTCATTAGGAGGTCGCCCTCTGGCAGTGAAGGTGACCTCCTATATTTTATACGAAGATCCTAATGTGTAGACCCTTCTCTTGATGTAACGCCCTCATTGTATTTTTCTCTGAGATGTGCGTCGCTTTGGAGAAGAGCATGTGCCATATGTGAATAAATGTAAGGTACCTAAATATAGAGCATTATTTGGAGGTGTGATGTGTAGAAGCAGGATGACATTGATGTAAGAGTGATGATGGTTTGCGATAGAATATGTTACCGGTGTCTGACTGCTCTGTCCTACCGTTCCAGGACAGCTGGTCAACAGGTGAGTCTTGTCAGTGACACCCTGAGTCCTGCATCTCAGTCCCAGTCTGTGCTGTTGCAGTGTCTTCACTTATTCTTTCTGCTCAGCGCTTGCACAGTTCAACCTAATGAAGCACGAGCTTCTCTTGTTCTTCCCGATGTCCATCTAAAGGTGCCCGACATGGGCTGGACCGTTCAGTGGGCTGCTACCAGTTCTCTGATTTTTTTTTTTTTTTTTTTTTGTGAATAAACCACAGTTTGTATACCTGTAAGAGTTTTAATTGTGCTCAACAGAGCGAAATGAATGAGCTCCAAAAGGCTTTAAATAATTAATTATGTTCATTATATTTTAAGAGTATGGGTTATTCCATGATGAGAAGATATGAGGTGGCACTTTCTCTCGCCTGTAAACTGGCTGTTATTAGCTGAGCAGCAGCTGTTGCTTTCAAGGCCTCTCAGCAGGTTCGCTCTCCACTCGAAGGGGGGATGTCCACCGCGACAGGCGCCATCCTACATGTCCAACATGTCTCCACCACAGCAGGATCTTTCGCCTTCCTCCGCTGGGGGGTAATGAAGCGTCTTTGACTGACCTTCTGCAGCCTGTCAGCCAGATCCTTTGCAGTGTGTGTGCAGTTCATCATTTCTAAATGATTTCTCAAAAGTGAATAAGCTTCAGCATTTCTACAGGTGTGTCACCTTGGAAGTAGGTAGAATTATGTCCAGCCACTGTTTTCTCTGTTTCAGTATGAATTAATAGCAATCGAATTAATGTCATTATTGAAGAAGTGATGCAATTTTCACTGGTATATTAACAGACTTATTAACTGGAGGATAAATCAAAAGGTATCATCAGCATTGGAGATACTCTTTCACTTATTCTAGTGTAACAAATTAAACGGTGCTTTGAGCTAATTGCTGCAATACAGTTTAGACGCAATGAAATTTAAAAACCCTCAGCTTTGCTCAAGACTTTCTCTTTCGTCACCTCTGCCAACGATGTTTTCGTTTCGTGATTTAGGGCTTCCTTGGGCTGGATTTGATCATTCTGGCTGGTTTCGGCTGAATCTGCGTTTATTTCCGAAATGAGATCGAAAAGGAGCAGCACGCGATGAACGCACAGCACCGCCTTTGTGTTGTTACGGTCTATCAGTCTTTGCCGCGTTGAGCTGCATCACCCCACGACAGCTGGCGCACTTTTGGGTCCGAGGAAAGGTTAACTGTTCTCGAATGTTCCGCCTGTTTTAGCAGCGAACCCATTATCGTAGCCACGTAACAGATCGCAAGCTGCCGTTGACATTCTCCCTCCCGACAACACTGCAGCCTGTACTGTATTGGCAGAACTGCTGAATGTGTTTTATCAGAGCACTTCTTTCTATAAAAATGTGTGTTTAATCAGTTCTGCTCCAGGAAACTGTTTCCTTTGCAGTTAATTGCTAAGTGAACGTGCAGTGCTGTCAAACCTGCCCTCTGTCTTGAAGCAGTGCCTCTCTGGCTGTATGTAATTTTGTGTGAAATCAGGGGTGTGACCGCTCTTAACATTTCGTGTTTAATGTACCCTTAAAACGAGAGTTTTTCAATTGCCCTTTTATTGGCACCGTGATGATAGTAGTCTTCCCGGTATCTTCTGTTATTCCCCAAGTCTTTTTCCAGCTGATTGCCAGCAGAAGCTCTTAATACAGTTCTCACAGCGTGTTGTTTAAACTCAGTTCATCCCGTGGCTGTTGTGAAATCGAAATGCTGTAGCTCAGTTGTGCTGCAGGACCGACGTTTAAAACTCATTTCAGCTGTCAGTCAGACGTCTTCGTTACATCTACCGCTGCTATGGGATTATGGATCCATAACAGCCTTTTCTCTGTCTTTCACACATGGGGAAAATTGATTTTTCTTTTCATTACCTCTTGTTTTCTCAAAGAGGCCTTGACAGTACCACGTTGGTTATTTTTTAATGGAAAATGTTTATTTTCTTTTCTCAGATACTTTGTGCCTGACTTTGCTTAGCATATTTGTGGCAAAAGCTTGCAGACTCCAATTGGAAATGGAGAGGTGAGGAAAGGTATTGACCGTCCCTTTTTCCCAATAAGAGCAAATATGTTGTGCCTCTCTAGGCTCGGGAGCCTTTCAGGTTCAACCTGAGCGCGTTTTTCTGCAGTGGTTTTGAGCACTCGCTGCTGATCTGAAGGGAGCCTTGAGCCTTCTGAAGGGTGGTGAGTCACTGCTTGGTCCAGATGGTGACCTCCAAGGACTAGAAGTAGGCCTCATTATTATTTCAGAGGGCTCACAGTGCTCTTGAGAGCGGAGCCAGGAGGACATTGTTAGGCAGTAACTAAGCCGTTGGTTGTTCTGAATGTCAGCCGGTCTTTTGAGAGGGAGAGCTGTTTGTTTGGTTTGCGTTGCGTTTGTGCTCCTCTGTGCTTTAAGCAATGTGATTGTTCTTCTGGACTGATGGACAATGTTGGAGTGCCTTTGAAGTCATATCCCATAAGCTGAAATGGTGACGAGAATACAGTATAATGCTTGGGTAAACTGTACTTGCTGATGCCTAGTCTTGCAAAGGAAGGGAAAGTCTGTGAGTTGAGTAATGTCCGTAGCTGTTAGTGATGGTTGTGTCGCTCCAGGAGAGGAGTCGGAGGGCGATGGCAGCCCCGAAAAAGCGGAGCCAGGCCGCAGACCCCGGGCAAGGAGCAGCGGGCCTTCTTCCAAAGGCAGCAGTGACGGGGACTCGAGTGACGAAGACAGTGACGGCAGCGAGGACAGTGACGCAGGTGGCCGCCACAGGATGAAGAGCAGGGTGGCTCACATCCGGGTAAGAACTGACGAGGGACCAGGCCAAGGCGGACGAGCCTGGCAATTTCAGACAGTCCAGTAAGTTTAATGAAGACCCTTCCAGTTACGAGTGTTGTGACTTATCTCTGCCTGCTTTTGTGAGCCAGTAAGGATTTCCCATGTGCATTACAAGATAACTGTCATTGACATAAGGGGTCTAATGTATGATGTTTCACTGACCATATCCGCTCACTCACTCAGAGACAGTGCTGTAGACAAGGTGCAGAAATTGACCGGTACAAACACTCCTTACAGGATGTAGAGGAAAAAATAATGAGGGGCAGGCCCCGGAGATGATATATTTTGTGCGTTTCAGCATGGCTTAGGTGATGACAGCAGGGACCAACGTGGGAGCTCCTCCCCAGAGAAAAGGTGAGCCTCTCCGGGACTCAAGTTGGAAATAAAAATGAACATTGATGTTGTCATATTGAAGTGAGTTTAAATGTAGGGAGTTTGAGGCTCTACATCCATTCGTCTTTTGTGGTGATCTTGCAAGTGGTGTGGACAATGGTGGGGTATTCGTTTCAGGGATGGTGACCCGCGATCGCGGTCTAGATCGCGTTCCAGGCCCCGGTCCTTTCACAGCCGGGAGAGGGAGAGGTCTGAAGATCGGGACCGGTGGTACCAGAGGGGACGCCGTGGGACTGACAGAAACAGCGACAGGTTAGAAATGAGCTGCTCAGTATCCGCTGAAGGAGTAATTGACAAAAATGTAGGACTGGTAACGATATCGGAAGTAACTTGATTCACTTGAGAATCATTTTCATGATGACTGCACGTTGTACCAAGCACTTTATCTGTCATAAGTGTATATAAAGTGCTGTTTTCTTGGTCTGTCGTATTGATTTCCAACTACTTTGTCTCGCTCCAAAATATCTAGAGAACGGTATCCTAGCAGGGACTGGGATCGGGAGCGCTACCGTGACCGCGAGCGGGACCGGGAACGCTACGAGCGCCGTTCTAGCAGAGACAGGGAAAGGAGCCGCAGAGAGCGCTCTAGCCGAGAGAGGGAGGTGGAGTCTAGGAGGAGGGGCAGGTCACCCTCCCCGGCCCAGCTGGATGGTCCCCCGACAGAGGAGCCTGCGGTGAAGAAGAAGAAAGAGGAGCTGGACCCCATTTTAACTCGGACAGGCGGGGCTTACATTCCCCCCGCGAGACTGCGCATGATGCAGGCCCAGATCACAGACAAGGCCAGGTAGGTCTGTGACGCACTGAGAGTGAATTGTTAGCTGGCGAAACCAAACAGTAAAATCGCATTTTTTTCTGGTTTTGAGAAGTATACGCAACTTTTAAATAGGACTTTGTGTCTGAAATCCTCTGAACTCTTGCAACAAGTGACGAGCCTCAAATGAAGCACACCTTGTGACACCCTAGCAACTGAGGAAAGTATAAGAAAAATTTTTTTTTTTTTTTTTGGATCCACTGATTTTGAGCAGAGAGCATATGTAGGGTTCTCAGATCCTCCATGTTGCAGTGGGAGGGAACATGCCTTAGCTTCTCTACTGTCTACCAGCGCCTTTCAGAACTGTGCATCAGCCACTTTAAGGTGCTCACAGTCACCTTTTCTCATCTTCTGTTGTGGCATTGTGGCACCCTGGGGGCAAGTGTTGTGTAGTGTAATTGATGGCGGTAATTAGGAGGCGAGTGCTCCGCAGAGATCTGGCACAAGGGCAGAGAAGGGGACGGGGGGGAAAGGCCTTTCCCGGCACTCTGAAGGGCAGTAGGGAGGCTGAAAAGCGCTTGCCTCACCTCGTCTCGCCTTGCCATCAGCAGAATTTAATACTGGGGGGGTTCGGCTCACTCGCGGTCCTGAGTGCTTTTGTCCTTTCGATGGGAAGCCTGTAAATTCTGCCCTTTAAAATGCTTCTGCACCTAGTGTCTATTAAGAAGCTGCTCGAGGGATTGTGGGAATTTAAGGTTATCGTTTTACTAACCAAATGCTTTTAAGTTTTTATAACAACAGATAGATTTTGTAGGTGATGTTGACTTTACCTTTGAGGGGGTTGGGAGGATTGATTTTTAAATCAGTGCAAATACATCCCCGTGTGTGGAAACATATATGTTGGCATTGTAGAACTATAGTTAACTAATTGTTCTTATTCTTAACTAAGTCACGTCTGACAATAAAACCCCCTTAGTCCTGGTATATTACTGTTGTCTGTTGTTCAATTTTTAGTCTGGCTTACCAAAGGATGAGTTGGGAGGCTTTGAAGAAGTCAATCAACGGTCTCATTAACAAGGTGAACGTCTCCAACATCGCCAACATTATCCACGAGCTCCTACAGGAGAACATTGTGAGGGGGAGGTAAGTATGTCGTCTTGGCCTCAAGATCGCTGTCGTGGATAATTTTGGATGAAGGTCTGTGCAGTTACAGCGCCCCATGTTGTGCTGCAGGGGGCTCCTGGCCCGCTCCATTCTACAGGCCCAGGGCGCATCTCCCATTTTCACCCATGTCTACGCAGCTGTGGTGGCCATCATCAACTCCAAGTTCCCCCAGATCGGAGAGCTCATCCTGAAGAGGCTGATCCTTAATTTCCGCAAGGGTTACCGTAGGAATGACAAGGTACGCCTGCTTTTCGTCTCTGTATCGCTGGGCCTCAGACTCACGCTGGCTGCTGAACCTGGTCCTAATGCTCTGGCTCGCTTTCATTTTACAGCAACAGTGTTTGACAGCATCCAAGTTTGTCGCACACCTCATCAATCAGAATGTGGTAAGTGTTCCGTCTCCTGTATAAATCAACACTCTGTTTGCAACCGCTAGGAATAAAGCATATGTGCAAGCGGCATGATGCATGTAAAGGGGATTCCTCTGCCAGAAAGCTGAGTTTGCACAGCAGGTTTAAAAGTGGTGGTTATCAGAAGATGTTTGTGCCTTGGGGTCTCCGTACAAGGGTATTGAGAGCGAGTCTCATCGGTGATGCGTTGTGCCGATGGAGAAGCTCGCTCTGTTGACACTGCTGACCCTGTGTTCAGGCTCACGAGGTCCTGTGCCTCGAGATGCTGACCCTACTGTTGGAGCGACCCACGGACGACAGCGTGGAGGTGGCCATCAGCTTCCTGAAGGAGTGTGGTCTCAAGCTGACTGAGGTCTCCCCAAGAGGCATCAATGGTACATGGGCTTCTTCTCAGTTTCTGTGAATGTCTGTTTACTTTCCGTGCTCCGTTGTTTTCTGCTCACCTGACGCTGGCTTCTCTGTCACAGCCATCTTCGAGAGGCTGCGCAACGTCCTCCACGAGTCAGAGATCGACAAGCGTGTTCAGTACATGATTGAGGTGATGTTTGCGATCCGCAAGGATGGCTTCAAGGACCACCCTGTTATCTCAGAAGGGCTGGACCTGGTGGAGGAGGATGACCAGTTCACTCATATGCTCCCGTTGGAGGACGACTATAACCCAGAGGACGTCCTAAGTAAGACTGCACACCTTTAATAGCAGTTTTTGTCTGCACCCTTTCCCTGACCAGCAGGCCCTCTTTGTTCAACAATGAATTTCAGTTATTTTATAGGGAATGTTGTCTTGTATTCCCCCACAACCAAGAAATGATGCAAATTTCACCAAAAAAGACAAGACTTAGATAACAGTATAAGCAAAAAATGGTTTCGTAACCCTAAAGTAGTTAAAATAAATAAATAAATAAAAAATTGTAATGCATTCTAAACCTGACATAACGGTGTTATTATAATTATTCTTTGTGTAGCTGATGCTTTTGTCTAAGGTGATTTATAGGAATATGTTAATGTGATTATGAAATGTAATAGTAGTATTATTTTCAGAGAGAAATGATGTATAATCTTAGAAAATATCTCAGGCCCCTACACCTGCTTTATTATGTTTTTTAAATCGTTTCTCACAACCCTACTGCGTGACTTTAGTCAGTCCTGGCTGTTTTAGAAGCACCGCTTTTGTTGTATACTTTTCTAGACCATTTGGAAAAAGACAATTGCAGTGTAAAGTCTTTTTTTTTTTTTTTTTTTTTTTTTTTTTTGCGCAGTGAAAGCCACAGACAGTCTTAGGTTTTCTGAACATCGAGAACCTCCCCCATCCCCTGCCGAAGTACTGTAGGGGTTACTAAAATGAGACACCGCTGTAAGGGACGGCAATGATTGAGAAAGGGCAGCTTGATATTCGGAAAAAAACGGGGCACATTCGCACCGGTCGTAGGAAATTTATTGTATCCGAAAGTAGAAAAACTAGCCTTGCGCATGTGAGGGGTGTGTGTGTGTGTCAATAATGACTTTCAGTCTGTTGTGTTTGTTAGCGGGATGCAATTGCTGTTATTCCAGAGACAAATGCTTGCAAATGAAAATCAGCGCAGGGCACATTCCAGAGTGCGAACAAAGCCGTTACTGCTTTAAGCTCTTTATGCATAATGCTGGCCTTAGACACAGTGAGCACTTTTTATGGACGGTTGCCTCCAATAGTGTCTCTTTGCATCTCGAAATTGCTGTGTAATTGCTAAGGAGTGTGGAATAACCATGCGTCACTTAACAGATGTTTTCAAGATGGATACCGACTTCCTCGGAAACGAGGAGAAGTATAAAGAAATTAAAAAGGGTAAGTTATGTTCTAATGACATTTTGTTGCGTGCCAGAATTTCTTTTACGTGTGTTATTAAACGTTTCTTCTTTGTGTGGAAGTTGTTGTTTCTTCTTTCATCTAATTATGCTTTGTACTGCAGTGGGCAGCAATGCATTTGAAGCGTGTGATGATTATTAAAAAAGTAGGATTACGTGTTATCTTTAGCACAAAAACAGACTTGAGGAAAGGAGCTGTATGTGGTCACTGGGAGTAAAGGGATGGTAAACACTCATGCTGATGTTCCTCTCAAACCGTGGGCTGCGTATAACACGAGGTCCTCTGGGTCTCGTACGCAGAGATCCTGGACGAGGGGAGCAGCGGCTCTGGCTCCGGCGATGACGGGGAAGGCAGCGACGAAGACGAAAATGACGAGGAAGCGGAGGAGGAGGGCGGAGATGGTATGGGTTGTCCTGTGTAGAAGCTTGCTTCGTTCTCCAGGACCCGACGGGATTCCGAATGTACGCACACTTCGTTAGGTCGTCACTGTAGTGTGAAATAATACCCGGGGTGCGTTTGCAGTTCGTCCTTTCCTTAACGCCCCATCACCCCACGCAGCTCTGATACGTTGCCTTCGCTTTCTGCTCACCTGATAATGTGCCACAGTCGGCTTCGAGCACACTCACACGTATGCAGAAAAATCTCCTCATCCCTCGATGTCTTCAAAGGTGCCCAGTTCACTTGCTTGCTTTAAATAGTTTTTTCTAATGGTTTATGTTGCTATAAGCAGATGCAATGAATGAAAGAACTTATGGAAAGTGATATTTGACAGCCAAATTGCAGCTGATACGTAATGTCTCGAAGCACTTGAGGAGCGATGGGGTGCATCATACACTTTAATAGTCCTGCATTCTTCAGGCATGGCTGTCAAGTGGGATTTTGTTCAGATTCCCTCTTCATTCTTTGCAGGCTGTTATTCAGAAGGAGAGAGGCCACCACATTTATGTACTTCACCACCAGTTCTCAGCACTTAGACATTATCATGGGCTGTAGTTTGATCTTGTGACCATATGAGATCCATCTGTTGCCTTCACTCAGTGTTGTGTTGTGCTGTTCTTGTAGGGAATTCCTTTTTCTTCCTTTCAGAAATAGGTTTGTGTTTTAGAAATGAAAAGTCAAGAAAGAAAAGAATGCCTGAGCTGTCGAGGAGAAAATTGTTCAAGGGTTTCAGTATTGCTGCAGCTATTTTCCCCTCGCCTTCTCTATTGACTTTTCCCCTTTTCTAGAACAAGACAAAGTCACCATCTTTGACAAGACAGAAGTAAATCTGGTTGCGTTTCGCAGAACCATCTACCTTGCCATCCAGTCCAGGTGGGTATTGAACGAGTACTCCTTTTTGAGGTGGGAGACGAAGGTTTAGGCAGCTTCCATGAAAACTGGAGCGCTTTAAATGTTACTGTGTATGGGGTCTACAAATGTCCCTTTTGAGACTGAATCAAACAATCAAGCCAGATGGCTAAAATGACGAGTGCTGAGCAGAGAGGGGAGTCTTTCAGGATTTGCCAGTTTAGCTAGAGCTCGAAGCCATATTGGAGTGAAGAGATGTCATTCAGATTCCAGAGGCTTCCATGTTTGTATATGTGCTTAACATTTGTTCACGTCTCAACTGAGTTTCAGTGCAGGCAGGCTAGGAGAGTCGTTTTTTCTCTGAAAAGGTGACTGTGCCATGCGGGAGAAATTGTATCACACTGTATTACATGAATGATGAGATGGGGGCATCATGCTCTGGTGTGTCTAGGGGAACACGCCGAACGTGCTCACTACTTTCCCTCCAGATTTCCCACCAAGTTTTGGAGTTGACTCTTAGCACAGCAGTTCTGTGCTTTTTTCAAAAAGTGGATGTGTGGAGATTCTGGAGATGTTCGTGACATTGTTCTATTGGAAGGGAGGAGTGTTTCAAAGCCCTCGTGGACCAGCAGCCCGCGTGCTGCATTGCTTCTGCAATTCCTCTTTAGGAAGATCAAGAGCAGACGACGACATGTTTGGTGCTCGCCTGTAATGCACAGTCTTTTCATCGTGGTGTGAGTTAGACAGGAGGCTCTGGACTTTCACCATGTGCGAGGTGCACTGTTCATCGCCCTCCTGTATAATGGGTGGTGCCAGGGGCTGTGTTCAGTCATCCAGTAGCTTTTGAGAGCTGCTCTCACTTACTGAAGCACTTAGCGCTATGAGTTGTGTGCGCAGTCTGGCTTGTGTTTGTTTGCCTTGTGAGTGAGTGTGTTTGGTACTAGCAATGACCTCAGCTTGATGCACGTTTCACTGGCTTTGCCAGTTTTTCACCTGACTGGGTATGGGCTTCGAAGGGCTAAAATCAGGGCTGATGGTTGTTTTGAATTAGTAAAAGGTGTCTAAAGTGGCCACAAGAGTCCACAAGTACGCAGAAAAGTAAGGAAATGCAGGTTTCCTAAATTTGTGTTTGCCATTATGGTACCTGACAGCTGGACATTAATTTTCTTAATTGTCTTCTATTAGTTGCTGAGTGCTCACCTTTTTTATACCAGCTGGAGAGAGTCCAAAATGTTAGTACTCAGCATAGCTGTTGCTAACTGAACGCATAGGAGAGCTCCAGGGAGCGTAGTAGAAATGATTGAAAACGCCTTTGTGTGTAGACACACACACTCACACGCACACACGAAAAGAGGCAGGCTACTCTCCCCGAGGGCCACTGGCTGGAACATGTTCAGGAACAGCTGCTGGAGAAGCAGAGGCATCCGCAGCGGGGGGTGGACAAACCTTGATAACTGACCCACCAGGCAGTTTTAAAGACTCTTAGCTCTGCCCCATTTTCACACGGTAACGCATTTGCCGGCACGTCTTCGGCGCAGAGGACAGCCCCCAGTGGCTCGTGGGCCAAACGTCCACGTTCTGTAATGGCACTGGGTGTCATGCCTACCGCGGTGCTGGGAGGTACCTATCCCGACAATTTCCGGTGACCTTTTTTGGGTCGGTCGCCAAAGCAGAAGTCATTGTGCTGTTGAAACCAACAAGACTGATTTTTGGCGAGTCACTAAATGTAGCCCCAACCGCTGCAGCCACGTAACTTACAGTATCCCCTACACCTTTCCACTGGTTTATAACAAATAAATAGACTCTAAGCTCTTTAATCGACTCTTCCGTAACTTCTGGACTCTTCAGGTAGTGTAAATACCCAAAGTGCAACGGCCAGCTGTATGATTTCTCGTCTCAACGCAGACGGGTGACCGTTGTCCACCAGAAAGCCTGTGGCCCTGCGTTAGATCACATTGCACACCGTTGCAGAGTGTATAACCCGACGGGGAGCTGAACGACGCAAACAGATTTGTCAGCGCGTTCGAAAATAACATGCCATCTAAAATGCCTTATGATGAGCTTCCATTTTTCCTTTTTAATGATTTTTGCTATATGAGACTTGCAGCAAAAGACTTGTGTGAATATTTCTGTTCATAGCAGATGTATCATTTCCACCTTTTTTGTAATCTTAGAAGCGAATGTCTACTCCTGTACGAAATACATTGCCCTGTGATGGACTGCCGTACCATCCGGGGTGCGCCCTCCGTATACTTCTTGGATAGGTGCCGGACTACCACGACCCTGCTGCGAACAATGTGATGGATCAAAATAAAAAACACTTAGATGGGTGAATGGATGAATGGATAGCCTGATGTAGCGTAATTGTTGGTTTATATTAATATATTCGAGGAGGTGGAGGGTCCTGTAATAACATGGTGTGTTGTCTGTATCAACAGCTTGGACTTTGAAGAATGTGCTCACAAACTAATAAAGATGGACTTCCCTGAGAGCCAAACGGTGAGTGTAACTTTGGCTGTTCTCTTGGCTTGAGCCATGTGTCACATGAGTACACTGTGGAGTCATGGCCTAAAGCAGCCCGTTCAAGCTGTAATTTGTCTTAATACTGTCATATTAGTGATTTTTCTGCCTGTCAAGGATCTGTCTTTGTAGCCCTTTGAATTTTATGCGAAAATGTGGATCAGCTGTTTGAAGTGCAAAGGCAGTGTGGTTGTGGGACCAATTTCAGTGACAAAATGTTGTGAGATGATTTTCGGTGTCCTTTAGAATGTATTGCAACCGTGATCTTTTTATTTGTTCACAAATGAGTCTTTGTTACTGTGGCGCTTGTCTTTTGTCTAGGTCCGTGCCTTGTTACGGCCGTGTTTCGAGGTGGTTTGTTCTTTCTCGGAAACTGGAGAGAAACGATTGTACCTGTTCCCAGGAATCGCAGAGTCACACAAACTGATTACTGTTTTCTTGAAGCCATTAAATGAATGAGCGCAGCCTGGAGTAATCCCTCCAGTTTAGCCAGTGTAAGCAGTGGGAAAATCACTGCAATTCCCTTACAACAAGAGGAGGAGTTTGGTTTGGAGGCAATTAGGGATGGTCTCTTTAGGCAGCTACGTATTTGAAGCTCTCAGCTTAAGCTCTGGCCTTCTCTCCTGGTTCACCTGCATGTGTGGGGCACAGATTCAGTGTTCCTCCTCAGGAACAGAGCCAGGGATCCCCTTCAGACCAGTGGTTGACTCCGAGGGCCAGGGGCGAGCTTGTACCCGATTGAATGCGGCTGAACTTCAATGGAGGCGTTGTGTTGATCGCGTGAAGGGAACATCATGTTTCTTCTTTGATTGCTACCTGTCCACTAAGACACTCTCTCGTAGTGAAATAAGACTACAGAATTCCAGGAGTCTTTGCACTTTGTGTACTGTTTCTGTCTCTGTGTTACTGTGGTCGTCGACACAGTTAAAGCAAGAAACGGCATTTAATCTGGAAGTTAGGGTTCAGCTGGTTCTTGGTATTAATGTCAGAATCAGAATCAGAATCAGAACGAGCTTTATTGCCAAGTATGTTCGCACATACAAGGAATTTGTCTTGGTGACAGGAACTACCACAGCACAGACAGAATGACAGTGACAAGACACAGATGAGAAGATAGAGTATGTGAGCAAGGGATAAAAAATATTTAAAAAATATAAAGTACCCAATATACAAAAATAGTACAAAAATAGTCGCTAGATACAAATGCAAGGGAGTGTAAGAGAAATGTGATAAATAGTTATAAATATAAATAGCATTATGTATTGCACGGTTTACTCTGTAGAGGAGAGATTTAGGTGTTCATGAGGTAGATGGCCTGAGGAAAGAAACTTTTCTTATGCCTGGCTGTCCTGGTGCACAGTGCTCTGTAGCGCCGGCCAGATGGCAAGGGTTCGAAGAGGAAGTGGCCTGGATGTGAGGGGTCTAGAATGATTTTGCTCGCCCTTTTACTGACTCTGGACGAGTACAGTTTTTGGAGAGCTGGGCGGGATGTGCCGATGATTCTTCCAGCAGTCCGAACTATCCGCTGCAGTCTTCTGATGTCTGACTTCGTAGCTGAGCCGAACCAGACAGTTATAGAGGTGCAGAGGACGGACTCGACGACTGCAGAGTAGAATTGCATCAGTAGCTCCTGTGGCAGGTTGAACTTCCTCAGCTGACGAAGGAAGTACAACCTCTGCTGGGCCTTCTTCACAATGGAGTCTATGTGGGGCTCCCACTTCAGGTCCTGTGAGATGGTAGTGCCCAGGAACCTGAATGACTCCACTGTTGCCACAGTGCTGTTCATGATGGTGAGTGAGGATAATGCTGAGGTGTTTCTCTTAAAGTCTACAATCATCTCCACTGTTTTGAGCAGCTCCAGGTTGTTATGACTGCACCAGACAGCCAGCTCTTGCACCTCCTGTCTATAGGCAGACTCGTCGCCATTCCGGATGAGGCCGATGAGTGTGGTGTCGTCTGCAAACTTCAGGAGTTTGACAGAGGGGTCCTTCGCGGTGCAGTCGTTGGTGTACAGGGAGAAGAGCAGTGGGGAGAGCACACATCCCTGGGGGGCTCCAGTACTGATTGTGCGAGTTTCGGATGAGAATTTTCCCAGCCTCACTATCTGCTGCCTGTCTGTCAGAAAGTTGGTGATCCACTGACAGATGGAGGTGGGCACGGAGAGTTGGGTTAATTTGGACAGGAGGAGGTGTGGGATGATGGTGTTGAAGGCTGAGCTGAAGTCCATGAACAGGATTCTCGCATAAGTCCCTGGTTTGTCCAGATGTTGCAGAATGTAGTGCAGTCCCATGTTGACTGCATCATCCACAGACCTGTTTGCTCGGTAAGCAAACTGCAGGGGGTCCAGCAAGGGTCCAGTGATGTCTTTCAGGTAGTCCAACACCAGTTTTTCAAGTGACTTCATGACCACAGATGTTAAGGCGACAGGTCTGTAGTCATTAAGTCCTGTGATTTTGGGTTTCTTTGGAATGGGGATGATGGTGGAGCGTTTGAAGCAGGAAGGAACTTCGCACATCTCCAGTGATCTGTTGAAGATCTTTGTGAAGATAGGGGCCAGCTGGTCAGCACAGGTTTTTAGGCAGGCCGGTGAGACACCGTCTGGGCCTGGTGCCACTGCTGTTCTTAGTTACACTTCAACATGAATAGACACAAAGTTTACGTTGAAATCTAAATTGTGTGTAGCATAAGAAGGGGTCTCATTTTTTTCATAGCGTCAGAAGGCATGCAATTTATAAAAATCACAGATCGGTAAAAAAACACTCAAGGGAGAACTGCACTGATTTATGCATACTTTTGCTCTGAATCGTTTCTGTCCCAGTTTTTAGCTTTGCTAAAAAAAAAAAAAAAAAACCCTGTTGACCTGGGTTTCCTTTGGTATGCCATGGTGTCAGTATTTCTGGTGATCGCAATATGCTAAAGTACAAACCTTCTTTGAATGGTGGGGTGATAAAAAATACCTTCCACAGCCATAAGTAGGCTGTCCTAGGACTTGAGGTAGCCCATTGCATTCATGTTTAATGATGCTCCTGCTTGTAGAAGCCAGAAGTGCCGATTTGAGTTTGAGCTTTAGTGTTTGATTGTCCATATGTTGAGCATGTTCACCGGTGTGCCGCAGAAATCCAGAAAGCGGAACAGGTGTGAATGCTACTGGGTGGTGCGGGCGGGAACTACGGATGAGCACCTGCCCGCGGTTGTAGTAGAGATGTCAAAGATTATTGTTCTTGTCAGAGATAAACACGGTGCTGCCGGGTTTACGGACCGGTTCCTCTCCACAGCTGCATCTCTCATTATTCACCACCTATCTGTTGTTCTGCACTTCATGCCAGCTCCCATTAAAGTGATAAAAACATGCAGAATGTGTGGTTTGCGTTCCATTTGTTGAAGTGCCCTTCTCAGCGATTGTGGGTAACCAGCAGTGGATTGACTTTGAGAAAAATCACAAATGTTAATGGTTAGGTCTGTTATTCTGGTAGGAAATAAATTTGCTATGATGCCGTGTGTTTATACGCAAGGATTGTGTTTACACAGGACGTAATGTTGGACTTGAGCTATTGATCTGCAACGGCCTCAAATCGTGTTAGTTTTCGATCTGTAACTGAGCGCTTTCGAACTTGAAATGTTGTTGTATTTTGCTGAAATGACACATTAAAGTTAACGATCCTCCTTTTTCGCCACCGTGTAACCGTTTCATCTACTTGCACTATATGGGTTCGTTCAGCCAAATCATATTTTTAAGGCTGGTTTATATGACCCGTGTCTTCCTTTCAGCCTGAACGTCTGTTCACGTTGTGTTCAAGTTCTGTCCACACACACTGTGCCTCTGGAGCTTTTGGGAAGCCAGTGAAATTGATTGCTCAACTAGAAGTAAAGTGACTTTATAAAGAAGCCAGATAAATGCTCCACTCTGTTTGCTCCTGCTGTCGCGAAGGCAAACGGGATTGTATTATGCGCGCCATCTGCTTTTATACAGTATATGTTGTGCTGTCTGTAAAAATCATTCGGGATGTTTCCTCACCGTTATGGATTTCACGTTGGCACACTGCGTTGGGTGTTAATGTTTCTTCCGGAGCAGAGCTGCCGTTGGTGTCGTCCATGAACGTGCTCTCTTGCGTATAGCATCTGCCGCTAAATGTTTATTTGAGCGTAGAGGCTGAGCCGACGGTCAAGCGCTCTCAAAATGGGAACAGGCGTGCGCTGAAGGGGAGTTGCTGTATGTCCGCTGAACTTCTTTCTTGAAAGGCTGTCATTGATGGTTTTAAGGTACGGTGCTTCTGTCGGAGCTGCCTCGGGCACACGACTTTGTCCTCGCTGTCCTTAACCCACATGCGGTGCTGCAGACGTGCATTCAGACCACCGCATCGTGGTGTGCGATACAGGCAGATCACGTGTCCTCCGTGAAGGCTCGGAGCCGGTCCAATTATTTCTAGGCTGCTGATGAGGAGCCGCTGTGGTCAGAGGCTTTTTTAAACGTTAAGGTGCTCTTGAGAGAGATGGTGTATAGCGTTAAAGCAGCACGTACCCTTGTGCATTCCCTGCCTCTGCCTTACTGAGGTTTCTTTGCTTGTTTACCAGGAGCGAGGGCTTTTGGGAAAGCAGCTGAGCAGTTGTGGGCACCAGGGTTGCCAGCAGAGAGATTCTTCCTGGGGGGTTTCTGTCCTGCCAGATTAAATCAGTACCCAGTTTGACATCTCATTTCCAGTCCTTTCTGTCTCCATCCTCAAGCTAGTGCCATTGAATCTCAGCAAAACTGGACCAGTCTCATTAGAGGCAGAAGGAAAGATCTTGGGGCTCTTCAGTGTGAGTGTTAATGTGTTTAGTGAGATTCAATTAAATGTTTCTTTTCTCTTTGTTTGGCAGAGGCGGTAATTACGCCTCAAGCTTGCGGACCCGTCTCCTTTTTTCTACTTGGGTATCCTGAAGAGCTCGGGGTTTTCGGTTTTTTTGTTCCGTCAGCGATGCCAAGGGGTATCCAGTGGCACTCGGTTGACAATGTAAATGTTGCTCCTCCTCCAGTTTGTTTTCTCTCAAGGGGGTGAATTGCAGCAGTCTTCAGGGAGCTGGACAGTTCATGCTTGCGCTGATGATTCCTACACAGCTATTGTCAACAGATCTGTCGTGGAGAAGGGAAGGTGGAACACGGGGTGTCTGCAGTTGTATCCGGTTGACTTAACAAGCCAGTGTCATTGTGAAGTTGGAAGGAAAAGTTTATGAACCCTTTGTAATTACTTGAGTTTCTGCAGTAATTGCTCATAAAATGTGGTCTGATCTTCAGCCAAGCCATAGTAGTAGATAATAATAAACATGCACAATCTGTTGAAACCAATAACACACAAACACTTATACTTTGTCTTGTCAGTACTGAATACATCATTGAAACATTCACAGTGCATGCTGGAAAAAGTGTGTGAACCTCTAGGGTAATGACTTTTCCTAAAGCTAACTGGAGTCATGTGATCTAGTCAATGAGATGAGACTGGAGGTAAAACCAGTACTGTTACTGCTCTCCTGAGGAGTTGGATCCCTGCAAAGATCACTGTGAAAGTTCTGCTTGCAGTGCCGGAGAAGGTGAAATGCATCCATCCATCCATCTTCCTCCGCTTATCCGGGACCGGGTCGCGGGGGCAGTAGTCTAAGCAGAGCCCCCCAGACTTCCTTCTCCCCGCAAACCTCCTCCAGCTCCTCTGGGGGAACCCCAAGGCGTTCCCAGGCCAGCTGGGAGACGTAGTCTCTCCAGCGTGTCCTGGGTCTGCCCTGAGGCCTCCTCCCAGTGGGACATGCCCGGAACACCTCCCCAGGGAGGCGTCCAGGAGGCATCCGGAACAGATGCCCGAGCCACCTCAACTGGCTCCTTTTGATGCGGAGGAGTAGCGGCTCTACTCCAAGCTCCTCCCGGGTGACTGAGCTCCTCACCCTATCCCTAAGGGTGCGCCCAGGCACCCTGCGGAGGAAACTCATTTCTGCCCCTTGTATCCGTGATCTCATTCTTTCGGTCATGATCCAGCGTTCATGACCATAGGTGAGGGTAGGAACGTAGATCGACCGGTAAATTGAGAGCTTCGCCTTACGACTCAGCTCCTTCTTCACCACAACAGACCGGTACAATGACCGCGTTACTGCGGACGCCGCACCGATCCGTCTGTCAACCTGCCGCTCCATTTTTCCCTCACTCGTGAACAAGACCCCGAGATACTTAAACTCCTCTACTTGAGGGAGGAGCTCCCCCCTAACCCGGAGGGGGCAATCCACCTTTTTCCAACTGAGGACAGTGGTCTCGGATTTGGAGGTGCTGATTCTCATCCCCGCCGCTTCGCACTCAGCTGCAAACTTCTCCAGTGCACACTGTAAGTCTTGATTCGATGAAGCCAACAGGACCACATCGTCCGCAAAAAGCAGAGATGAGATCCTGCGGCCACCAAAACAGACACCCTCCGTTCCCTGGCTGCGCCTAGAAATTCTGTCCATAAAGATAATGAACAGAATCGGTGACAAAGGGCAGCCCTGGCGGAGTCCAACATGCACCGGGAACAGGTCTGACTTACTGCTGGCAATGCGAACCAAGCTCCTGCTCCGGTCATACAGGGAACGAACAGCCCGTAGGAACGAGCCCTGAACCCCATAGTCCCGAAGTACCCCCCACAGGATGCCACGAGGGACACGGTCGAATGCCTTCTCCAGGTCCACAAAACACATATGGACTGGTTGGGCAAACTCCCATGAACCCTCCAGCACCCTAGAGAAGGTATAGAGCTGGTCCAGTGTTCAACGGCCAGGGCGAAAACCCCATTGCTCCTCCTGGATCCGAGGTTCAACTATCGGTCGGTTTCTCTTCTCCAGTACCCCGGCATAGACTTTCCCAGGGAGGCTAAGGAGTGTGATCCCCCTATAGTTGGAATACAATCTCCGGTCCCTTTCTTAAAAAGAGGGACCACCACCCCGGTCTGCCAGTCCAGAGGCACCGTCCCCGACCTCCACGCGATGCTGCAGAGGCGTGTCAGCCAAGACAGCCCCACAACATCCAGAGACTTGAGAAACTCGGGGTGGATCTCATCCACCCCCGGAGCCTTGCCACCGAGGAGTTTTTTGACTACCTCAGCAACTTCAGCCAGGGTAATGGACGAGTCCCCCTCCGAGTCCCCAGCTTCAGCTTCCTCTACGGAAGGCGTGTTGGAGCGATTGAGGAGATCCTCAAAGTACTACTTCCACCGCCCGAGGACATCCTCAGTTGAGGTCAGCAGCGCACCATTTCCACTGTAAACAGTGTTGGCGGAACACTGCTTCCCCCTTCTGAGTCGCTGGACAGTTTGCCAGAATCTCTTTGAGGTCGACCGAAAGTCTTCCTCCATGGCCTCACCGAACTCCTCCCAGGCCCGAGTTTTTGCTGCGGCGACTGCCAGAGCCGCGCTCCGTCTGCCCTGCCGGTACCCGTCAGCTGCTTCAGGAGTCCCATGAGCCAGCCAGGCCTGATAGAACTCCTTCTTCAGCTTGACAGCATCCCTTACCTCCGGTGTCCACCACCGTGTTCGGGGATTGCCGCTGCGACAGGCGCCGGAGACTTTATGGCCGCTGCTCCGAACCGCCGCCCCGACAATGGAGGTGTGGAACATAGTCCATTCGGACTCAATGTCCCCAGTCTCCCTCGGGACCTGATTGAAGCTCTGTCGGAGGTGGGAGTTGAAGACCTCTCTGACAGGGGCCTCCGCCAAACGTTCCCAACAGACCCTCACTATGCGTTTGGGCCTGCCAGGTCTGTCCAGCTTTTTCCCCCGTCATCGAATCCAACTCACCACCAGGTGGTGATCAGTTGACAGCTCAGCCCCTCTCTTCACCCAAGTGTCCAAGACATATGGCCGAAGATCAGAAGAAACGACTACAAAGTTGATCGTCGACCTCCGACCTAGGGTGTCCTGGTGTCAAGTGCACTGATGGACACCCTTATGCATGAACATGGTGTTTGTTATGGACAAACCGTGACTAGCACAGAAATCCAATAACTCACCGCTCGGGTTCAGATCAGGGAGGCCGTTCCTCCCAATCACGCCCCTCCAGGTGTCACTGTCGCTGCCCACGTGGGCGTTGAAGTCCCCCAGTAAAACGACAGAGTCCCCAGTGGGAGCACTTTCCAGCATGCCCCCCAGGGACTCTAAAAAGGCCGGGTACTCTACACTGCCGCTAGGCGCATAAGCACAAACGACAGTGAGAGGCCGTCCCCTGACCCGAAGGCGTAGGGAGACGACCCTCTCATTCACCGGGGTAGACTCCAACACATGGCGGCTGAACTGGGGGCTATTAATAAGCCCACACCCGCCCGCCGCCTCTCACCCTGGGCAACGCCAGAATAGTGGAGAGTCCACCCTTGGTCGAGAAGAGTGGTTCCAGAACCCAAGCTGTGAGTGGAAGTGAGCCCGACTATATCTAGAGGGTATTTCTCAACCTCGTGCACTAGCTCAGGCTCCTTCCCCGCCAGTGAGGTGACATTCCAAGTCCCAAAAGCCAGAGTTGGCGCCCGAGGTTTGGGTCGGCCGGGCACTCGGCCCCGACCACTGCCCAAATCACAACGCACCGGCCCCTTATGTCCTCTCTGGCAGGTGGTGAGCCCACCGAAGAGCGGCTCCACGTCTTGGCTTCGGGCTGAGCCCGGCCAGGCCCCGTGGGCATAGACCTGGCCACCAGGCGCTCGCATGCGAGCGCCCCCTCCAGGCCTGGCTCCAGGGTTAGGCCCCGGTGACCCCATACCGGGCGGGGTGAACGAGATCCTTGATTTAATAGTCATAAGGGGATTTTGAACCGCGCTTTGTCTCGTCTGTCACCCAGGACCTGTTTGCCTTGGGAAAACCTACCAGGGGCATATAGCCCCAGGCAACATAGCTCCTGAGATCATTCAGGCACTCAAACCCCTCCACCTCGGTAAGGTGGCAGTTCGCGGAGGGAAGAAGGTGAAATGGACCTGCAGAAATCTCTTGAATTTGCCAAAGTCTCTATTCATTGGTCCATTTTAAGGAAACGACTGAGTGAGAATGATGCTTGTAGAAGGACATCAGAAAGGAAACCACTGCCCTCCAAAAAAACATTACTGCAGATTTTCAGATTTGCAAAAAGAAAAAACAAACTTGATGTTCTGTGATGT
Source organism: Scleropages formosus (assembly GCF_900964775.1). NCBI lineage: Eukaryota > Metazoa > Chordata > Actinopteri > Osteoglossiformes > Osteoglossidae > Scleropages > Scleropages formosus. The sequence goes on along the minus strand of NC_041826.1, from coordinate 7,464,052 downwards.
TTCTAGGAAAATATTCTGTGGAAGGAGAAGATTTGAACTCCTTGCCAGAAATGCAGCATGCTATGTTTGGAGGAAGAACGCTACACACCAAAACCTGATCCCAGGCATGAAGCCTAGTGGATGGAGCATCATGGTTTTGGGCCTGGACAGCTTGCTATCACTAAGGCAATAATGGACATGAAACCGAATCGAGAAATTTAACAGGAGAATGTCAGGGTAGTGACCTGAAGCTTAATAGAAGTTTGATCACACAGCAAGACAATGACCCAGAATATAGGAGTGTGGCTTAAACAGAGGATGGAAGCAAATTCATGTTCTGCAGCCTCGACCCGAACCCATTTGAGATGGTTTGACAAGACCTGGAAAGAGCTGATCACACAGGGAATTCCAGACTGAAACGGTTTTGTAAGAAAGGAGTGGTATAAAATTCCTACTGACCGCTGTGCAAGTGTCATCAGCAAGCTGCAGGAAACATTTGATGGCGGTTATTGTTTCTAAAGGAGGTTCAAGGGGTTGCCATTTTTCCAGCGTTGTTTGTGAACGTTTAAATGATGTATTCAGTTGTATACAGTTGTTTTTGTGTTTGTGCATTATTGTGACTGAATTGAAGAACAGACATTTTATGAATAATAATAATACAGAAATCCAGGTAATTCCAGAGGTTTCACAAGTTCATTCTTGCAACTGTATACTTACCTACCAGGTAGCCTGTTTTTGTTCCGTTTCTGCTGCGAATCGGAGAATGAAGGGTCGATTATAGTTATGCTTATATACCACTACCGTCCTCCTCTTAATGTCTTCTAAGCTTTAACTCTTTCCCTAAGCCAGTCCTCCTGTGTGCTTTCCTAATTTTCATTCTTTTACATCCTTTTTCAAACTGATTATGGGCTCCTCTATGTCTGCAAGAGGTAACCTCACCAAGGCTGCCCTGAGCCTGTGAGACAGTATAATATGCGGTAAATGGTGTGCTCTGGCTGCTATATTTGTGACTTGTATGATTCAGAGTGGGTGGTTAACATCTGGAGTACAGTAAACCCATTGAACCCCAGTGTCAAGTTTTTGGTCGTTGTCTGAATGACCACAAACGCCTCAGTACAAAAAATACTGCTTTACTTTTCGACCGCAGCGATCGATTATATAGCTGGGAAATTGTTTCTGTGGGGGTACGGCGGTGCAGCGGGTTTGGCCGGAGCCTGCTCTCCGGTGGGTCTGGGGTTTGAGTCCTGCCGGGGGTGCCGTGCGACGGCCCGGCGTCCCGTTCCGAGTGTGTCCCCTCCCCCTCCAGCCTCGTGCCCTCTGTTGCCGGGTTAGGCTCTGGCTCCCCGCGACCCCGCTTGGGACAAGCGGTTTCAGACTGTGTGTGTGTGGTGAGTGAAATTGTTATTGTATCACTTAGGAGCAATTAACCATGCTCAAGGTTGGTATAGTGGGAGCAGGATCAGAAACCCAGGCCATTGATTTCAAGGAGATGGATCCAAGTACTATTCTACATGCGGCCCTGTTTTAACAATCATACAGTCATTTTCACAGTCATACAATAGCCACGCACGTGAAAATAATCAGCTGGAACTAGTCTGTTGCCTTGGGTATGATGAGAAAAATATTATCTCATTGATGCTGAGTAATGAATGAACCAGGTGGTCCTACCAAACCTTCAGGATATGGGAAATGGTTAGCCCAATATGTCAGCTTGTCACAGTGTCTCTTTAAGATTCATGCATGCAAATCTGTCTTTACAATACACAGAAAGAGTTATGCAACATGATTCTGGACTGCTGTGCCCAGCAGAGGACCTATGAGAAGTTCTTTGGACTTCTGGCTGGGGTAAGGCTCCATTTGCAATGTTATATAGATGCATTCCAGAGTGTGGTTTTATGCTGAATGTTCCTGACCTGTAGGGTACATTGGGTAATTACGGTGGTAAATTCAGTGTGACAGATGGTCTTGTTTGTTCTGGTTTCTTACCTCTGATTTGGATTTCTACATTTTGCAGCGTTTCTGTCTGCTGAAGAAAGAGTACATGGAAAGTTTTGAAGCCATATTCCAGGAGCAGTATGAAACCATTCATCGCCTCGAGACCAACAAGCTGCGAAACGTTGCCAGAATGTTTGCGCACCTTTTGTATACAGATTCGATTCCATGGAGTGTAAGTGGTGCTAATAATCAAGTTCTTATATTCAAGATGTAATTTTCTCAACAGCTGTTTTGAGAATGAATTTTGCTTTTATTGGGTAAGGAAATGATGCAACTGTCATGAGATATTTGCCATGAGATACTTAGTCTTCCGAGGTTCTGGAACTGCATTGTCTAAGCTTACAGTGTGAAATCTGCTTTCTGTGTGAAGGTGCTCGAGTGCATAAAAATGAGTGAAGACACCACCACCTCCTCCAGTAGAATCTTTGTGAAGATCCTGTTCCAGGAACTCTGTGCCTACATGGGCCTTCCGAAATTGAACGAACGTCTGAAGGATCTGTGAGTCCACTGACATGACAGATTATACAGCATTTTTTGTCTTAACAATGGTTTGCGTTGAATCATTGCTTCTTAATTCTTACTTTCAGCACATTGCAGCCATTCTTTGAGGGCCTCTTTCCACGAGACAATCCTAGGAACACAAGATTTGCGATCAACTTCTTTACCTCCATCGGTCTGGGTGGCCTTACGTAAGTGTTGTGAAGCTGCTTGTTTTATTGATGATGTTGAAGTGTGTTTTCAGTGGCTCCTTGAGAACACCTCTTCTTCTTTATATAGGGATGAGCTCCGTGAGCACCTGAAGAATGCGCCCAAAATGATCATGACACAGACACAGGAGGTAGATTCCTCGGATTCCGACTCCTCCTCCTCAGATAGCACATCCTCAGACAGTAGCAGTGACAGCGACAGCAGCAATGACTCTTCCAGCGAGTCCCCATCTGAGTCCTCATCTGACAGCAGTAGCAGCAGCTCAGGTATCCCCAGACCACACACAATCACACAGCCTATTACGCTTGAACTGGCCTCATGTCACTGTTTCTGCCAGTTGTTCCTATTTGACACAAGGAGCTCTGCAGAGCCAAGCAAAAAACCCCTGCCTAATCCGCTAAGGCTTTGTTGTTCTGACACAATGATTTTTGAGTTTCTTCCACGGGGCAAAACGTCTTCTTCCTGTAAACCCCTCATCCACTGTAAGTTTTAGCATTTAATTAAGTTCTTGGTTTTTTTAAGATTAATCACTTGTATTGAGTTTTTTCCCTTGAAACCCAAGACAACGCAAATTCCCTTCCTATGCCATTTTTAATTACTCTCCCAGATTTCATGCTAGCTGTTCTCAGATTCTCTGTCTTTTCAGTGGGCGGTCACTAACTTGAACATCTGAAGGCTGACCTTGCTATTATTTAATTTTTGAGTCTTTTTACCTTCAGCCTCAACTGTCCTAATTATATTGACTTTTTTTTTTTGATGGAGTGCATGTCATTTCCAGTTCATGTGGCTTCTAGCTTCTTGATTTTCACACTTAAAAGCCAACTGTGAGAGCCAGGAGTGTCTGAGCCATCCTCATCTATCTGCTCCACTCATATTCTGTTAGCCTTATTCTTATAAGAGTTTGGTCATTACGCAGCTTAAAATAAAAGCTGGCCAGGTCTGTTTTTTCCTTCTATGACCCTTTCAATAACTAAATGCTGCACCCATGCCCTGATCCTTTATTTCCTTTTAATGACATATCCTGGATGTTGTTTTAATTACAGATTACGTAGTGGCCAAATGTTGGATTATTTTGAAAGGGACTATTTGACTGCAAAAGATGAAATTGCATAACGGATACATTTAGGCCTCACTTTCCGATGAGTGATTGTAATGAACACATTTATAAATGGAAGTACACTGCAGATTAAAAATGTGACCCAGAGCTGAGGACTGGAGCACTTCTCAGTTCCAGTACATCTGTGCCCCTCTGCACTCCGATGTGAAACTTCTGGAATGTTTTTTGGCCACAAGTCGGGAACTACCTGGACATCCTCTGTCATCTACCTCACTGCCAGGCTCTTTGACAGCAGCTTAAATGAGCACAGCACCGCATGTTGCTGCATGCAATAGGGTTTCTGAAAGCCCGTCTTTCCACGTGTCTCTCAGCCATCTCATATGGTCAACAGGCTACGTGCGTAGTAACTGATTAAAATTGTCTGAACTGCAAGAATGCAGTTGCCTTTTGTTCATTATTTCAGTGAGCACAGGTGCCTTCCTGGCTGTTGGAAAGCTTTTGAGTCAGTTCAAAGTCAGAGACAAAATTCCAGCTAGGTGAGAGTTGTTTGGGCACATTTGGTCTTCCTTACGCCCGTGTTGCGACGTGTCCACACACCTCCTGTGGACCCCAGCATGGCGCTCTGGTTGCTTGGTGATGTGCTTCGCCGGATGCCCTTGTCTCACCATGATGCATGAGAGAAGCAGACAGTTGAGTGTTTTAGGCTCTGTCCAATGGCAGTGTCATCACCATGCTTCCACCACGGGGTGTAACCCTGTTCAACAGTCTGTGCCGATGGCAATTTCAACTCTATTATTCCTGTTTAAAAAACAAACTATTATATTTGAGCACTAAAATGAAATGTTTTAGATCTTAAATGTATTAATGTCTTATGTTGAATGCTGAATTGTAACAAAGAGAAGTGTTGGAGTAGAGCCTGACTCTTTCCCTGGCAGACTCAGACGCAAGACGGAAGAAGAAGGTCCACAGTAAGAAGGACATGCGTGCTGGGAAACCCCCGTTTGAGGAACAGTCCAGCAGAAGGCACAAGAACCGGGCCCAAGATGCCATTAGCGAGGACCATTATCAGGCCTCCCGCCACAGGGAACGGGAGCGCGACCTGGAACAGCACACCCACATCGACCGTAGCCGTGATCGTGACCACGCAGACCACAACCGGGACAACCGTGACCGTATCGATCGGGATGACCGAGACCGAGCTGACCGTGGGCACGACAACGTGGATCAGCCCCGTAAGCACGACAACGTGGATCAGCCCCGTAAGCACAACCGGGATCGTGACAACAGGCACCTGGACTCGCAGAAGCCCAGCAACAGTGTGAGAAATGGCTCCCGCTCGCAGAGGGACAGAGAGGAACACAGGATTCGGGAGAAGGAGCCCGAGAGTCGCAGCAGACAGAGGTCAAAGTCAAGAGAGAGGAGCCGTAAGGAAGCCGACTCCAGGGACTCGCACAGGAACGGTGTGGAGAGGTCGGACAAGGAAAACCAGCACTCCGACAGGTACAGAGAGTCGAGGAGGAATGAGGAGCGCAGCAGAGACAGCTCTCCCAGAAGGCGGAGATAGCCTGAGGTGGGGGCGGAGCAAGCAAGTCATTGCAAACTAGAGTACTAGTAAATTTGACCAGCTGGTGGTTTATCCCCATGTAGTTTAACGTAAAACTTTTCCTCCCTTCTAAAAAAAAAAAAAAAAAAAAAAAAAAGCATTGCCTTGAATTAAGTTTTTGTAAAATGTCAAGAAAAATGTTGCTTAAAACTAATGAAAAGTAAGTTTTGCTTTAAGAGAAATTTATTTGGGGGTTTTTAGGGTCTAGAGTGCTGCTCTAGAGGGCCTGGAGTTTGTCAACATTTCTTTGTATTGCGCAAAACGGAGTAAAAGCACCCTTAAGCGCTGTTGATTTGGGGACTGCGTTGTTCAGAATATTGGGGGAATTACTGGAACCTTTGTTACAAATTTGGAAGCAATATTATTTTTTGTAAAGGGAATATGTTTTGTAAAGGGCACACTAGTCATGCAAAAGTTTGCTCACAGTAGTTTACCATTCTGTGAAGAAGGAAACACGGTTCCTTAATTTGTGCCTGCTGTACAGCTTTCAGAGTTTCTCCTTGGATAACAAAGTCCTTCGCTGGTGCCCAAGAGGACATTTTACCTGTTCAAACATTTATTTGTAATACAGAATCACATGATTATTAATCATATCACCCTGCAATCTGATAGTAAGTAGAAAAAGTACAGAAAAGCTCAGTGCAGGTTTTAAGGTATTAGAAACTAGGCTGAATTGGGCATTGAATAGCAGTTGTGTACATTTCTGGAAAAAAAAAAAAAAAAGAATAGGGATTGATTTGTGATTCCTGCCAATTGGGAATGTTTCTAATACAAGTATGGAAGGTACTTGACTGATTTGTAAAGTGAATTGATCATGTCACTCTTTGGGGGGTTTGTATGTAAAGGCTTGTGAAAGATGCTCATCTGACTGAGTAGTTTATAACGATATTTGTTCTCTGTGTCTCAGTGCTGAAATGAATGGACCAGCGGACACACTCACAATACCGACTACTTTGACTTTGTACGTTGCTTGTGGCAGTTTTTTCTTTCCATCCCATGAAATTGGAAAGTTTTCTTGTGTATCTTACTATATTTCTCATTTATTTGGTGTACTGTCTTCAAACAATTTTATATACATATATATAAATTTGCTGCATTCAGTGAACAGTTTTAATGAATGTGTAGTATTTTCGAGCATTTTGTTATTTCAGTCACAAAATAAAGTTTTCTGTTTTAATCCAGATTGTGTTTGAGAAATTTCTTGGTTTCACCGTGTGGACTTCTGTTCTCTGTGCTTCATTTGTTTGGATTATGGTTTTGTCCGCTTTGGCCAGCCTTTTCTACGTCCAATTTGAAGTCGATTCTGTATATATGATGTATGAGGCACCTTTGCTTTCCTAGATTTCTTTTGTTCCAGTAAAGTAGAACTGAGCGAGAACCGGCTGCGATGCAACATGAATGCAATGTGACATTTCTACTTTGAGCCACACTGAGAGAGATACCAGCCTCATAAATGGATTTAAAAATACAGCAGCCGCATTACCTAAAACCCCTCTCCCTCAGAGATACGGTCCTGAACCGACGTCTTGCCCAGCGATGGCTCCTTCGGTATTTCAGGCCACATGAATTATAGACCCTGGTTTTTATTTCCTGTGCCAAGCCATTCTCATTCAGACATGATGGTGAGAAGAGCTGAGCTGTTGTTGCCCAAGCTCAGCATACAGTTATAATCTACAGATTATACAGACCTACAGTCTTCCAACACCACAAGGTTTTTCCTCTTGTTTGTTCAAGATGGTAAATATAAATCTGGAGGTTTCATGTCTTTATTGGTTACCTTAAAAAAGGCAAAGTTTTGCTAATTTGGAAGTAATTGTGGAGCATACTTTTCACATTTCCTTGAAAGTTTAAATGTGTGGAAGAATGTTATACTTGATGGCTCAGGGTGATTCCTGCTTAAAGGAGTTGAGGTTTTTACCAGGGTTAACTGGAGGCCACTACCCAGTAATTGATTAAATAGCAGAATGGGTATGTGTGGTCAAGTTTTCTTTATGCTTTCAAATTAAGGCAAAGCTCTACTTCAGTATTCCTTGGAATTCATTCACCAGTTTAACAAGTTTATTCATTTGGCTGATGCTTTGCTCCAATGCAACTTGCAATGACTTTTTTTTTTGTTTGTTTTTTTAGTGGACCACTGTAGGTAAATACTTTTCTCAAGACTACTGTAGGAGGAGATGGGATTCAGACTAGACCCCTTACTCCAGAGACAAGAGCTCTTACCAGTGTGGTAATTGCTTGTTAGTGCAACAGCCCTTCCAGCCAGTCCTTTAAGAGAATATTGTAATAATGCCATTTACCTAATGCTTTTCTCCAAAGCAACTTAGTTACTCCCCCATTTATACAACTGGATAATTTTACTGAAGAAACGTAGAGTTAAGTACCTTGCTCAAAGGTATGACAGTAGTGAGATTTGAACGGGAAACCTTTAGATGGAAAGGCAACAGCTCTAATCACTGTGCTCCCAGCTACCCCAAACACAGTTTAAAACCACTGTGGAACCTCTGAAGGCCACAGAGGAGCAAAATCTAAAGTCTTAAGGTTGGAATGAGAACCACGAGGGGTTTAAGGTCAGATGGCTGCCCACCCCTCCTGGTCGTGCTCACTTTGTGTAAGTGTTACCGAGCAGTTTCAGGAGAGGTAAGGTGGTTCCCTTGATAACCTTCCTGACCAGACATAGGATATCTTCAGAAGGTCAGGTAGTGCAAAGCCTAATGGCTTGCAGGTTTCATCCCAGTTATGTTTACCAGAGCAGAACAGGAGAGAAACCATACTGAAGCAACACCAAAGCTATATTCTGAGGTTACTGAAATAGCGGGTCTTAGCTTTAGACTGGAACCTGCTGACTGACAGAGTATCTCTAACATCGGCCATTAGGCTGTTTCATAGCTGAGGACTTCAACAGTTGAAGGCTTTACCAACTACGGTCAGACAGACCAGTTTATCTGAGGAATTGGAGGAATGTGTGTGTTCTCTGACAGAAGAGCACATTCGGGCTTATACCGTTCTGCTTGAAAGTATGTGAACCTTTAGGGATGGTCATCATTCTTTTCAAAATATTGCAGTAAACTTGCAAAATCTAAATGTCAAATCTTGAAACAAGTGTAAAAATAAATTATGATTTACACACCTAATTCCACTTACCTACTTGATTTAACCAGTACGACTCGGGGTTCATTTATTTCTACACCTGCACTACTTGCGTGTTCCTACTACAGACATGATTTCCTCTAAAGCAACACATGGAATTGGTCCTTACCCACCTATTATGTCACATGAGAAACACTGATTCTCATTAAATAACCATTTTGTGGTAAAACTAAGGGACACAAGGGTTTCACATATTTCACCATATCTAAATACGAACATTGATCTCACTTCTGCAGTTCCCCAAATCTACAGCAAAAACCTTTACGATGACCTCGGTGCCTTCAAAATGACTTTGATTTTTGCAGAGACTGCTGTATCTAGTTGAACTGTATGTGTATGCACGGTGTATCGGCATGTTACACGTATATGGCGTGTCATTACCGGGAGGAAATGGGGTGAAAATGGGGCCACTGCAGTGTTCTCTCCCTCCAGGGAAGCGCAGGAAAATCACTGCTGATTCAGGGTGCTTCTCTTAACGCTCGCTGACAGCACAGGAGCGAGGTCCAGGCCTGCTTACTTCCAGTCACAAGTCTCTGTGGGTTTCGATAAAGCAGCAAGAAAACAAACCGCGCAAGTATTGTGCCTTGAACTATTTCAGAGTGACAGAGCTGTGTGTCTTGTGGGCTCCTCTCCTCGTCCTCCAAGGGCATGTCCTGTCAAACCAAAAATGAACAGGGTCTATCTCGTAAGGAAATGTGCTGAACATATTTTTATTTAATTTCCCAGCTCGCGTCTTAAAATAGCACGTTCGACACTCATTCTTATTGGAAAATTTGAAACAACAGATGTTTGCTTTAGGAACATATAAAGAAAGCTGGTGCATCTGGTGTAACTGTTCATATCTCATAATTCTAAGAAGCTTGCGTTGTGCCTGAAGACAGTGAATGCGCGATACACCCCACTGCTTCATCTGAAATATGTGACCAGAAGTTTAATTTACATTATTTACCAAGAATTAATTTACTGTGGATTGTTCAAAGACAATCTTTCCCTGCAGGTAATGAAGGGAAACGCACTGATTTCAGCTCCTGAATTGCAGAGCATTTCAAAATATAGCACAGTGTCGTAATTTTTCACACGAGGCAGGAGAGGGAATCTTTCGGTGGAGGAATGTGGCACTTTGGCACAAAAAGGCCGTTTCTGAGGCTAAATGGGTGCCGTCACCATTCACAGCCATTGTCTAATTAACATCCCTGCCTTTATTATTGCACAACTGTACTGTACTCTGTATGATTTAAACATGTTTTAGGCTTTATGGTTCAGTTTTTTCTTTCAGGCACTGATTTTATATATTTTTTTTAATTCTGGTGAGCCAGAAGCTTTGCCAGTAACGGTACTGATCAGCATAGCATTGCTTGTCATTGACCTGCACGCTCACGCGTTCTCTTTGCATTTTGCAGCACATCGCAGTGCAGTGCGAGGCTACACTGACGATGTATGAAATACTCAGTTGGGCTGTCAGTTGGACTGCAGTGCACAGAGCCTGCAGTGTGATGGGGTGGTGGGAGCACTGGGAGATGATGGAAGAGGGGGTTGTGGTACTTCAACTACCAGTCAAACCAATCTAATCTGGGTTGCAGATGATAACCCAAATCATGGGAGGCTCTTCCAGGGAATTCTCAAGCCCTGGATCTGATGCTCAGTCTCTCATAATAATATTATCCATCTCCAGCACCATTAGTGACTATTTAATTACACCCCAGGCCACCAGCAGAACTGTTTAACATCACAGCTTTGTCTCCTGCGAAAAGGTGTCAAAGTGTGTAAAAAAGCGCACGTGAAAGAAATCTGCCGAGTTTACAAACAATGTACCTACATGGCAGTAACAAAACGAGAGCACATAATTCCAGTATTTCCATGTTCTTTAAGTAGATGTAAAACAGACAGGAATGAATGAGTATAATCAGAGCGCAGTGTTACCGCAGAAAATTTAGAGAAGGGTGGAGTGTAGGTGGTGTTATGCAGCCCTGTATTTAGACTCTAAAATGAGCTTTTACTGGGTGACCATCACTGTAACATACAATTAGGGTCCAGACCTGCTGTAAAATATAGGAACGAGAAACCGGTTTAAAAATACATCGCCGCTGTCCGACATGGGCCGCAGATCAAATAATATTCATAATGAACCGTAACCCTCAAAAACAGCTCTTCTTCATAAGGCAAATAAATAAGCGATAGATAAAAGAGCATGAATCCAGTAAGGAGGACTCTGGGTCGTGAAAATATAGCACAGCGGTTGCATCATTTGTACTTTTAACAGGAGGTCTGGAAAAAATAGCTACCGAGTGGCGGACTAGGCCTCACGTCCCATCGATGACCAGCTGTCACCCTCTCCCATGCACTCCATTATATTAACATTTGCTGTGCTCCACTGCACTGATTTTTCTCATTTCCGCTCTCATCTGTCTGATATTATAGTAAGATACCCATGCGATTTGAAGTCACATCAGCACTCAGAATCATTTTAACCCCCCCGCAGGTCCTTGTCTGTTTGATATTACAGTAGTTTCCCCTCTGATTTGGTAAGTCACATCAGTACTCCATCATTTCAGCATTTTTAAATCATTTCTATTACTTTCTGCTACTTAGTTTTCTTATTTGAAAGGGAATGTTTTGGTTTGCTGAGAAGCAGCGCACAGTTCTCTATCTATGATGGAAAATGTAAAGCAGCAGAGAATCACTGTGTTTGGTGGTGATGAAGTCGGTGAAAATGTAGCGCAGAAATCATACATTTGCATAAACTTGCTCAGTTTAACGCTAGAAATTACTGTCGGGGGCGAGAACTGGTGTCACGGGGCACCGCGTCGCGGAAAGTGGGACGCGACACGTGAGCGCGCAGGTAGCGTCGCCCTTTAAGGCTCGGGTGGGGGGGGGGGGTGATGCGCGTGGAGGGGCGCGCGGATAACGGGAGCGCGGCTCGTACGTCGCCGTCAAAGAGCCATACGGGGTTCGAGCGGAGACGCGGCGCAACCTGCGGCTTTTATCGGGAGCAAAGCGCGCGGGACTGCAGCCCCGGCGGACGGCACGAGCGGAGCAGGTAGGACAGCCGCGCGCGCCACCAAGACTCAGAGCCGCATCCGTCGCGCGTGCAAGTCCGCTGTCGTCGCGCGCCTCTGCACTTCTACTGGCGGGCGACGGGGGAGCGGTCATCGCGCGCACACACTCACTCACGGTGTGTAACGGTGTATAATAAAATAGCGCTTAAACTGTGGCTCGTAACTACCGTTCGTAACTATCCGTTCCAACATCTGCGCGTTTCGTGGTCCGCACAAAAGTGAAGTGCACAGCTGGGCGCACTCTGGCGAGGCGTTCGTCTTTATTCATTATATATATATTTCCTTTGCGTGAGCTACCGGACAAGTTAACTTAATATAATTCGACCGACAAGAGAGATTCAGTTTACGAGTAGTCCAAGAGTGTAGCGCTGTGAAACGTCGTTTTGCGGAGGTGTGGTACGGAATACACACGACGACGTACTGTACAATAGTAGAGAGTAATCGTGCACGTGCTGTCGCGTGCCATATCAACGAACTCTTCAGAACAAGTTGTTCCTCGGACTGGCTGATTTGCCAGAAATCATGCTCTATTATTATATTGTTAATTTAATGGCGCGTCGTAACTACTAACTGTGTGTGTAGTGTCGCTCGTGGAAGCAGTTTTTATGCAGTAAAGTGTTATTCGCCTGTGTCGTGAGAAACGGTAATTGATTTGCGAGCAGTGAGCTGCCGTCGATGTCATTGTGTATGAAAAGTGTCCCAAGGGGGACAGAGAGCCACGCGCTCCTTTCTAATCCTCTTCCGTCCTCTCTGCCAGTCTATATATAGATGAATAAAGATAAAGTGACCTGGCGTTTCAAAAGCTGTTCATCTGTCTCTCTGGCACACACGCGTACACACACACACAATCTGTGGTTTTACCCTGATTTCCAGTGTTCGTTCAGTCAGTGAGAGCACCGTCCTGCGCTGCTCTCTGTCTTTCCTTCGCACTCGGACCGGGACGGCCTGTTGGCTGTGAGGACCCATTTAACAGTACGAGGAACGCTAGAGATTGCTGGAGTCGAGTGTGTGGAGAAGACATAAACACGCACACACGCACACACGCGCGCACAAGCTCAACATGACCTGTCACACATGTTGTTGTGCAGATGGCGGCCGTCACTTGGCCTTGCGCTGATCTGTTTTGAAACATGTCTGTCGTACGATGACGATGACGACGAAGACGCGTGGATGACCTTGTGTAAGAGAGCGCGTGTGGCGCGGTTCCACAGTGGCGGCCGTTTCATCTTTACTTTGCCGTGTTCTGCTGCTTTTATGTGGTGCTAGACGTGCTCTTCTCTCCTTGTTCAAAAGTCTTCGTAAGTCTGCACTGGTTTAGCATCAGTCCCACATGCTTCTGTAAGATGAGTTCTAGCCTTCTTTTGATTTTTTTTTTTTAAAAAACATTCATTCGTTCAGCTGACACTTTTCTCAAAGCAACTTTGAACTGTTTACCCATTTATACAGTTGGGTAATTTTACTGAAGCGATTTAAGGTAAGTACCTTGCTCAAGGGTACTGTAGTTGGGATTCAACTCTGTGAGCTTTGGGTCTAAAGGCAGCAACTGGAACCACTACTCTACCAATTGCGTAAAGCTCGGTCTTTCGATGTCTGGGTGAGAAGGTGTAAGAGAAGAGTACTGTTTTGGTAAGTTTCGCAGTGTCACAGGTCAGCTGTTGTCCATCAGAGCCAATGTGTAGAGGTGGCCTACCCTGCCCCACCCCAACTCGACTCGACTCGACTCAACTCAACTCAACTCAGCTCAACCAACCCCAACCCCAACCCAAGCCTTGTGTCCAGCCAGCAGCACCAGCACAGTCTACCTTTACAGCAACTTCTTTGCCTTGCTATGCAGAATTGTGCCTGCATGTTGTGATCTTAAAAACTTCACTGGAAATTTGAAATTGACTGCTGATTGTGTTAGTTGCACCACCCCAACCCATCCCCCCATTTGTGGTGCTCCTGAGAATCATAACTGGTGACGGTGTGATGTGCTTTTTCCTGTTCTAGTGAATGTCCCTGTTAATCATCAGGATTTGAGGAAAGTTTTGGGTGTTCTGACATCCCGTGGAAAAAAAATGAATATTTAAAATGACCTCATACTACACTGTAATGTTTGTTTAAAAAATGAATAATTTTCCTGAATAGTTTCTAGTGTTTTTGTTTCCCCAAAAGAATTTAAAGAGGGAGTGTAAAGATGGAGGCTAATAGGAAAAAATATAAGTTGTATGCTTTTAAGATTTTTTTCCGAGACTTTTCAAATGCTCCAGCCTTCAGCGTAAAATTACAGTATGGAGAGTGGAGGAGCCAAATACAAAGCAATAAGGCAAAACAAATCCATTTTTGTTTATGTCATTCTCTGCCATATAATGGGACCACATATGGAGAACTGACATAATTATAGGTTACAGAATAGCACCGTATAGTCAGAGGCAGTTTCCGCAGCGAGACTCCCAAGAATGTCTACAAACAAACCTGCTGAAGGCTTTCAGAGTCAGTTCAGCGTTGGTGTACGGTGGCAGGCCGACTGAGGTTTGAGTGATCTGCGACACAATGTGCACTTGCTTGCCAAGCCAAGGCTCTACAGAGGCTGAAATTAAAAATTTTTTTATTGCATGGTGGCTGATTTGTTAGACATACTTTGTCTGAGTAATGTTAACTTTGTGAAAGCTCAGCGATGAGCATGAGGAATACTACCATTCACGAGCAATTTTTTGCAGTGGGATTGCAGTCGGTTGTCAGTGTGAAACTTGCGAAAAATGGCTATTAATATCTTAATTGAGACTGACTTGTATTTACACTTGTCTGTATTGATGACGTAGAGCAGTTTTATTACATTCGCATGTGTTCTGCATGAGCTGTACTGTGAAGTTTTGTCTGGTTTTACAGTTCCTCTCTATTGCTTTAAATGTAGTGAAATATGTTTTATTTGCAGTAGATTTTACAAAATGAGAGAGGAAAGTGTTGGGCTGTCTTCGTTCAGTGTTTCCCAGGTGCACCGTCTCGCTCATGAGCCTTCGAGACCTGTGTGTGAAGGATGTGAAGGTGTTCTAACACATCATTTACATAAACGCGAAAGAATAATTTGTCACATGGCCCATCCTTTGTCGTGGAGATGGAGGGTCCCGCTGCTTACGACGACATGGTTTAATGTTGAGGTATTAGTTAAAAATGTATCTGCAGTCTTTTTTTGGTTAAATTTGCACTGTTTTCAGTTGACCTTGTCTCATTACATTCATGCACAACACTTTTCTCCGAAGCAACTTAAAATGTTACACTTTTTACAGTTGTTTACTGATTTACACAGCTGGGTAATTTTAGGTACATACCTTGTTCAACAGTACTGTAGTCAGGTGGGATTTGAACCTGCCACAGTTGGATCTGACCACTACCACCTCTCGCCTACGTATACTGGCACTGAGATGCTGTATCTTTAGGGGACTGTTCTTTTAAACAGTTTGTGTGAAGATGGAGAAGGGATCGAGACACGTGTGCACATAATGTATACACACTGTATATAAGATCATATGGACAGGAATGTGCACAAACTGCAAGGTCATCAGTTTGTACAGAAGATGTTACTGCGGGAGAGATTTTTCTTTGCTGCTTTTCTCTTTGCCCTTAGAACGGCCCAGAGGGCTGCCATTGTGTGGGGAGTTCTGCAGGATGTGGAACGCGCAGCTTTGGTCGAACACAGGGTGCAGGAGGGCTGGAAAATACTGCCGAGTGCAGCAGCCCCCCCCCCCGTCTGTCCTCCAAAGCGTCAACATTCTCACCGCTTCCAAAATGTGAGAAACAATGTTTGTTTTACCCTGCAAATGCAGCTTCGATCCCTGGAGAAAGACGCCGCCTTGTCTCTCTTGCCGCTGGATGATAACATATAATCACAGTTTTCACATTTGTGAAATGTGACAGAAGGGGAATATGGGGCAGCATCGGGAGAGGGAAAAAAAAATAGCGCTGACTGGCATAAGATTGAATATTTCCTCTGACAATTTTATGGTAAGAATTAGTCTGGTTCTGCTTTAGCATTATCTCTCATGATGAATGTGCATTGTGCATTTGAGGAGAATCATCAAAATAGTTTTTTGTACTGTGTTTAATTCACTAGTCGAACCTCCCGCCCTGGACTGTATGGCTTAACGCACTCGTTGAACCCAGAGAAGCATACCATTACCGACTTGCATCATCTCTCTGTGTCTGATGACCCCGCTCCACAGGGTCAGCTGCTGACTTTTCCTCATACATGATGAAAAGTATAAAACCGTTTTTCCTTGTAGATATGTGGTCCGTATTGTTAGACGCGCCACTATGTTTTGAACACGTACTATTAACACTCAGGTGGTGCAGTGAGTAGTGCTGTTGCCTCACAGTGCCGGATCTGTTTGGGTGTAGAGGTGAATCTGGCTCAGTCTGTGTGGATGTTGTTTTCTCTGGGTTTGTGTGGGTTTCATCCGGGCGCTCTGGTTCCCTCCCGCATTCCAAAGACATGCATTTCGGTTGAATTGGCAGCACGTAAGTGTTTGTAGCGTGCATATATACGGTGCTTCGGGGATAGGCTCTGGGTTGCTGTGACCCTGAGTAGGGAAGGTGGTTATGAAATGTGAGTGAGTGTTATGCTCCAGGGCAGCTGACAGTGTAGTGGATAGAGTTGCTTTGTTCGCTTTAAAGATCAGAGGTTCGAATCCCACCTACTGCTGTAATACCCTTAAGCAAAGTAGCTTCATTCAACTTACCCAGCTGTTTGAAAGGGTAAGTATTTGCCAGCAGCCTTACACTATACAGTAAGTTGCTTCATCTTAATGACTAAATGTAAATGGTGCTAATAAGTGCTCTTCTTCAGTGGATAAATGCTGTAACTCACCATTCTAAGCATGAAACAAAAGTCACTCATTAAATTGATAAAATCTGAAAAGATGAATTTGGAACCGTTAAATAAAATTTGCAATAACGGTAAGTGATCTTATATCCTTAGCAGTGAATTACTGAAGATTACACATGAGGAATAGGAATTAATATACAGTTGTGAAAAAAAGTTTGTGATTCATTGGAAATTATCTGATTACTTGTTGGATGGCTCCTAAAATATAATCTGATATCCATGTAAGTCCTACTAATAAAGGCATTCTTATTTAACATCTTACATTTCCATATTATATGGTCATTGATGGAAAAAGTATGTGAACCTATAGGATAATGACATTTTGGAAAGAGAGCAATTGCTATTCCAATCAATTTAGATGTGGGTTTGAGTTTAGGGTCACCTGCTCTTCAGAACAAAAGTCTTTTGAAGTGGAATATGGCCTGATCAGAAGAGATTTTAGAAGACCTAAGAGATGAGTTGTCGAAACTCCTCAGACCGGAAAGGGTTACAGAAGGATTTCTGAAGACTTCAACCTCTGTCAGTCCACAGTCAGATAGTTTACAAAATCTAGGAAATTCAGCATCGCTGGTGCTGTCCTTAGGGGTGGATGTCTTATATACCATTTGAAAGTCACACTATACAATCCTCAAAGAAACAACAGAAAACCCAAGGGTGACAGCTAAGTATCTGCAGGCATCTCTTATACTTGGTAACGTCTGTGCTGATGAGTCTACCATAAGAAAAACACTGAAAAAGAGTGGCGTTCATGCGAGGTTACCGTGGAAGAAACCACTGCTCTCCAGCCCAGCTCATTTCAAATTTGCTAAAGAGTGCGTGATGTTCCAAAACACTACTGAAGTAATTTTCTGTGGACAAATGAAACAGATGTTGAACTTCTTGGTAAATGTACACAGTGTTGTGTTTGGAGAAAACAAAACACTGCACAACAACACCGAAACCTCATCCCAGCTCCGAAGATCAGTGGAGGGAGTATAATGCTGTGGGGGTGCTTTGCTACCAAAAGGTCCTGGATGACTTGCAGTCATTGAGAGACCGATGGATTTCAAGGTGCATCAGGAAATTCTACAGCAGAATGTATTCGTTAGATAAGACTGACTTTATGAAGCTCAGATCACATTTTAGGAGTTATTCATGGAGAAATCCGGATAATTACAACGGGTTCATAAACTTTTCCCCACAGCGGTATATTACTCAATGATGTCAGGTAAACTGTGACCTTGTCCACAAAATTAATTTTTTTCAAATGCCTGGGTAAATGTTTTGTTTTGGTTTTTCTGTCCACACAGTTTTTAGATGGCAGGAACACCGGCTCCTAAACTCGCAAACTTAATTGGGACTGTAAATCTGTTTGTAACTTGATTTGCTCTTGTATCCAAAGATTTACTTACTTTTACCAGTAAGTCACAATGAATAAATGCTACATAGTATAGATGTCCCTCCGTATCTTCATGGATTATGTTCTGTGAAAACCACCGGTAAAGTACAGTAAATAAAAATACTCTAACACTTCCCATTGTCCTTTTATCCATCATCAGCAACTGCTTGTCCAGTGTAGGGTTTCACTGGTCCAGAGCCTACCCCAGAAACACAGGTCTAACACATGACTAACTTCCAATCACATTGAAATTCAGACTAATTTAAAATAACTGAAATTAAAAATACTCTGTCTCCATGACCTCCTAATGATGACTCATTCATTACAAACTGTCCAATTTTTGTCAGTTTCTGGTCACCTTTAACTTTCATCACAATTAGTAAAAGCTTAATACTGCAGATGTTCTTCAAATCATCTAGGGGTCTCTTCTGTAAAAATCTTGAACATACAGTCAACTCAAGTAGTACTGGAACCTTGAATGAAATTGTGCAAAGATTAATGTGGGAAAAAACAACACATTAGTATTTTAGGCTCCAACATATGAGATAGCCCTATTAACTGCACCATGCTAATTTTTCAAACACAAAAATTTTACTTACTACTACAGAAATTATTGGCACCACTATAGCGAGTGCTTTTGTGATGCTTTCCCTGGAGAGAATAACAGCACCGGAGCTCTTCCAGTAAATCGTAGCAAGGTTGGAACACACTTTGGTGGCATCTCAAACTACTCCTCCATTTAGAACATTTCACAATCGTCAAAAGTCTTAAGTTTGTGCCTGTGGACTGTCCTCCTCAACCAGACCACAGGTGTTCAGTCGGACTCCAGTCTGGAGACTGAGGTGGTCCTTGCAAAACACCAATTGTGTGTAATACATAGAAAAGTACATGAACAGTTGGAAATACCGCTAAGCATTCAGGGCAATAATCAAAAAGTCAAAAGTCTATAATAAAAAAAATACTTTGTAAGACTTAAGAACACTAATGATCTTAGAAAATGTTATTATTTCCGTTTATTTCATATTTACATTTGAGTTTCTAATGGTGCTTAATCTTCTCAGCTTTCTCTCAGTAGTACTTCCTGAAATTCTATATCTGCAGTATATTTTATATTATTCCCAGCCCTTCGATGCTTTTCTAGGGCTGTCTAGGTGGTCTTTAATTTTCTGTGCGAGAGCCCTTTATTTGTGAAGACTGTTGATTTTTGAAAGTCAGTGAGCAAATCATTTTGATCAAGTGAAGCGTAAACGTGGCTCATGTGCGTACTCTCTGCTCAGCCTCCTTTAACAAGTGGTTCTGGTGCGGCTCCGTTTTCCCACGCAATGACGAAAAGAGATCCATTGAAAGTTGACGGTTTCTGGTACCAGATCTCTCTTTCTGAAAAACTCAAGCCAACCAACCCTTTGAGTCTTTAGATGCTCAGTGAAGCACAGTAATTGCAGTGTGTATACATGAGGAAGGTTGAGCAGATCTCAGCTGGGAAAAGTTACGCCTACACAGTTAACCCTTCCTCATGGCGCTATGGAGAGTATAGCGTGGAGAATTTTCTAGAAGCACCGTGTACTTTCACCGCCCTTTATGCAGCGAAGAGAAATGGTGCGGCACAGAAAGAGTCTAATGTTAAAGTAAATGTCTTCATATGTGTTTCGTTATAAATGATTGTTTGGGTTCATCGCTCATTCTCGCTTTAGATGCAGCTTTTTCGGGAGTGTTACACAATACCTGGACAAACACGCAGTTGTTCCCTGTGCCTGAGTTGTCCGCTTAGGTGAGCTAATTAGACTCATTCTGTCATCTATGATTTATGGGCCCCTTGTTGTTGCGTGAACATGATCTATGAGTCGATGGAGCCAGAAGACTGTGTTCACTGCACCTGTAATTTTGCTTTTTTCCCCGAGATCAGTTATTTCCTTTCGACGGAGTAAGGAAATAAAGATGACGGAGGTAATGTACCGTGTCAGCAGAACTTGGACAGGTCTGTGTGCATGTGAGTACATATTATAAGCGACCCTGTTTTTCACAAGTGCTTTCTTCATATTCTGCAACGTTGAACCCAAAGATGGTGCTGACCAATGCCTGTCAGTTTGTACATAGCCAAGGAGTTTGGTAACTTATGAAGAATGCTGCTGTATTTAGTATAAATCACTGTGTGGTAGCATGCGAACCAGCAAATTGTGAGAGCACTTTCCATCGAATTTGTGTTTTTTTTATACTTGGGGGTTTTTCGGGGTCCATTGCCTAAGACAAGGTGAGAACTGGACAGAAATACATTTTCCCTGTGTGTAGCACACCTCCGCTGACCTAACAGACGAGAGCCAGGGCTTGGAAAGTAGGAAATTGGGAAGGTCAGGTGGTGCCGGTAATTAGTAGGACTAGACTGGAAGGTGCGGGGGGAGCTGTGAGGAAGACCGCAGCTCTAATGGGTAATGCATCATCCTCGGGCCACTGTTCCTGACAGGACTGGGCCTTCCCCCATGGGAGCCGGAGCAGAAAAGGAGGGCCGCCTCCATGCCGTGAGATGGTCCGTCTGAAATCCATGCGCCCTCTGAATATTTCATCTTGTCTCCATTTGCCTGCGACCCCCCCCGCTTCGTGATTTTCGCAGCGTGGCGCGGACCTGAGCTCGCGGGCCGCAATTCCCGAGTGGAGGCACCTTGCGAGTTTTCTCAGCTTTCCTACACGCCAGTTCATCCTAGGTCGTCCCCGGCAGCGCGCTCCCCGATTCATCTACCCTGGCCGTCTCCGCACGCCCCAGCCCTGGACCTGCATCCCCGACCCGTTCATGTGCGATGGGGCGTTGGGACGGAAACACCCGATACTGCTCTGTCAGCACACCAGGGTCACCCTGAAAGGAAAGATGTGCACCTGAGTGCGGCGGACAGGGATACGCTTTCAGTGGCGCTCCGATGTTACGAGTTACATCAGTCGTCCTCCTGCAAGAAGGAGCCGTCGTGTGACGTGAATTAATGCCGCGAGTTATTTCGAAACAGAATTGCTGGGCGTGTAGAACCCAGTTCCCTTGGCTTCTTTGTCCATTTTGCTTGACTGCGGTTGAACGCTATGACCGCTGCTGATGTGTTGGGAGATACATGAAGGAAATTCAGGTCACTGTGAGTGAGCTGTCTCCAGGAATGGGAACGAGAGACATGAATTGATGACATTTTCCCCCTCTGTGTTTGCCTGTCCTGCCGCCCCACTTTGAGGGCCACACATCTGCTGCTCATGGCCTATAAAGTGGGCTCTCTGCAGGCTCTTTGGGGCGCAGGCACATGAGTCTGCTGCTCCCAGGTGGAATAGCAGCTGGGTAGGAAGGGGAGGGGGGGGGGGGTACGTGCAAGAGCAGAAAGACTGTCCCTTAGTGGAGAAATAAAAAAATTAGACTGGAGAAGCAGAGCTGGGAAAGGCTAATATTTACAGTTCGGTAGTTTTGCGGCAGGGGCAGCAGGTGGCGGAGTGGTCGGAGTGGTCGGAGCCGCTTCTTTTCGGAACTGAAGGTCCTGTCTTCGGATCCCACCTCCCGCTGTAGTAACCTTGAGCAAGGCTCTTACCCCGAAATGCTCCCGTACAATCGGCCACCTGTACATCGTTGTAATTCGCTTTGGAGAAGAGAGTCGGCCGAATGAATGAGCGCAACTGTAATTTTGTCCTTCGGACTTGTTGCACGAGCATTCCCCATACGAGCTAGAGACCCGCTACGGCCAGCTAATGGTAAATATGTGAGCACGCCTTGCTGAATGAACGCATTCACGGTGCTTCTGGAGGGATTTGAGTAAATGGGGCGTATACGGCGTCCTAAGCAAAGTGCATCTGAATCGCAGCTTTTTATTATCTCACCTCCCCACTGTGAAAGTAATTGTGCACTGTTTTGCATGACCTTTTCCCTCGTCGTTGAAGATGAAATTGAGAGCAAATTCCGACACGGGGGGCCTTACCACGTTGATGGAGAAGTTTAAAGTAAGAAGGAAGGTTCTGCTGTTGAGGGAAAAAGGGATAATTTTTGGGGGGAAAAAAAAAGCCACATTTTTGGCGCGTGCCTTCGTCTCTTTGTCACCTTTACGTCACGAGTGCTAAGGGAAAGCCTTCCGCCCTCGGAAGAGTGAAAGCGTTCTTTCTGTGGTGTTGGGCCCGTGCCGGTCGCGGTCGCCGAAGAGCGTCCGTGCTGGGTTCCGCCCCGCCCGTGTATTTCCTCGCGCTCCCGGCGCTGTGGAGCCGCTGGCCGACGGGGATGGGGCGGCGCAGACGCGAGGCCGCATGCGTCTCCGTGCCAGCGTCTTCCTGTGGCTGCAATTATGGGTTTCGGACAATGGCGTGCAAATGAGGAGCTCGCCCCGCCAGCGCTAAATACAAGTGCGAGTGTTTGTTTCAATCCTGGAATGAGTGTGTACTGAAGAGTGTCTTACCACAGAGAGGAATGAATCACGCATCTGGATACACACTGGCACATTTAAAAGCTGTTTGCCCCACGTCTCCGGGATTTCCAGTAAAATCGCTCTAACTTGTGCCGTTTCCCCGCAGCGTTTGGCCGAAGATGAACGAAAACAGGCTGCTCAATCACTTTGAAAAATTATTACAGCGAGCGGCCAAAAAGCAGAGGAATAATTTACAATTGAAAGGGGGGAAGGTTTGTAAAGAAAACATCTTTCTGCCCTCGTCTCCTCCTGTTTGGAGGTGCATAATTCAAGTGTGGCAGGCAGTGCTATTATTTGCGAGATAAATATATATACAGGATTACTGTCGATGGGATGAATTTAGGCAGAGGGAATTTGTCTCCGCAAACTGTTTAGATGTCCCGTTCAAGGGAGCGCGCCATGCGTCTTTGTTTATATATTTTAGCTATTAATAATCCAGAGTTCCCTTTGCCATAATTCAGAAGCGTTATCATGTGACGTTTAGCGGTTTTAGTTATGTTTATGGAGACCTCGAACATGCCCGAGTCTGTTTTCATATTGAAAAGTTTCTTAAAGCCAGATCTGAAGGCTGCGATTAAAGCGTTACGGTTTGGTCGTAAAATGTTGCCGACAAGCCCTTCTGCCTCGGCGGAAAGGGGCCGTCGCCCAAGTGTCAGCCGAAGCGAAGCTGAGTTACGTGTCGAGTAATTTCTTCAAAGCGCATTCCGACAGTCGGTTTGTCCCAGGCGGACACGCGGGTTGTCGATGGCACCGTGCTGCTCAACGTGCTGTTGGAACGTTACCGTGTTGGATTGCTGTGTGGAAACACCGTTCGAGGGAGTGTGACCCTCTGCCTGGTCTCCGTGCCTTTCTGGGAGGGCGAACCGCTCGTGCATCTCTGTCAAAAAAATTAATTCGTATGGCGGTGAAAAGAGAGGACACCAGCCAGCCGCCTGTTTGCGAAAATATGCTGGATTGGGTAATATGGAGACTTTTTCTAGTGCCATTGTTTCTTTTGGCGTTAGAGCCAGCTGCCCTTTTTATATTTATATACGTAGTTGGTTAGCTGATGCTTTCCTCCAAAGCGACTGACAATATTAAGGTACTTAGTTATTTATTACTCTTTTCTACAGCTGAGTAATTTTATTGGAGCAATTTAGAGTAAGTACCTTGTTCAAGGGTACCACAGCCAGTGGTGGGAATTAAACCTGCAACCTTCAGGTCCAAAGACTGAGCTCTAACCACTGCCCGACCAGCTGTCCCCTTTTCTTCTTGATCGTTTCTTACTTTTGATTTGGTGCGTCTATTTGGGGTAACATTTCAGGGGATCGGAATTCCATTATTTAAAGAGCATTGCTCTTGATTATTTATGAATCAACTTTGGATGAAAGGGGGTGGCTGCCGTTGAAACTGGTTCAGCGCTCATCTCACGGGTGGGCTTTGGCTAATTTCATTCTAAAACCAGTGCTCTTTCTCGTGGGACTCTACCCGGTGTCGTTCGTTGGGCTGAGAAGGTGCTCCCTTTCTGTTTTTTCCCTTTCAGATGGCTAAGGTTCTAGTTACCCTAGGAAGGACTCTATGTGCAATGTGGCAATACACCGCAGGCTTGCTGTACTTTTCCAGCTTGTTGCTTAAAGATGATTTGTTCACTGAGGATGCAAGTCATGTAGATTAACTGTAATCAGACTGTATGGATGTACATGTTACAGCACAAAAGGCTGTAAAAGGGGGTTAACATCCAGGCTTTGAAGTGGCCATCTCTGAAATGATTGGTCCGTGGTGGATTATTAGCAGGGCGATAATTATGAGGGTAAATCCCTATCCTGAATGTATAACAGCTGTATGGCCAAGCGGGAGATTTTTTTTTGATGTGCTGTCATGATACTGAAAATTATTCCCACTAAGACAGTTTTATTCTCATCCTTGGTTGTGGCCCGATGATAAATTGCCACAGTCATGTAATCCGTTTGGTCCTTTTGTGCACAAATACCTGTTACGTCACATGTGAACGATTGGTTATCCTCCCGGTGACCTGCTGCGTAAACAAAGTGGTGTTTGGACATGATTATTTCCTGAATTCTCAAAAAAGGATCCTGCAATCCTGGAAGGATTATCCATATTTTATGCGACCTGTGTGCACACAGGATTTGGCCATATGGGCCTGTTATGCTTTACTTTCTATTGCCTGATCCTAACCCAGGTAGCATCCACACGAGTTACACGTATCGTGCAATCTTTTTTCTTCTTTTCTTTCTTCGCTTCTCTATCACAGGTTCTCTCGATGCTTAGATCTTAACTGTTTGTCAAGCGGTTTTGGGTAAACTCCTAACCCTACGTTTACATTTACGTTTATTCATTTAGCTGATGCTTTTCTCCAAAGCGACTTCCAGTGTTAACCTTCTTACAATTATTTACTCATTTATACAGCTGGGTAACCCTGAGGACATACTTATACTGAATGTCATAGTTAACATCGAATGTCAACTGGTGCTTCTTCATTGAACTACACAATTACACAATGTAACAGAAATTTTATGATGCTGATTTTTTGCATTTTCCATTCACTTTTGTTAGATTAAACATTCTTTTGGCATTGGTTCGTACTACATGTCAGTTTTTAGAAAAAACATTCCACATTCTGGAAATTTCCAAATTTTGGCAAATTTTGGCACTGGGATCCAAGCACCAAGCACCAAGTACTGCAGTACCTTTTAGGATCTGATGCGTTCTAGAATGTTCTGGTGCCTTCTAGAATCTTCCAGTGGTTGTAAAGTACCAAACGAAAACTGACACTCTAGAAGAACGGGTGCTATTTTTGTAATCGCTAAACTTTAAATAACCATAATCACCACAGAAATCCACATAACTAAGAACTTTGAAAAATTGTGTTGGGTTGCATTATGGTCCCCGGAATAGCTAGTACTAGATTAAAATCTCCCAACAGGGCAAATCCAATATTCGTATATCTAGCAAGAAATGTTTGTTTCCATTGCAGACTTTGTATTAGATGGATTGACTGTTTTAGCATTCCATATGGATTCACCGTTGGCTGCTCGGAGTAAATACATAAGTTATGTGCGCATGCCACAGGAAGTGCTTCCCTCACACCTGCTACATTTCTCATTAGCGTACCTTATGTTCCTATCATAGCAACGGGGATGGTCGTGTAAATACTTGAGGAGCTCAGGACTTCGGCACTTAGAGAGTCATGACAATTTTGTAACCATGTGAAGAACTTGATGTGCTGCGCCCCTTAAGCTCTGAATGTAGACATCTGGATAGAAAAATGTGATCCGTAGCCTTTATGAGATTAGTCTGCTACCAGAGCTATTCCCGTTCCACCATCTTGGTGCTCGATACTGATCTCATCCATTATTGTTCCTTCTGTGTGTAATGATACCCTGCTTTGGTGGCGTCTGTCGGTGGCAGGTGCGTGAGTGGTGGGTGCGCTGACCTCTACCTCGGAGAACGGCTGCGAAGCAGATGGCCGCGTTTCGGAGCCGCCTCCTTTGTCCTACGGGGAGGATGTTAAATGTTTGGAGAAGCTCTGATCCTGAAGCAGCTGTCCGACCTGCAGCACTATACTGAGAAATAATCCTTGCTCTCCTGGCTTCGTGACTGAGCTTCGTCCATCTTGTAATGAGAGGTATTGAAGATGTGGCGATATTGAAGGAGCGGTAGACGATTTTTTCACCTTAGTTTCGCAGAGTGTTCATCACAATGGTCGTTGCAAATTAGACATTTTTATTGCAGTCACAGTTGAACCCTAAAGGCGGATGCCCTGTTAGGGTCGTAGTCGACTGTTAAATTGACTTTATAAGGGACGCTCATTGGTTTCTTGTGACAGTGGAAATTTGGCGGGCTTCCTTCCGTGGATGAGGTCATCGCAGGCATGATGCTAACAGTTGGTCAAGGCTGGATTAGTCTGCGGGTGGACAAGTTGTTGGAAGCTTCGGCAAGAAAGATTTACGCTAAGGATCGGAAACTCTATTGCCTATCAAGGCTTATTATGTTTTTTCTGAGTGTTCAGGGGGGTAAAGCATCCCATGTTTTCAGCCGTTTAACAAGTGGGTGCAGGGAGCTATAGCCGCTTCGCACATCGGTCATTAAAATGGTGACTCTTACTCTGACTTCGGAAGGCTCGATGCTTTGGGAAGTTGGGTGCAGTCCGGCGCCCCGTTTAATTCTCTGACGATTTATTTTGTAGAGAAGCTGCTCGAGGGCTTGCGTAAGTGATGTGGTTGGAAAGAGCACGATGGGATGGCGGGTGAGCTCACGACCAGTGCGTTGGCTGCTTCTTCCTTTGCACTTCACTTAGGGTACGTGACCCTTACTAAAGCTCTCGTGTCGCTCGGGCTGTTTCCGTGTGCCGGCTGCTACGCTTCCAGTGGGCTCCACTTCGGTCCTTGTGCTTCCACAGAGTTTGCCGCTCTGTTTTCCCTCACATTTCTGAGTTCTAAAGCCTTTCAGGTTACATATTATTTTTTTCGCAGGTTTACGGGTGTATAAATTGAAGACGGTCCAACTCGGATCTTCCGGGCAGCTCTGTTACTGCTCGTCCGCTTTATTCAGCCCTTGATATCCGTGAATCATTATGCTGTAGGTCAGTAGAACAGAGTTCATCCCACCCAAAAAAAACACATTTTTTAGATTATAGGGAGAGCTGCGGTCTACTGTGTTTGTTTTCCAATGTTGTAAAAACAATTCTTCTTGTAATGAGGAGCAGTTCGGTCCTTCACGTTTTGTTGGGTACACCTCTCTTCTTCCTATTGCACAGTCCAGCTGATGATGTTGAGGTACACGTGCACACATGGACCTTTGTGGGTGACAGGGTGAGGCTGCTGTTTGTCCTTCCGACACTGCTGATGCGCCAGGACTGTGAACTTCCCACTCGGGTCCTCTAGCATCATCCAAGCGACGGGTTTTTATTCCGCATGTAAGCCGAGGTCCACGGAGGAACATCTGGCTTCTGTGTCTTTTCGGTGTTTCACCACTCGTGATCAATAATCGGAAAGGAATGAAACATGTTGCAGTGTTGCTTTTTTCAGGGTCTCGTTGTACAAAGAGGGGAGTATTCTGGGGTTTTAAACCCTTGTGAAGGCCACCCCTAAGATGCCGTGAGAGAAAGGGAAATAATGAAGGCACGGTGATGGCGATATGTGAAAAACAATAGAAAGCTGAAATGATGTTTAGATGTGTCATTTGTGTTTGTGGAAGTGCCAGATTGCGGGTGCCCGCTTTGTGCTGGGATCTCAGGTTGCATGGAAACATTTGCCTTTTCCTAGCCCTCTCTTTGTTTTGCAGGCTTAGTTGCTGCTTTGGTCGTAAGCCAGCAGCAAGGTTCACTAAGACCCTCCACGGGTGTTTGTGTGCGATTCCTCGCCCAAGTGTCCATCTGGCACCAGCTGCGAGCGAGGGCAGCGTGGTGCTGCTCTGCGGTGAGACACTCTGTCATGCGCTCCAGCCAGCATCTCTCCGGTGACTTGTTGGAAAACCCAGTTATGACTCAGACGTCATTATTCACACTTCGCTGCCCGACGTGCTACGCGAGCACTCGGTATGCGAGCTCATTTGAGTGTGGCATCTATCCTGTGCCCACCTTTCCAGTCTGCCTTTAGAAATGCGTTTTCGTCCCACTGCCGATTCACACTTTGACCGTCCGAGATGTAGAGGTTCATTATTTCTTCTTTGGCACCTTAGCGGGAATGAGTGTGTGTGGGCAAAGGTGGGGCATCGAGTATCATTTCACAACGGTAAGAATACCGATAGCAAATCTGGAGGGAAAGTTTAAACAGATATGAAATCCAGACTCACGTAATGTACGTGTGTTTGAGTGTGTGTGTGTGTGTGTGTGTGTGTGTGTGTGTGTGTGTGTGTGTGTGTGTGTGTGTTTGCGTGCCTGTATTACTTTTCAGTGACAAAAATGCAGATAGATGCCAGCTTCCATAAATATATATAAATACATACATATACTATATGAAAGCTGGCATCTATATGCATTTTTGTCACTGAATAGTAATTCTTGTGAGAAAAAAGTGAAAGCCAGAAGAACACCAACAGCCGCAAGGAAAGCAATTAGGAACCACAGGGAAGTGTTATAATTAGTTGTTTTCTTCTCCGCTGCGAACTTTGTCAATACAGCTATTGATCATAGTTGGCAAATAGACGGTGGTGATGATGGTGTCAGATTGGATGTTTACGGAATCAAATAGACTTCTCATCTGTGCTTATTGAAGAAAGCTGTAACTCTCAGAATTGTCTTGTTTTGTCATTTTTCAACGTGTTGCTAACATAGAAAGTCCATTTCCCTTTTTTTATAATGGCAGTTCTTTAATTTCTTAGCTTTTCAAGACCAGTTTACAACCTAGAATTTAGAAAATGTTTTCCTGTCACCGGGGGGCACAGTGGCGCAGCAGGCTTGGACTGGGTCCTGTTCTCCGGTGGGTCTGGGGTTCGAGTCCCGCTTGGGGTGCCTTGCGATGGACTGGCGTCCCGCCCTGGGTGTGTCCCCTCCCCTTCAGCCCTGTGTCCTCTGTTGCTGGGTTAGGCTCTGGTTTGCTGCGACCCCACTTGGGACAAGCTGTTTCAGACTGTGTGTGTGTGTTTTCCTGTCGTTGACAGTGCGGCAAAAGATGAGAAGCGCATAAGCAAGTAAAAATAGCGAATGCCCTAAAAAATTGAGAACATGAAAGAGAAGGCAGGTTCGCCACTGGTTTCAGTGTTCAGTTAACTACAAGGTCAGTGATTCGTGAACGTAAATCGGTTCAGTTCACAACCCAAACATCGGCGGTTATTAATAGGCACAAATCCCCACCATACCTCCGGTGAGTCCGTGTTCCACCTAACAGATGTGGCAGGCGCGCGAGGTGGCATTCGCCGGTCTCTCTTGACGTAGATGCGTGTTGAAGGTGAGAGCAGAAGGCGCTTTTTCTCAGCTCGGATATTAATACACACGCTCCCGTCCTTGCTGCTGTGTGAAAGATAGAATCCTTTGATGTCAGTAAAGCCCGAACTGCAGATTTGCTCCTGAACAGGGGTCTAAACCTGGACTTAATTTTGGGCCCTGCTCCAAGTGAGGTCAAGGGCCTCGGAGCTCCACTCTTTTGCCACCGTGAGGTTTGAGGGCGGACGCGGCGTGAAGCGCTTTTTGTGTAAATTCCTTTCCCAACCCCCTGCAAATTTTCCATCTGCACAGTTGTAGCTGGGCGGTAAGTAATGCGTCTATGTTTCAAATATTCATAGCTGCTCTACCCTCCGGTAGCCATTCTTCAATGGCAGCTGTGCTTTCGGTGAGCGATGCGCATTGGAATCCGTTGGATGACAGTCGCGGAGACGCAAAGCGGGGGAACCTGTCAGCCGGCCGTCATCTCTCCCTGTCGCTCTCGTCTGCGCTGACCTCCCGTTTGCAGCAACGGGCAGCTCCGACTGCATCGCGGCCCTCCCGGTCGGTCACACACTCCAGCGTCTTCAGAAACGTCGCCTGTCACCTCATTAACGCCGCCCAGCGAATTGAACCACGGCCTCTTTGGGTACCGCTAACTCGGCCCTGGCGGAGCTTTATCTCTCCAGATGGACGTCCGTGGATATCGAGATGCTCCCAGTTTGGTCTGTAGGACGAGGATGTGCATTAAGCCACAGATACTGGGGCCAACAGCGTATCTGTCTGAGTGTGGTGTTTCCAAGGCTGTGAACATCTACATTACATTTGTCTGACCCTCTTCTCCAAAGCGACTTGTAATGTTAACGTTAGAATTCTTTACCCTTTTATAAAGCTGGGTAATGTCACTGGACGTGATATTTGAACCAAAGGGGGGCCTGGTGGTGCAGCGGGTTTGGCCTGTGCCTGCTTTCTGGTGGGTATGGGGTTCGAGTCCTGCTTGGGGTGCCTTGTGATGGACTGGCGTCCCATCCTGGGTGTGTCCCCTCCCCCTTCAGCCTTGTGCCCTGTATTGCCGGGTTAGGCTCTGGCTCGCCGTGACCCTGCTCAGGACAAGCGGTTTCAGTTGATATGTGCGTGTGTGTGTGCGATATTCGAATCTGCAACCCTTAGGTCTAAAGGCAGCGCTAACCGCTGCTCTTCCAGCTGCCGCAGTGCTTTTTGTACCCCTTCCAGGGCACACCGAGCTTCTTCTCAAAGCCTGTAGCGCAGTAGGAGGTTGTGAACCGATCTCCTTTGTAAAAGAGCAAATGTCTTCATGCCGTCCCAGTGGTCCCTGATCACCCGTGGAAGGGCCGCCGCAGGACCGAGCACACTGTGTTGAGGGGGGTCTGAGAGCCCCGGGCGACTGCAGATCCTCCCGAAAGTGGAAATGAGGCCACAGATGAGAAATTTCACTCCTCACCTCCAGCTGCCGTTTGATACGATCAGAGGCCGGCGGCTATCATCCCCTCCCGTTGAGTTCCGGCCTCATCTGCGGGCAGAGACGTGCTGCGAGGAGAGGTAACGTTTTTTATTAATGCCAAGGGAAATGGATGAGCGCAGGCACAGCATGCCGGTCTAATCACTCTCGCTTTACTTCTGGTATATCTGTGACTTCTAAACGCTGATTGTGTCATTTTTTGAAATTTATTTGTTTTCTTATTCCGTCATGTATTTACTGTCGTTGTCACTATAACTGCAGTTTGTTGTCATGTGTTATGTTGAGCTTCTGTGAGTGAATTTCCTTGTGGGGATTAATAATAAAGTATTATCCAATCCTATCCTGTCCTGTCCTGAACCGCGCAGATGTCTTCGGATGGTCGTCTTGGGGAGTTCGGGCAAATGCACAGTAAATGTCAGCCCAGGCAGTGCGACAGATTACAGATTAAATCTAACACACCTAAAATTTCTGGCTAGTTGCCGCAGAGCTCTTCGGTGACCCTTCCGCGCGGGATGTGTCCGGGAGCATCCAGAGTCCACCGTCATTTGAGCGGTCCCTCCGTTTTTTATTGCCAAAACATTTCAGCGGACGGCTTCCCTGCAATCGCAACTTAAAGAACAAATTTTAGTTGGGCTTTGTGTAATCTTGTTGAATAAAAGGTAAAAGTACTCAACAAGAATGGCGTTCACAGTTTTGTCAGAAACGGGTTTTATGACCCACGCGTGCTTACGAGCATCATAATCTCGAGACGGCTCCCCGTTCACGTTATTGTCTCGCTGCCCGACGTGTTCACTATTAGTACGATGTGTCAGGTTCGATCCGGTCTGCTTCGTTTTGCTGACTCCTGCAATTCCGTGCACCATCCTCCCCGGGAAGACCAGCACCTAGAGAAGTGAAACGACTCTGGGACTGTGATTTGCTGGTTGCTTATTTTGAGTCAGGTGTCCCTGTGCCCCAGCTGGGATGCAGACATTATCTTCTCTATCCCTAGTGGAGCATCAAGGGGGGGCCAGGACAGTGCCACAACACTGCTGTCTGCTGATGGGTTTCTGAAATGAAGCGCTGTCACAGAGGGTTTGGGTTAGGCTTAAGATTAGGGTTTGAGTTAGGGTTAGGGCTAGCATTAGGATTAGGGTTAATGTTAGGGTTTGGGTTAAGGTTTGGGTTAATGTTAAGTTTAGGGTTAAGGTTAGGGTTTGTGTTTGGGTTAGGGCTAGCGTTAGGGTTAGGGTTAATGTTAGGGTTTGGGTTAGGGTTAGGGCTGGCGTTAGGGTTAGGGTTAAGGTTAGGGTTTGGGTTGGGTTAGGGTGAGGACTAGGGTTACTGCAGCTCAGGGTCTGTCTCAGTCCGATGGTGGTTCTGCAGCTGAGATGCGACCCGTCTACCTGGGAAGAGGGACGCACCGTAGACGCACCCTTTTTCCAGGTGCTCTTGTAAAACTCTTGTAAGATTGAGCCAAAGCAATAACCGAAGCTGTAAAGGGTATGAATGTTTCATCACGGTCAATATTACCAAAAGTGATTAAATGAGTTTTGTAGCCTTTTTTTTAATAATGTGTTGGGAGAGCTTTGGGAAGTTTGAGGAAGTTTATCTGCCAGGATTATGGCGTGCAGCTGCCCACAGAGATTAGCGAGTCTGCTTCAGACGGATTACAGCGAGATAGGAACATAAGGCCACATATCACGCTAGCTTTGGCCCTACATACAGCAGGGTATTTATCACTCTGCTCTGCGTCGTTGTGCGCCGCGGGGGCTGTGGAACGCACCACTGTTCCTGCGGACCGCCGCTTCCAGTTTTCCAAGGCGCGGACGCAAAGCCTTGTCGACGATGGAATGTACACGTGCGTTAAAATGTTCGGCAACGGTGAGCTACGCGGTGTGTTTGTGGGTCTTAAGGGAGCGACCGACAACGCGCAGGGCGCACGCAATGGACTGGACCAATGTGAGTGCGGGAGCAAACTAAACAGACCGCGCCGCCCGAGCGTGTTGCATAACACCCATGGGTACGCGGCACGTGAACGCTGCCCATCATGAGAGCAACAGATGGGCGCAGGAGGTCCACGGGCAGCGGGCTCCCGTGGAAGTACTCACTCCGCAGGTAGAGACTGACAGATTGTAGGCTTCCTGGAGCTCTGCTGAGACGCTGCACTCGGACACCTGCTCTCCCAAGGGCCCGCTGCCCGTGCTTCGGCTGTCAGCCCTTCAAACCTCTCCGCTCTTTTCGTTTGAAAAAGGGGGCGCCTACGCTTCGATCGAAGTTGGGGTTGTAAGAGAACGCCTGGCGACGCCACCGTTTCCACCCGGTGAGCGGAGAGACTGAGAGCGAGCTCTTGTGCGAGGTTTGCCCGTGATGATGTGTTGCGCTTTGTGATCTCTGCCATTCCCAGCCTTCCTAAGGTTGTGTGTCTTTCCCAAAGGCATGAAGAGGCCCCTGAGCCCAAGCAGGCTCCTGGAGAACGGGCGACTGTGTCTGCCCTTTGGCGCGTGCGTGGAGCTGCAGGAGGCCTCCGAGAGCCACGCCGGGGTGCAGCAGGAAAAGAAAAAACTGCTCTTCTCCTTGTGTGAGGTTTGCAACATCCAGCTCAACTCGGCTGCCCAGGCCCAGGTCCACTACAACGGCAAGTCCCACCTAAAGAGGCTCAAGCAGCTGAACAACGGGGAACTGCCCAGCACCCCCCTCTCCACGAGCGGCTCAGGTATGCGGCAAGGAGACTGGCGGGGGGGGGGGGCGAAGGGGTGTCTCTTAGCCTCTTGGCATCAACGTGCCTCCATGTACGCCCTCGTGAAGGACACGTGGTCCAAGGGGGGATGCGGAGAAATCCCAGTAACGTGTGCTGATTTTGCTTTAGCGTTCACCCTGGCGGTGTGGCTCTGAGCGGATTGCGTGTTGTGAAGAGCGGACGGAAACGGGTGCGCTCCAGTCGGGGTGCGGCGACAGTAATGTCCATGCTTGGCGTGGGAACCTGTGATGATGCGGGTGCGACTTAACGCATTCGACTCCTGTTTCCTGTTAGTTCCTTCATTAATACCGTGAATACCATGAGGACTGAGTAGATATTATATTTTTATTGTACAGCTAGTTAAATGTTATTACTGTGACCGACGCCGACCCAACTCAACTCAGCCACGTGTTTTGGTGACACGTGGTGCCGTGGTGGCGAGTTTTCCAAGGTACAGATCTATGGAGCTGTGCAGACAACACACGTATGTGTGAAGGGCGACCTCCCGCACCTCCAGGCCCATCGGCGCGGACGTTCCGGAGGAACGCGGGTCGCTCGCATACGGCGGGGCGTCATGCTGCCGCCGCTGTCGGCGGTCACCTGGGCGGTGGGGAGGATTAAATGGAAGAGGACAGTGCTGTGCTCTTAGCCCATGGTTATGGTCACTGAATGGATGAATCCAAAGCAATGTACACATTTTGGCCACATTTACACAGCTGGGGAATTTTCACTATATTAGTTCAGGGTACGTACAGCAGGATTGGAAGCCCGGTCCTTCAAGTGCAAGGGACTGCTGTATGCAATACGCTCCCTATGGGTCTGCCACATTACTTTTAACTTTCCTTTTAAGCTTCATCGATAGGGGAGTGCGAAAAGCTGCTCCGCTTACAGTGCCGAAATGCAACTTTTTCTATTCCCCCACACCGGTTATTCCCAGGGCTCTTTCTGCTGCGTTGTGGCTCCCGGTTCACTCGGCCCTCGTCAGCGCTCACCTGCACGGGTGCGTCTGCCAACCGGCTTTCCGCTCGTCTGCCTCTTTATTCAGGTTACCGCGAACGGAGGATATCGAAGTACAGCTGACAGCGACGGTGTTGGGTGTTGAGTCGGAAACCTCAGAGCTTCTAAGCTGTCCGTGTATCACTCTGACGGGAAGTGGAGTCAAATTCCACTACAGCACCTTGCTGCGATGGGGCGTTGAGCTCGTATTTTTACCGTCTCACCTCAGAGGCCTCTGGTGCCCCGTGGTGACTTAGCAGCCCCATTTCCCATGCACACATTCGGCTCTGTGAATGTCCACCTGTGACACGCTGGTGTGGAGGGCTGCTGGGGGGCTCTCTGACACACAAAGGAATGGGTTTCAATCCAACCTCATCCTGTAGTGCATTTACATTTATTCGTTTAGCTCACACTTTTATCTAAAGCAGCTTACAATGTTAAGGTACTTACAATTATTTACCCATTTACACAGCTGGGTTATTTTACTACAGCAATTTAGGGTAAGTACCGCGCTCAATGGGTACTAGAGCCGGAGGTGGGATTCAAAGCTGCGACAGCAGCTCTGAGCACTGTGCTACCAGCTCCCCAGTACCCTTGACCAAGGAACTCCCCCTGATCTACTGCTCTCAACTTTCCCAAGCTGTACAGGTAAATCACAGTAAATGAGCGCGGAGAAGAGCGCAGCAGGGCGGAGAGCCCAGACTCTTCGATCAGAGGGCATCGGGCACTAGGTGGCAGTGTTAACATTTGCAGTGTGAAAGTGGCCGGCGGCCTTCCGTTCCGTTACTGCGAAACGCAGCGATCGCCAAGTTCATTGTAAGCAAAGGCAACAGTTCACGATGATGTGATTTATGATATTGGCAGCGACTGTTAGCTGCATGGAGGCAGCGCAGTGGGCAGTAAAAGACCAAAGAGAATATCCATCATATTCACTTTCTCTCCGTTCCAGTGTTTGTGATGGAAGACACTTTGGCAGAGCACCATGTGACAAATGGCTGTGGAAAGGCCTTGCGTGTATTGCCGCCTAGCAGGTATTTCAGCGATGTGTTCAGTGGAATGCACCGGCGAGAGGGCCGGTGAGCGGCGACCGTTGTCGTTCGGTACGGCGGGAGACGACGGTGATTTCGGCTCCGAACCCGGCGAACAGGGTGTACTGTGGTCACGCTGCTGCGATGCCCAACAGTGTAAATCTGTCTTCCGATGAAGCATTTATATTCAGGTTTTCACTCTCAGATTTCCACCACATGTGCATCGCATACATACATACGGTACTGTGCAGAAGTCTGAGGCACTTAGATCTGTTTCACAAAAATATTTGTTTTAGACGGTTATTTAACGTCTTCTGCATTAGTGTCAATGGGGAAGAGCATATTTTAGATTTCCAAGCATTCCTTTTGCAAAAAGTTACAGTATTACAGCAAGGGTTTAGTATGTCATTAAAGAAAGAAAGTATACACACACGCTGTTTGAAACCGCTTATCCGAAGTCGGGTCGCAGCGAACTGAATCCTAACCAGCAACACAAGGTGCGAGGCTGGAGGGGGAGGGTACACACCCCGAATGGGAAGCCAGTCCATCGCATGGCACCCCAAGCGGGACTCGAACCCCGGACCCACCAGAGAGCGGGACTCGGCCAAGCCCGCCACGACCACGCTTGGGACAAGCGGTTGTTGATGATGGATGGTTACTAAACTCTGTAGGAAGTTTATTATTTAAGAGCGTTGTTTTTGGAAGCATTCTCACTTTACAGCTTTTTTCCCCAAGCGCCTAAATCTTTTGCACAGTACTATACATACATACATATATAAAAATGTGTCACTTTTCCCTCAAGGCAACTTGCAGTGATTTTCCTATTCACACAGCGGCATGATTTTTTACACGAGCAATTCTGGATAAGTGTCTTACCCTATTGCAACAGGAAGGTGGATTTAAACCTGCGCCCTACCAGTGCAATGCAGCACTCGAACCACTGCACCACCTACTGGCCCCAGTGTGTGATCGTTGCGGGACGTGGATTCCTTTTGCGATCAGGCCTTTGTTAATTCTGCTTGGTGCCACACGTCCGATACCGTGCCCCAAAGCTCTCATTCTGCTCTCATTCTGTACCACAGGGACCTGCCTCGGTGCCCACAGATGGCAAAACGAAGGCGCCACCTCTGCACGATTTATTTATTTTATATGTAACGACACCCCTTAGTGAGTGAAATCGTGCAGGGCGCTCCGGCCATTTCGTATGCAAGCGCCGTGCGTCAACGTGAGCGCCGGAGCGGCTGACGCAGCACGAGCGCGGCTTGACGGGCCTCTCGTGGTTCAGGACAACCTTCAGGATGTGAGAGATGGGAAGGGGGGGCTGAGCCGCTGCCCCACTCCACCTGTCCTCGGGCGCTTGCGGACCGGGTCCGGACTGCGCTCTCAGGTCGAGGTCAGTTGGGGGAAGCGACAGGGCGTACGGGGCACGCAAACGGCAGGGCGTGGCTGCCGGGGCCGGGCACAGTGTGTACACAGGTGTGTGTGCGTGAAAGCGCTGCAGGATCGCCGGATCAGCGCGGGTGCGGTCCACCAACACACAGCTTGCTTTCCTACACCCACTCCCTTATCGTTGTTTTCTTTGCACATACTCGAAGCGGCGCTTAGAGACCTGCCGGCTGGAGCGTCCTCACACGTCGTCGGTCGTCGAAAAGGACTTTCTTTTCTCTCCTTCTTGATCATTTCACTTTAAGACTGGCTTCCTCTGCTAGTCTGGGGGCTTATGCTTTGTGTTAATGTTTACTTTTCCTCTCAAGGTTGTTCCAAGAGTCTGTCTGCCATCCAGGCTGTCATGTGTGGTAGATGGATCATCACGCCCGCACTAGGCCTTGCGGCGTTGGCCCACCTGTCTGTCGCTTGGCCTTGGTTGCACCCATCGGGTCCCGAACCCAGCCAGAGGCATTCCAGCCTGGCTGCTCCCCCCACCCAGTTACAGTGTCTGTACCTGAACAGAGCAATACAGAGAGACTAATGGGACTTATTTGCAGAGTGCAGCACCTCTGCCCCCTTGTTGCTGGGCTCCCCGTTGTGAAGTTGCCATCATTCTGAAAAGAAAAATCCTTTTTAAGCTGCACTCAGATAGCAGTTGTGTTATTTGTACCCCTGAACTGAGTATGATGTTGTTTTTTTTGTTGTCCTTGATGAAGAGGGTACAGTCAGCACTGGGGGGGGGGGGGGGGTCATGGACAAAGTGGCTTTATGCTTTCATAATTAAGGCCACTTTGAGTGTCCAGTCCCAAGGGAACACGTGCTGGGTGACCGTGTCAACTGCAGCATTTGTGGTCCTCTCCAGGTAAGAGCCAGAACCAGAACCAGAGGCAGAGACGCCCAGACAGACGAGACTGGACAGCTGGACTGGGGAGCTTATAATGAGTTCAGATGGTGTATCAGCCAAGGGTTTGGTCTTCATCGTGTCACCAAAGCTTATATCGACCCTGGATGACCCAAGAGGGAAACTGAACGAGTTTTCTGTACTTGTGCAGGAAACGATGAAATGAGTGAAAAGGGACACAACGACTTGTTGAGGTTGAGGTTCTGAAGATGGCGGTCGTGGCGAAGCGCTCTCCTCGTGCCCTCCATTTAGACCGCTGTTAACAGAGTCCAACGGAAGCTGAGCGCCAGCTTTTTTTGTTAGGGTCCGTGTCCGAAAAGCCGGAGCGCCGCGCCGTCGAGCCGGAAGGAGACGGAGCGAGCGGATGTCGTCAGCGCACCTTTGCAACGATGACTTGATGTCACGGCGATGTCCCTGTTCGACATTCGGTGCGAGTGTCTTGTCTGGATGCAGATGCCGGGCACGACTGAAAAAACACTATTTCTTAAATCGCTCGGCTGATGCGTAGCTCCGCAGGGCCCGAAGCCCGTCCGCTGAGAAGTGTCGCTCCGCTCCGCCCCGTCACTTGTTGTCACTTCATCAGTCACCACTAACGGCGGCCCGCGTCCGTCCGTGCGCTCTTTGCACAGACCCCGCGGGGTCGCCGCTCGCCCCCTCCCTTCCCGGACCCCCTTTGAATTGTCGCCGTCGAGCGTTTGAGCGCCTCTTCGATTACCTTCGCTTATCGATTGTGCCTATTAGTGGCTGCGCGCGACGGGGAAAATGCCCCGAGGCTCGTATGAAGACGGATTCCTGTGGAAAAATTTAAGTTTGTATTCCGGTCTCAGCGAGGAGAGCGCGTTTCCCGCGCCGCCGCCACCGCCTGTCGAGCGCACGCTTCCCCCCCCCCTCCGCCAGCGAAATTTCCCGCCCGCTTCTCTTCCAACCCCCCTTTTCCCTTCTCTCCTCCCCTCCCGAATGGGCTCCCACGCCTGGCCGCCCGCCCTCACAGCGCTGCCGGCGTGCGCGAAGCGCGCAGGCTGTGGTGTGAGGCGTACGCGTGGCGGAGCGCGGGCTGAGGCGGAGGCTGCCGATGAGCGCGTGAGACGCGAGAGGGATTTTCAGAGCGCTGGACGGCGCGCCGCCTTGAGAGCACGATCTTGAAGAAGGTTGTTACACATGTGACCGGGCTGGGGGCCGAGAGGCGTTAGTGCTGTCCAACGCGAGGGGACTCTCTCTCTCTCTCTCTCTCTCTCTCTCTCTCTCTCTCTCTCTCTCTCTCTCCTTCTCTCTCTCCCTTCAGCATTCTTGTCTCAAAGGACGCGAAATCTGGCTGCGGCCGTGTGAAAGGACCCTTGTTTCTACGATGTGGAGCAGCTTCCTCAGCAGAGGTGAGAGACCCGTCCGTCGTTCCGGATTTGCCTCCTCGCCGGCGCAGGTGTAGCGCGGCGGCTGCTCGACGCACAGCAAGGTCTCGCGCCCGTGGAGCTCCTGTCACGATGCTCCTCTCGCCCCGTTTGCGCCCCAAGTCCGCGGGCGGCGACAGCGCACCGGTACTCGTATGCGGAACGGTCGGTTCAACTTGCGTTGCCCTTTCCGATACCTTGTTTCTGCGCGCGGATCGTGTCGCCTCGTCGGAGCGCCAGCCTGGTCACAGGTGTGCCTGTCCTGCCCGGACGTGCGTGGTGTTCACATTTCGGCGGGGAAATTTTTTCTTACACACAGTGAGTGAATTCGCTCTGCTTCGGCGTTTTCACAACTTGAGGTAACGCCGGTGCCTTTTCCCGGTTGCTGCTCTGAGAATATATATATATATATATATAGAATGCCGGAAAGCGAAGTAATTCACGGTACAGGTGTGTGCATCCTGCGGAACGTCAGCTTGAGTTGGCAGGATGGGCGAGAAGCAAAGTTTGAGCTTCCCGGGCTCTTCCCGGCCGCGGGCCGCGGATCCAGCTGCGCCGCCTGCGGATGGCGCCGTAACGCTCCGGGGCTCTGGCGCCCTCGGGGTACCCGGGAGATGAAGCAGGGTAAACCTGCGGGCGCTTCCAGTGATGCGCGGCGCTCCGGGCTCTTTGTAGCAGCGAGCGGGTGGCTGCGGTGAAGCTTCCTCCGCATCCGTACTCGATTGAAAGTGTGTCTTTCTCCTCGCTTTGAGCGCGTGGCTTTCTTTCCTCCTTTGTGGAGCGCGGCTCAGAGGATCTTTTCAAGTGCAGCTATTTGGACCTGTCGCTGTTCCGCGCGGGATCATTCCAACTCGGGCCAGGAGACGGGGCCGTGTTTACATGTGGTGGCCGGCATGAATCATCACCCATGATCGTTCACGGCTGGGCGCAGTCCGGAGTCTCGAGAGTCACGTGATCTGAGACTCTGTGCCATCTGACTTTGAGTGGATGGGAAGCTTGGCGTTTTGCCAAATGCTGTTATGTCATTGCAATTATTCCCACAAAGGCAGTTTACAGTGACACGATGGGTGCAGCGTATCAGTGCGCGTGAGAGCACGGTGAGGACATTTTGTGGTAACAATATTAGATGTACACTAGTATGAGATGTGCAAAATCATGACAGGATTAAACTCATATCTACTCATTTAGCTGAAACTGTCCTCCAAAGTGGGGTGTGGTGGCGCAGTGGGTTGGACCAGGTCCTGCTTTCCAGTGGGTCTGGGGTTCAAGTCCTGCTTGGGGTGCTTTGCGATGGACTGGCGTCCCATCCTGGGTGTGTTCCCTCCCCCTCCAGCCTTATGCCCTGTGTTGCCAGGTTGGGCTCTGGCTCCCTGCGACCCCCGACTGGGACAAGCGGTTTAGAAAATGTGTGTGTGTGTGTGTGTGTGTGTGTGTGTCCCCTCCAGAGTGACTCACTGTTATGTACCTGTTTATACAGCTTTATTGGATAATACTTACCATATCAGTTCAGGGTAAATACTTTGACCAGGGCAGCTGGTAGCGTAACGATTCGAGCTGCTGCTTTCGCATCTGAAGGTTGTTGGGTTGACTCTCCCCTCCAGCTGTAGTACCCTTGAACAAGGTAATTACCCTGAATTGCTCCAGGAAAATTACCCAGCTGTGTAAATGGGTAAATAATTGTAATAAGCTTAACGCTGCAAGTCGCTTTGGAGAAAAGCCTCGGATAAACGACTAAATGTGAACGATCAACGGTGCTACAGCAGGAGGTGGGATTTGAACCTGGGTCCTTCGAGTCTGAAAGCAACACAATGCTATCCTCTGCTTAACGCTGATGCAACAAAAATAAAATCTTCAGATAATCTGTATGAAACTTTGCTGAAGTAATGGCAGGAGAACAGTGAGACGGGTGGTCAAGGCCACTGAGCGGCACAGCCCAGCAATGGCTGAACGAGGCGTCTTCGGAGGAGAGCAGGTTTGTCTTCGAGAGGTGCGTCTTGTCCTGGGCACCTTCTTTTACAGTTTCTTTCTACTGCTTAGTGCATGAAGGGACTGAGTACACAAAGAAACCATCACCCCATACTCCTCCCACTGTCGCCTGGCCCCCCACCGTAGACTGCCCTGCTTTAAAAGCATGAAATTAGGTTTGTTCCCAGAGCATTACTGGTGCTTTTTATGTTAATGGTCCATTCGTGGGCCCCTTCCAGGCCCAGAGCCCTCCTGTTACTGACATTTATATTGAAGCTGTATTGGAGAGCCAAGGTGTCCTTAGGAGATATATAAAAAAACTCTAATTAAGTCCCAGAGCGAAGGGTGACTGCTGACCTTAAACATACTCTTGCATTAATTCTTCTGAATAGCTGGTGATGCCGAGAAACACTTTCAGTTTAAATGTTCATACCTAAACCTCCATAATAGCACTTTTTTGCACTTTTATGGTATCTGTGTGTATTTCCATTGATGCCTTTCAGGGTAGACCACACATCTGAGCTCAGTAAGGGGTTGTAGCAACAGAATGGTACCGTCAACAAGGGTTTGCCCTCACACAGGGTATTTTTCACCTGTCGTAACCTTACGAAATGTGGGAGATGCATGTGGTCTGCGGGCGCCTGCCCCCAGTGTCATTCGGAATGGATGCAGAATGGACTTTGACATCGTCGTTTGCCCCCCTCTGTTATGCACGCTGCTTGGGAGGGTCTCCATTTGCAGTCAAGAGCAGGACACCTTGCTTCATTCTGAGGTTCATGGAAGTCTCGTTCAGACTGTGATCTCCCAGTCAACAATGGACTGTATTACTCAACAGAATCTAAATGGGGATATCACTGTGTGTGAATGGCGATGACGAAAGTCATTGCAAAGGATTCAATTACAAGTTAAATTGATCCAAATTTAATGTGTGCTGCGATGATGTGGTGGAGTAAATAGAAATTGAGAGCGTGGTGTGATCCTCATCAGGCGTTTCGGTCCTCTTATCAGCTAGAGTTTCCCGTTTCTTCACTTACTGTGTTTTTAAGCTTCTCTTCCAACTCACCTGTAATTTTTGTAGGCTTAGTCCACTGCTTACTAAACACCCCACACTGGTCTTTGTAGCAAAGTAATTTGTATTCAGCAGAATGAACATTGATCAACCGGACAATAATGTGACTGGCAATTAATAAAAATACAACCGACTGTATTTTGAGCTTTTTATTATAATTTCAATGGATGCACATAGCCAAGATTATTTTGTCGTTGCAAATGTAGTCTACAGAGCGATTTAGAATTCAATCGTTTGCTTAGTCAACCTCAATTAATTGCGTTATGGTTAGAAAAAGAGTGGCATATAATAGTATTAGCGCGATGGACACTGATTCGGTTCAGTTCATTTAACTTTTATGGAGCGCTCTTCTCACACATTGACACAGCGCTGAACAAAGGAACAGAAACAATACAAATAAAATGTTGGCTATACATTAAGTAACTGCAGTAAGTGTATTAATTATTAAAGCTGTAAGTAAGCCAACTGGCCACAGAGGAAAGGAACAAAAAAAAAACCCCAACTGAAAGACAAGAGAAGAAAAAAACCTCTGCAGGTCCAAGTGCCAGTGACTTCCCACCCCCCCCCCTGGGCATTCTAGATAGAAAAATAGACTTTTAGGTGAACTTACAGCAATTTTTTATAAGTAGAGTAGCTCTGTTGGACACAGTATTATTGCACATCTTTTTCCTCTTTTCTCTCTCTTTCTTAATTATTTACATTGTTTTACTGCATACAATATTTTCCCTTTCTCTCTTTTATACCTTACTGATTAAACTTAGTAATCTCTTCTGCCATATCTGGTTAGAGCTAAATCAAAAGGCCTCCCAGAAAAACTTGATTAATAAAAATTTGATAGACATGGATTACTGGGGCGCATGTTCCGCTTGTTATTTCTTACTTCAAAAGGTGTTGTAGGAAACGCCCGCCCAACTCTTTTCTTCACAGTAAGAGCGAGCCCCGCGCTGGTAGGTGTGCGCTGCTGCGAGCCGTTCATTTGCCCCCTTTCCCCATCCATTTATTCATTTAGCCATGTTAAAAAGCAATACTTCACAATACCGACCCTGATTATGCGCTTTTAGCCTTTCCCAGAAATGGACTCACACTGTCTTTATGAGCCGAGTCTTGATGCTGGAGTCTTGCATCTCTGTTTGAAACCATAGAGGAGATCCAGCGCTGCTGTTACTCATCATGGAGAGCAGTAATTCTGAATGTCAGTTTATGCAAATTCACAATTGCATTTCCTTCGTGCCAAATGTACGAGGAGCCGTACCGCCATTGCAGTTCCGCCGTGAAAGCTCCGCGGAATTTAATTACCGCGCCATCTACATATCACTAACTTGTGCCTCTTTTGTTGGTCGTTGGTTCAATATTTATAGGAGAATTAATGAGAGTGAGTGGGAGTTAGCAGCTCCTGGCTGGGCTGGAATTTGGATGGGGGTCCAGTTGCACCATCATAGTGATCATTACTTACTGGTAAGAGTGACATTGTTCTTTGCTCTTGTGAGCGTACACACAAAGTGGCACGTCAAAGATAGAATGAGATGCGAGGGTTGGTACCGCACCGAGTGATTTTTCTGTGTGCAGTGCTCAGCGGAGTCTGGGGTACATTCCACAGAAAGAAGGGCTCGGCTCTGCAAGAACTAGGACTAAGCCTCTTTGTATAATTTGCATTTTTCTACGCTGATGTACTAAAATGGCCTGCTTCAGCTTTTTAAAATCTGTTTTCTTATTTTTTTCTGCTTCCTATTTGTATTTTCTTGTTATTTATGGAAACACGGTATTTCTATGTCTTGTCTAGGACTAGTCATAGAAAGCATTTTATGTCCTCCCTTTGTTTGCATGGATTTCCTCGAGGTGCTCTGGTTTCCTCTCACAGTCCAAAGATGTGTTTCAGGTTGACTGGCAACATTGAACTCCTCCTGTTGTGTGTGTGTGTGTGTGTGTGTGTGTGTGTGTGTGTGTGTGTGTGTGAATGAGTGTGTGTGATTGCCCTGCAGCGCGATGGATGCCCTTTCAGGGTGTACCCTTCTTCGCACCCTGGGCTCCAGACAACCACAACACATCGAACAAGTGGTTGTTGATATAGGATGATGACTCAGCTGGCATTTTTGAATTGCTACACTTGCTGCAGTACATTCAGTGATGTGTTTAATGTTTTGTGACTTTAAAGTTTTACATTCAGTTCTGGACATTGAGTAAAGGTTTGTTTTAGAACACCGTGCATTATTACAGTGTGCTGTCTTATGAATTTTATTTGTTCGAAAAGAATGCTGTTCTGTGTAAATGTAAAAGCCATAAAAGCAGAGCTGATCTAAATTACACGTTGTAATGTTGCAGATGACAACAAAGCAGTGGCAGAACTAATTAATTAACTTGAAAAAAAATCCTATCAGAACAGATGATATTACATTAATAAGCGGAGACGGGCTAGCGAGCAGTTAAACACATAAA
This sequence comes from Scleropages formosus, assembly GCF_900964775.1. Lineage (NCBI taxonomy): Eukaryota > Metazoa > Chordata > Actinopteri > Osteoglossiformes > Osteoglossidae > Scleropages > Scleropages formosus. The sequence goes on along the minus strand of NC_041826.1, from coordinate 7,419,596 downwards.
AGACTTGTTTTGTTTATTTGCAGTTGCATTTACATACTTGATGACAGGATTATGCTTCAACTCATTCCATTTTGCCGAACGTGCGGCGTGCGAGAAACGATTCTGACTTTGTGTTGTGATGCGATGCGCCCGACGTGATGCACTTGTGCTAATTTGTGGTGCGTTTGTGCGGGGAAGCCAAGCTGTTTCTTCAGCCCACACTTTGCATGATGTTCCATCTGCCGCAGCTGAGTATGCCGCTCACGCTTTGCAGAGATGACCCCGGTAGGGAGATGGGTTCTCTCCACACACATTGCTGCATGCATTTCATTAATCAAACATGCTTTCCAGTGTGCTGGGGATGATCGCTTCCCTTCCTCACAGGTGAGCTGTTAGAAGCCACTGAAACTGTGAGTAAGTTTACAAGACGAAAGCAGTTCCTAAACTAAGATAGGTGTAAGGGAGGTTGTATTACGTGGCGGGAGATGTAAAGCAGTTATGTTGCAGCTGGATGAGATCAGTGACTGAGGTTGTTTGTAAAAGGTGGGTTCTCTCCTGGAGACATTCAGTATAGAACAACATCAAAGTGGTGCGGTGACCATATGGTGATAGACAAAGCACAATTACTGTGCTCCTGTACTCCTTGAGCACCATTCATTATTTGTCATAATCATTCAGTCTGATGTTATCAGGGCCCTATTATTACAGGATTGTGGTCCCTGGTCAGGATGTTCTTCAGTTGCGTGTCCGTTTGTTTGGGACTGACGGTAGCGATCCCTCCGAAGTCACACGCAGTGGGGAAGGGGATTTGTTCCGTTCTGGCTTTGGTTCTCATTTCTCGTTCAGCCCTGCCCTCGTGCTTCTGCTGCACGAACTTCTCGAAACACAGCTGTACCCACCAACCTTCTGACTGTGCCCCGTTCAGCGACGCGAATGTCAGAGAGGTCACTGAAGAGCTCATATGTACAGCGCGGGGCATCCAGATCACTTAGCATCACAACACTGACCCTTGAACTGTAAATATGTGGTTTAAACCAATTGCCAGTGATCCAGTTTTATGCAGTGAGGCGAAATATATTTATATCTCTTTGTTTTTATGGAGTCAGGTGATGGTCAAAACCTTTATCGTAGTTTGAGCATGTTTAACTACGTGCCTTTTCAACGGAAAAATACCACATCGAGCAGATGTTACCATTGCAGCCATTTGGTTCACCAAAACCCAGTTGCTTGACACAAGAGGGTCTGTCCAGTAAATAAAAAAGACTTTATACGTTATATTTATACTGTATGTGTCAATGGATGACACGGAGGGGGCTGGACCCAAGTGCAGGATCGTTTGTTCAAAGCCGAAGGACTAGGCTGGTTCTCGTGGTTGGGGACAGGCGAATGGACGGTCGAATGGTGAGCAGGGCTTCAGAGAGAGGGTTCGGTGTTGGAGTCCAGGGACAAAGCGAGCGGTTGTGACCAGGGAGATGTAAAACAAGGCTAGGAAACAGAGAGCAGCAGGACACTGGGCAAGGTAGGTTCAAGATCACAGAGGGGACGGTTGTCTCAAGTGAGATTCTGCAGTTGGGAAGTGGTAGAGAGATGCTCTTTATACCTGGCCGCTTCTGATTGAGGTGCGGGTGTGGTCTTGACAATACCCCCCCACAGGCAGATCTCATATCCCTGCAGTCCCTGGAAGGTGGGGACCTCTGGGATGGGGTGCCAGTCTGTCTGGATGGTCCCTGTGGAAGTCAGAGATGCGAGATAGGTCGAGGATGTCACGGGCCGGAACCCAACTGCGCTCCTCTGGCCCGTATCCCTCCCAGTCCACCAGGTAGTAAATGCCCCCATATTATCGCTTGGAATCCAGAAGGACACCGATGACGTAGGCTGGCACGCCATCCACCTCCAATGGAGGTGGCGCTGGTACCTCCCGCACCGGCTGGAACAGAGAGGTCTTGTAAGGTTTTAACAAGGAGACGTGGAAGGTAGAGCAGATGCACAAATGAGGGCGAGGTTGTAACCAGTAGGTAACAGGTGAAATCTGTTGGAGGATCTTGTAGGGTCTGATGAAGCGAGGGCTGAGCTTCCTGGATAGCAGTTTCAGGCGGATGCCGAGTAGACAGCCATACTCTCCATCCTGGCTGGAACAGCAGGGTGTGACCATGTTTGTCGGCTTTTTTGTTTTTGCTGCTGGGTGCTCTGGTCAGGTGGTTGCCAGGCCTCCTCGCTGCTCTGGTGCCAGGCATCAATGCCTGGGACTTTGTGGAGCCCGAATGCCGGGGAAATAAGGGAGGTTGATTTCCTAAAAGACACTGGAAGGGGGACAATTCTGTAGAGGAATGAGAAAGGGTGTTGTGGGTGTATTCCACCTGTGGTAAGAATTGTGACCACTGATCCTGGTCCCGACCGCAGTAGCTCTGAACAAACCAGCCAAGGTCTTCATTCAGGCATTCCACTTGACCATTGGCCTGTGGGTGGTACCCTGAGGTGAGGCTGACAGAGACCCAAAGCTTCTGCTAAGAAGCCTTCCATACTCAGCATACAGGGCCTGGTGGTGCAGTGGGCTTGGCTGGGTCCTGCTCTCTGACAGATCTGGGGTTCAAGTCCCACTTGGGGTGCCTTGTGGTGGAGTGACATCCCATTCTGGCTGTGTCCCCTCCCCCTCCAGCCTTGCGCCCTGTGTTGCTGGGCTATACTCCAGCTTGCTGTGACCCTGCTCGGGACAAGGGGCTTCAGCCTGTGTGTGTGTGTGTGTACTCAGCATATGAACTGGGGCCCCCGGTTGGAGATGATAACCTCAGGCACCCTGTACACCTGAAACACCTTGTGGAAGAGCTGTTTGGTTATTACCAGTGCAGTGGGGAGTTGAGGAAGCAGAATGAAGTGCCAAGCTTTTGAGAAGCGATCTATCACCACCAGGATAAGGGTATTGCCCTCTGAAGTTGGAGAATCCGCTAGGAAATCAACCACCCTGTGGGACCAAGGTTGGGAAGGGACAGGGAGAGGTTTCAGCAATCCCGCTGGCCTCTGAGTTGGGGTCTTGGCTTGGGCACAAACCACACAGCCTCAATGAATTACTGCACGTCTTCTCGGATGGAAGGCCACCAGTACTTCTGCTGGAGTAGGACGAGAGTCCTTCACCATTCTGGATGACCTATGGACCAAATGGAGCAGCTGCAGACCTATACCTGCCAGGATATTCTCCCTCCTATCCAGGACTCCTTCAGGCCCTGCGTCTTCTGCCTACACAGCCCTCAGATCCTGTGAAAACTGGCACCACATTGGAGCAACAAAACAGGACTTGGGGAGAATGGGCTCAGGTAGGGTAGTGACAGGGTCCTTCTTGAAGATGCGGGACAAGGCATTGGCTTTTCTGTTTTTTGATCCTGTCTATATGACACGGTGAAGCGAAACCAGGTGAAAAACAAGGCCCATCGTTCTTGACAGCGATACGTTTGTAGGTATTCCAGATTTCTGTGGTTTGTTAGGACTAGGAATGAGTGAGTGGCACCCCATAACTAATGCTTCCACTCCACCAGAGCAAATTTAATGACCAGCAACTCACAATTTACAATGCTGTAGTTTTGTTCAATGGGTGACAGCTTCTGAGAAAAATAGGCACCAGGATGGAGTTTCGCTGGAGTCCCCTATCTCTGTGAGAGCACCACGCCCATCCTTATGACTGAGGTGGCCACCTCTACCACGAGCAGCAGTGAGGGTTCAGGATGCTGGAGCACCAGGGTTGTTGTAAACAACCTTTTGAGACCCTGAAATGCCTCCGTTGCCTTGTGGGGATCAGATTAGTCTCATAGCTTTCCCCTTAAACAAAGACGTGAGAGATGCAAGCGATAGAACTGAAACTCTGAATAAACCAACGGTAGAACTTCACAAAACCCAAAAACTGTTGTAGTGCCTTTATCGAGGTTAGGTGAGGCAAATCCAGCACTGCCTGGATCTTGGAAGAGTCCATAGCTATCTCATCAAGATCAAGGAGAAACCCCAGAAAAGAAACCCGCTCTTGATGGAAGAGACACTTCTGTCTTTTGACAAAGAGGCCGTCTTTCAAGAGCCAGCTTAGCACCTGACGTACTTGCCCTACATGCTACGGGAGCAACCTGGAAAGCATGAATATATCGTTAAGATACATGAGGACACATTTGTTAACCTAATCCTCCAGCACGTGGTTGACAAAGACTTGGAATACAGAAGGTGTGTTTGCAAGCTCGAAAGGCATTACCAGGTATTCATAGTGCCCAAGGGTGGTGCTGAAAGCGGTCTTCTACTCATCACCCTCTGAAATGAGAATCAGGTTGTAGGCACTGCGGAGATCTAATTTGGTAAACATTCAGCCTTCATGGTCCTGTTCCAGAGCTGCGGAAATGAGAGGCAAGTGATTGGGGTACTTGACCGTGACCTTGTTCAGGCTACTGTAATTTATACATGGCCATAACCCCTCGACTATTTCCAAATGGAAAAAATCCAGCAGAAGTAGGGGAGGTTGACGGCCTGGTAATGCTGATGGCCAGTCCCTCGGTTACAGAGTCCTCCATGGTCTTTCGTTTGGGAAGGGATAAGGGATAGACTCTGTCCCAAGGGGGAGTGGTTCCTGCTAACATATTGATAGTGCAATCCCAGGGCCAGTGCAAGGGCAAGGTGGAAGCCCTGGTCTTGCTAAAGACCTTCATGAGGTCCTGATATACCGCAGGCACCTTGAGGGGCTGTGCTGCTTTGGGGCTCTCGATGGACGTGGGGCTACAAGGGAGATACAAACAGCGAAAGGCACACCATGGTCCCCACGATACAACTTCCCTGGTATTCTAGGAAAACACGGGGTTGTGCTGAGCCAGCCAGGTATAACCCCAGAGAATGGGGTTGTCAGGGGACTTTATCAGGAAAAAGGGGAGCGATTCTTCATGACAAACCCCTATCTGGAGGGTAATTGACTCTGTGCGGGACTTTACGACTCCTGTACCCAGCAGTTTCCCATCGAGCGCGCTGACCCGTAATGAAGCGTCACACCCACAGGCGGGAAGTCCATGTGTATTGCCGATCTCGGAGTCCATGAAGTCTATAAACGCGTGTACAACAACCCTGTTCCCCCCACAACAAAACAAACGGCACCAAGAGTTGAGAGGCTGGTTGGAGGGGGCCACTCACCTCTTGCTATGGTTGTGGACCTCTGTTTGGTTGCCTTGCTGGGCATGCTGCTCGGAAGTGCTCTGAACTTTAGAAGCAAAGCAGCACACGCAGCTGCCGGTGACTCTCAGTGGGCGTCAGCCACCCTTAGCCAATTTGCATGGGCTGTGGGGTCTCCAGGAGGGTGCCGGCAACCGGGGGGACTTGGCAGGGGCATCTCAGGCGTTCTCGGGCCAAGTTGTCCAGCATTATGGCATTTTCAATGAGCTTCTGCATACCTGGCTGCTCTGATTACGGCCGAGGGCTTCTGATTGAGGTGCGGGTATGGTCATAACAATATGATAAAGCACTTTTCGATTCTGTTTTTCCATGTTGCCTCATTCAAAGATGCATACTGAAAAGCTGTGATTTCAAGACAAATATAATGTCAGCCTATTAAAAGTTGAGTGTTTGTTTGCTTAAAGGAATAATGAATCGTCAGAGAGAGTTAATTCTTAGCTTTGGCATGAAAGGCAATTCAGTGAATTTTTGTACTTGACTGGTATGAAAAACAGATCTGTTTTGGCTTTCCTTGGCAGTAACCCTGAGTACTGGAGCGTTTTGATAGTTGAGCTGGTCTTTTAATACTACGCTTTGTAGTTAATTTGAATGCTTACATTGTAATATGCTGCTTAAAATGTGAACAAAAATATTTAGTGAACGTATTACATCTAACTGCCTATTCTTATTAAAAAAACAAGGAACTCCTCAGGATCCCATAACCAAAGTAATGCACTCCTTTCTTGTATCTATACTCATATTCAGTGCTCCCTGAAGGGGGCTCGTTGCCGATTAAATTGCTCTCAACTCTTCTAATGTTGGCATTCATCTAATGATGCAATAAGCATTAGATGGGAAATGATTTGGGAAATGAACATGATTTCAGCTGCATTGATGAGAAGCAAAGGGAGGCTGGGAAAACAAATGATAATGTTGGGTTTTATCTGCCTCTCCTTCATGTCTTTGGACGCTGCTCTGAGACACAAGGTTCATGTGGGGACTTGGCCCACCGGGGGGGAGGTCTCTATGGGGGTGGGCTGGCTGGCTGGAGCCACAGCTCGTAGCCGCTGGTGGTGGAGTGTCTTCAATTTTGTCACTTCATACATGAGGCCTTTGCTTTACTTTACTTTAGGAACATCATGAACGACACTATGTTTATTCATAGACATTGGCAATATTGATATTGAAGCAGTGATTTTTCTTGCATTGGTTATGATTTTCTCTAAGTCTCTCCTGACTTTCTCGCAGTGTAACTCCTATAATTTTGGTGTGTGTTTGCAAGGTCTTAGCTGACTAGTGTGGATTACTGCTCACCATGTTTACATAATTTTTTCATTGCCATACAATGCCTTTGCTATCAGTTACTGCTTGTCCAGTTCAGGGTCACAGCGGTCCAGAGCCTATCCCAGCAGCACAGGGTGCTCAGCTAGTCAGCGTACACTCAGGACAGAACACCAGAAATTTATAGTTAAATGAAAGTATAACTATTTAGAGTTATAAAACTCTCATAGTGCAATTTATAGTCACCATGGATGGATAGTTTATGTAATATGGGACACCTGTCTCTGGACTATGGGAAAACACCAACGCTAACACGGAGAGAACATGCAAACTCCACACAGATTAAGCTATATTTGAACCCGGGCTGGGCAGTCCTGCTTGAGTGAGGCAGCAGTGCTACCCACTAATCCACCATGCCAGCTTCTCATTTATTTTCAGTGTATTTTTAATAGAGATGAGCCTTGAAGCAAAGTCAGGGTGTTTGAGGGCCATGACCACTTTTTGATATAATTCCGCTTGAAAAGACAAATTTTGTATATCAGCCTGTAGAGAGACCCTGTCCTGGGCCCCCAATCCTCTCCATTCAGCTCTTCACAGGATGCTCCTGAGTGTTAACTTGCATTCAGGGTGGAAGCATGACCCCGTGTTCCAAATCACCAGCTGTGACAAGTGAGGCAATTGGATGCCCTCCTCTACTCCCCCCCCCCCCCCCCCCACCAGCATGCAGCCCGTATCCCCTGTCACCTCGGCCATGCCACGGTACAGTTATAAACCATATAGTGTTGCAGGACTTGAGTCGGAGAGGTGGCAGGATTAAGCGGTTGCGCCCCCCCGGCGCGGACTGCCGTCCCACTCAGCAGGCAGTGAAAGTTCAAATGCCGACGACAGATTCCAGGGCCACGCCAGTAATTTGACCAGCCTTCTACTTACGTGGAGTTTCTTACAGCGGCGGGTTTTGCGGTACCCGTGGGGACTTGGTATAAGACCAGAGCGCTTAAGCCCGAAGAGGAGGGAGAGGGACAGGGAATTTAGATTGATGGGGATTGAGACCGGACAGGCGGCTTCTCCCCGGGGTGCGTTTGATCTGTGTGCGGAAGGAACCTGTCAGGGTCCGCGCTCGGCTGATTTCGGCCTTTCGTTTCCCGCCGAGAACTCCACGCGGGACACGGTGATTGGAAATAATACCCCACATTAGGATCTGCTTTGTATAAGTGATGGATGCATTATCACCTGGCTGCCGCTTAATGCGTTTTGGTAACAAACAGTAGAAAACTGCGATGCACTCTTCTGTAATTGCAGGTTAGCGGTCAGAATGGTTTTTGCGGAATTAAGAATTCAGATTTGCGTCTCTGTGTAATTCCGCAGTGATGTACAGAGTCTTCTGCATTGCCAGAGTAAGTTCAGGAGCTGAAATAACTTCCGGAACAGAACTGCGTAATGAGTGAATGAATAGATGAGATGTACGTCAATTTGGAGAAAAGCATCTGCTAAATGAATAAATGTAAATGTAAATGAAAATAAAAGAAAACAGAAATCAGTCAGTGGAATGCCTAAGAGGTGTGTAGTACAATTTGTGCCAACTTTGGGGGACCTCTTGTTTCGGGTATTTCCTGTGCCACCTTGGTCATATGTCTTGTAGGTGTACGTGGCCATTGCACCATCTGAAAGCCGGTTTGGGTATTGAAATGAAGAAGATGTTTATAAACGTGAGTTGATCTTGTTCATGTGAAACCCAGAGATGTTGTTAAAGGGCAGTATAGATACATCTGTGCTCTACACCACGTAGCTGTGCTTGCAGGTTACCCCAAAAATGTACAGAAATTATGTCTCCTGTAGGCATACCGCGGTATAGTACACCGCAGTGCTATGTTGGCGGTGACCCAAGACTTCGGAACAGCTGTTGATGGACATTGGCTAATATTACAAACCGTGCTTTACAGAAGAAGTATTCATTTAAATTCATGTAAATGTTATACTTGAAAGAAAAATATGTACATTTACAAATATAAATGTTGCCCTTGTGTCAGATTTAAAGCAATAAACATTTTGCGCATAGCAGCTATACTTTATGGTAGCACATGGGGTAAATGTGGTGTCTCGCTGCTTGGTGTGCAGAGTTTGCATGTTCTTCTTATGTTTACACCCTGCAGACATGTATGAAAAAAGTAATAGTTATTCAGTTCCATTCCCTCCCTCACCTGCAAAACCATGGTATTGGTTGTTGTGAGTCAAATTGGCATCCGTCTACATACAGTGTACACGTATTTTACCTGTATACACAAATATGTTCTTTGTAGATTTGACATTATTCACAGAGCCTTTCGGATGACTGGTTTACTTAACAGGAATCCTGAAACAATTACACACTTCCACACTTAATAAAAATACTTTGGTCTCTTCTTACGGGGGGCACAGTGGCGCAGTGGGTTGGACCACAGTCCTGCTTTCCGGTGGGTCTGGGGTTCGAGTTCTGCTTGGGGTGCCTTGCGACGGACTGGCGTCCCGTCCTGGGTGTGTCCCCTCCCCCTCTGGCCTTACGCCCTGAGTTGTCGGGTTAGGCTCCGGCTCTGGCTCCCCGCGACCCTGTATGGGACGAGCGGTTCAGAAAGTGTGTGTGTGTGTGTTTGTGTGTGTAAATGGCTCTTAGATACCTTTATTTTGGCAAAGCTAAATCTGACAACAAATTAATAATTTGACATTTCCGTGCAGTATGGTGATGATGGGAATCATTTTGCCTCGTTGCGATGCACCTTCTGCATGTGGCAAATCCATCCTCATAATTACAGGCCCATTAGCACCACTGCTTTTGGACGTTCTGTTATGCTGATAACTCGAAATTGTATGTGCAATAGATAAAATAAACTAAAGACAAAAAAGATTTAATTAACTAAAGAAAAAAACTGTGTGATATGATAATGAGCAAGCTCATTATTTCTTTGCAAACTAAGTGCTGAAAATTTGTGTTTTCACTGCTTGGACAAATAACTGTTGTGTTTTGGTGTTAAGAAGTGTGTAATTTCTGAACTGACTTTTTTTTTCCCCCCCATCAGCCCAGGCTGAGCTGAGCTGAGGTTACAATCTAGTAGTTTCTTCTTGCTGCTATTTTAGGTCAGGGTTGAGATCATTTAAGCTACTTATTTACTTGAAAAAATTCCCAATTGTTTTAGGCCACGCTCTGTTTCCATAACACTTCCCACACTGTAAATAAAGTGTGCCGGAGAATTGGCACGCTGAACCCTGCCAAGTACCTTAATAACCAAGATCATGGAACTTATTTCATTACTACCGAAGACTAAACATTTTGGGAGATTCATGCCTCCAGGTGACTTATTTATTTGTGAATGCTTAATATCTCAGAGTACCAACAGAGGACCTTTCCACCATGCTTGCTTGGACACCCAGCCTCTCTCTGCTTTCTAAGGACAAGTATCGATGTTTAAATGGGTGCAGCTGCATACTGATATAAATTCCATTTTGATATACGTTACACTTCATAGATATACATTTCACAGGCTGTATGTTAAAGGCTGCCTATTGATCCATTTCATGGGTAACTCCATCTGAAAGAAGAAATGGATAGCGCGATGTGAATCGAAGGGATCTCCGTCGTCTCAGTGGTATCTGCACACCTGCTGAGGGTCAAGCTGACCCTTTGCTCCGAGTGTAAGACGGGACAGCTGGAGCGGAACGCCCCCGCGAGTTAGTCTCGGCCTCGGCCGCTCTCGAAGCGTCTGGGACGGGTGGACTTTTTCGTAGTGTGGCCCACTGAGGATATGGTATAAACTACCTTGGAGTTCGCATAGTCTGGTTCTCGCGTGTCGTTAAAAAAGGGATAAATCACATCACTGGGGTCACCTTAGCAAAGTCGGCGAAGCAGCAGAAATGCACCTCGCTGCGGATTAAAGTAAATGTGCACGGATACCGTGCCCGTTATTCTAGGAGTATTCCCTCGTCCAGAAGCGTAAGTCGATACGCGCGGCAGAGTTTACAAATCCAATAAAATAATCTTTTTATTGTCAGTGGAAAGAATTCCTGTTACGCGAGATTTATTTTTAGATAGCTCTTAGCTGTTCATCTTGCAGTAAACAGAGAAAGGTTACAGCGATACTGGTGTGTGCGTTCGGTTGGCAGCGCGCGCCGTCGTCCCCTCGCCGCGTTCCAGCTTGGTAAGCAGAGAAGGAACAGATTTGTGCTGCTGAAATGCAGCCTGCAGACAGTGGCCTCCGTGGGACATAAATCACATCATGAATCACATCGGTGGGTCAGGGGAGAAGGTGAGGGGCATCGAACCCAGGTGATCTTTTCAATTTTTCATGCGTGGACTGATGCGCATTCTATTTGCGGTCGCAGTTCTTGCCATCCTGCTGAAGGTTACTGTGAATTGGATTTCTCCGAATTGTCTTTTTAGGGCGTGGGGGACACCAGCGTGCTCGCGCTGAGAGAAATGTCAATGCGGTGGTCTTCCTGGCAGGATATGGCGAAACCTGACACCAGGTGCTGGCGCAGCTGCAAAATGAGCGTATGTCAAACACTCGAGTCATTGCGAAATAGCAGCCGCCGTCATGTGAGGGGCGCATCGAGACGAGGTGAGCGAGGCTTCAATGGTAGCAGTTGTGACAGTCGATAATGTCAATGTATTCTTTTGTGTATTCGTACCCCGCAGAGTTAACCGTAATGTTCAGAGGATTAGAATGAGCGGTTTTGCAAATTACCACGCCAAAGAAAAAATGTTCATTTTTTCACGCAGTCTTGAGTCCCGTTTGTCCCGTTGGCCTGCCATTTCGGACACGCCTGCACTCATACGGAGCAGCGCCCAAGAGTGTGAGCCGCGCATTCTCTGAGGTTATTTAACTGCTCTTGGTCTTCCGTGTATGAATTACGGCAGCTCGGAGGCCCAACCGGTGCTGGTTGCAGACTGGAGTAAACTGTCGGGTAACACGATCGCAGCGCATTCAGTTTACAGGACATTTGACATCAGGGCGAGGCCCAAAAACTCCAGTCCCCTTTTTGGGTTTGTGTTCATATGTCTGCTATGCCACTGCTGTGTTAACAGTGGACGAGGCACCCTGAAAGGATGAAGTATACACACGGCCAGCAGAGTGATATCATGATACACATCGATATGTCAAGGACAGGTGTCAGATGAATTTATCTTACATTGATCTATTTAGCTGACATTTTTCTCCAAAGCAGCTTACAATGTTTAAGGTGCTTACAATAATTTCTACAGCTGGATAATTTTTACCGCAACAATTTTAGGGTAAGTATGTTGCTCAAGAGAACTACAGCCAGAGGTAGGAATCAAACCCGTGACCTTTGGGTCTAAAGGCAGTAGCTCTAATCCCTATACGCTACCAGCTGTCCCAACTCTTGCAATTTTCCCATTTCGCCACCGTTCCCCGTGCTCTGTTTTGCTGCGTTGTCCGTCTCGCTCTCGGACTCTCGGCCCCGTCGCCCCGATTGGTCGCATGGGGACAGAGGCCCCTGAGCGAGAGAGAGGGGTCCGGTCACTGTTGCCGCATCCAGGTATGGAGCCGACGGGGAGCTAGATGAGGCCGTGAACCCGGAGGATCGGAGACCCCGTCAGCTCCGTTCATATTTCAGCAGCGTACCTCGCGGTTGTGGCGGGGTGGCCTGTTTTTGGGCTGCGACACCTCGCAGCACCTCTGTCGATCTGGGGAGCGTTTCCGGGGAATCCTGCGCGCTCGCTGCAGCCAGAAGACCCCCTATGAGGAGCAGCGGTGACTGGGTGGGTGTGGACATTTATTGAGGACATTCACTCCCAGCGTCTCGAGCCAGACTGTGAAAAGTCTTTGCGCGCTCCTAACATGCTTTCGTGCGAGTACAGCCGCACTGTACATCTGTTTGGATTTACCTTGGTTTCGCTCTCATCTCGCGGCCGGCCGTCAGCGATCGGTTAAAATGTCAAGGGACAAGCTGAGCACGTGCGTTTGAGTCATTACGAGATCCTCCTCATCAAAGGTCGAGTCGGCCGTGAATTACGTCCTTCGCTTGTGTCCGTGCGTAGCTTTCCGAGAAATGTGCTTTGACGCTGCTGAGGTACGAGCGCGCCGTGTTGTAATTTCGTTTGGCTCCACCGTTATCTGGATTCAGGCGTCACGTGCGCTTGTGCGTAACTAAAGAGTGAAAATGTGGACCTCGCAGATCCTGTGTGCTGTTTCAGACTGTTGCAGGGAACATTCGGGGTTCAGTAAACGGTTTATCTTTTGAGCACGGCAGCCAAGGCCGTGGATATATTTCCAGGTTCTGTCAAACAGCTTGGAACACGAGCAGGTTGCGAACAGCTGAGTCAGGTGAACATTTTTGTCCTCTCGCTGCAGGGTTACTGAGTTGATTGTCTTTTTTTTGGGTTGTTCTGGCTAGTTGATCACTCTTAAATGGTTACACATTACTGGGATCCTTCACAGAGGACAGTTGCATTCGGCATGTTCCAGTGGCCTTCATTATGGAGAAATAAAAAGGACTGCCGAGCACACTGAACATTGTGGGATAAGCTGGGACAGCTGTGTAGCTCTTCAAGACCTGCTGTTCGGCACATGCTTTCCCAGGCTCTGAGCAACACGGAGGACAGGTTTCCACAGACAGCTTCTGCAGATTTGTGCAGCACGCACATACGTAACAAACGGAGTGTTTCCCTTTGTGCTAATATCTGATGATGTATTATTTAGATGTCGTAAGGCACGCGGCGGAACATATTTGCATACAGGCGTAATGCATAATGTCACAGCACATCCTTATATATTCACATTTTTTCTGTATTTGTTTGAAACGGCACATAGTGCTGTAAAGAGGATCTTGTCCACGTTTCGCACGCTCTCTCTGCCGCATGTCTCGTACTGAAAGGAGTTGAGTTCTGATGATACTCTTGGCTTCACGTTCCCATGCTGAGCAGATGCCCTACCAGGATGTAATGTAGCCAGCGAAGACGAACTCCACTGTGAACCTGTAAAAGTTACTGAGCATCCATAGGGACGTTGGTACCTTACTCGAGGCATCCGAGGAAGCGTGAGTGTCAGTGAGCCTTCTCGGCGATGGCCGAAATGTGCCCATTTCAGGTCCTCAGCGACGGCGAAGCCTGTTGAACTAAGGCCATTAACGTGAGCTGTCATCCTGGAAAGCCTTGTTTGTTCTGTAATTTTTTTTATTAGCAGGCATCGGAGGCAGCTTTGGAAACCACAGGTGGACTTGACGCATTGACGGAGTACATAAGTAGACGTGTCACATCCTGCTGTCCGAGAAGAAACCCAGTCCCCGAGCCAGTTAAGAGGCCTGTAAAAGCTGTCTTGTCATGCCAAGTGCTCTCTGTGTACGGCTCCCTGGGAGTCCATCAGTGACCTGTCACCGGCTTTCTGCTCGGACGGCCCGGCTCCTCTGGCTCGCACGCAACAGTTGGGCCCCGCTCGCCAGGGTAATTGAGTCATTAAGGCTCGTTTTCTTCGGGCCGCGTGCTGGGAAAAGCCATTCAGTGCCCCAGCAGATGAACAGAGTCAATTTGGAGGTGTGCATGAAGTCAAAGGGCCTGCAGAAGGGTCCAAGTCTGCAGCGCTCCTCTGATCTCAGTGCAGACCTTTCAGTTCGTGCTTCGAGGCATGTAACATGCCCGGTGATGCATCGCCACCGGCAGGGTGCTAAATTTAAACATTAATTACACGGCTCCACTTCAGTCGTTACACATTTTCATCATTAAAGTTTAATAGCGGATTCTGCAATACGGTTATTTAAGCCCGTTATGGGTTCTATTGTGAGAACATTTGCATAATCAGGTTTCATAATGTCTGTGTTTATTTCAGCCAATATTGAAGCCTGCACGTCGAGCACCTTAAAGTTTTGCTTCGCGGTCATCCTTCGATGGAATCAGCAGTCGGTTTTCTTTCTTCCGTCTTTAGCCCGTAACTGCATTCATTCTCATTTTCATTCTAACGTAACAGATCCACCCGTTAGGAGAATATGGGCTCTCGAGAGCAGAAGTCTCTTTTTTCATTAAAAATACTTGTGGTACAGCTGAAACTGTGAATCCACGTCTTATTACCATGATAATAAAAATGTCTATTTGTGTCATGAGCAGAAGCTGTGCGCTGGATTGGCAGAATTAAAGCTGTTTTCTGCGGTGATGTATAGCTGAAAGTACCTTCTCCTTGAACTCATCTGTAAAGCTTTCCCTGCTCTAGTGCACAAGGTACAGTTGACCTCTGACATGTTTGTTAACCAGAAGCCCCAAAAGTCATGCCTCGTGGCACTATAAGGTGGCAGATTGCTATGGTTTGACCTTCAGTGAGCGCTGAGTGCAGTTTGCTCGAGTGGTAATTATGATGACAGGCGTAGCTCCTGCTTTGGTCGGCTTCGGCGGTAGTCTGGAACCTAGAGTTGTTGTCAGGGTTGCAGTGGCTGGAAGGAATAAGGGAAGAGCGATGGCGACGATGCGGTAGAAGAACGACGACCTCCCCGTGGGTAATTGTGCCATTTAACACGAGGCATGATCGCATCTTGCATCAGCCTTGGCAGAATTCTTGAAAACACTCGTACGCAGACGTAAGTCTTTCATAACTGGAAACGGGCTGACAGCTCCCCAGGCTAGATCATCTCCATATGTTTTGCACAGGGTACATGTGTGCTGCAGACTCCAGATTAAGTGCCATTGTCTTCATGTGATATAACAGGTCTCATCTGGAGGAAGTTCAAAGATGCGCGGAACGACACGACGAGGCTCTGGAGCCTCTGCCGATTCGAAATGGCATGTTACAAAAAGACAGCAGCGGTGTTTTGGCAAATACTTGTATTCCTTTGAGAGGCAAGGTCAGCGGGCCAGACCTAGCGTTGGGAGGGACATTGTCGGCCCGGTGATTTAATTATGTTTTGTTGACGATTTAATTCCATTAGGAGCCAAAGTTCCAGCGCGACCTCATCAAGGGGGCGGCGGGGGTACTTTTGTGTGTGAAGGAAACTCCTTCGCTTTGTTTCCATGGAAACTGGGGCGCAGAAACAAAAGAAGACCAGCTCCTGGAAAAAAAAAATCAGTTTACAAAACTAACTCATGGAGCGAGGGGGAAAAAAAAACATTCTGAAAATGATGCTGTTTACAACTGGAAAAACAAGCTAGATTGCTCACAGCAAAGTTCTGTTACTTTTTCTTTGTTTTAAGCATCAGTCAGAGCTGCATGCGAAATTTGGTAACCTAGGCTACAAATTAAATGTACCAAGGCTATTATGAGAGGAAACCAAATCCTCTCGTACCGATCCTGTGCATCTTGACTCAATGAATGAAATGCAATGTCGCCTTGTAGCAGAACTCTGGCCTTCAGCTCCGTGTCTGAGGACTTGAGGCTCAAGTGTCATGTTTCGGAGTGCGGGGTGCCCCGCAGGCGGCTACGCGATTTCGTGGACCCGAGCTCTCCCCGTAATGCTAAGTATGCGCTCTTCACTCACCTCCTGCTGTGAACCAAAGAGCAGGCGATGGGAACTTTTTCATGTTGTTTTGGGTCTTTGAAGAACAGATGTTGTCGCAGATTTAACAAGTGAGCGAGTCTGATGTGTTTTTACTGATTATTTTTTATTTTTTCCTTTCTTCCTGTTTTTTTTTTTTTTTTTTTTTTTTTACAGCTAATGACTATCAAACCCCAAGGCATTGCGACTGCGTGTGGGTCTATAATGACTCTGTTGTTTTTTTCCCCCTTCTAAATGTTTTAACGGTCTTTCAATTGCCTCCAGTTTTCGCAGCATATTTCTTCACTGGCTTTCCTTGTACGGACTGCATCTTCTCTGATTAACATCATATTGTAAGCAAAAATCTGCATTCTTACATTTGCATTTAGTCATTTAGCTGACACTTTTTTCCAAAGCGACTTATAATGTTAAGGTTACAATTTTCACAAGCTTACAGTTATTTACCCCTTTATACAGCTGGGTAATTTTACTGGAGGAATTTACGGTAAGTACCTTGATCAAGGGATCGAACCTATTACCTTTTCTTGTTGTATGCGAACAATTTCCAACATATCCATCTTATCAATCATAAATTTCTTATTATCAGTAACCACTTAATAGTGAGGCCCAGTGCAGGGTTGTGGTGGTCTGGAGCCTATTCTAGAAGCACAGGGCATGAGGCAGGTTACGCCCTGGTCTCGATCTCAGTTCATCACAGGGAAGTCAGAGATGCACACACTAACGGCAGTGCAGAGTCACCAAATCTTTGTACTGTGGGAGGAAACCAGAGCAAACCCACATGAACACACAGAGAGCATGCAAATACATAGACTGAGCCAGATTTGAACCCAGATTCAAACTTACAGCACATCTGCTGTGCCACTGTGGTGCTTTACTGCTGTTATTAGTATTTATTTAGCTGATATAAGGTGGGTGCAATAAATAATTACATTGATTAATCCATTTCTGTGTGTCTTTCCTGCATCAATTGAGAATGAGTACTTTGATCAAGGCTACGAGAGTAGGTGTGGGGATTGGAACCTGACACTTTCAGACTTCAGTGTAACACTATGGTACCTGGTGCACCAGCAATGTAATGGTTTAGAGTCCAGGCTATTTAAAGGGCTGAGGATTTTGATTCATATCACTTCTGAATACTCTCAGAGAGATGATTTTTTCACAAAACTCCAGGATGATCACCACTTTGGTATGCCACAGTCCTTGCTGAGGCAAAGAAAGACCACAGGCGTTAAGACGGAGATAATCTTTGTTTTCTTTCTCTGCTGCGTTTTACTGTCGTTCCAGGCTTGTACGTCACCCTGTTTACTTGACTCCCAGGTTTTTGTTGTCTGAGCTAATGGCTCTCTCCAAGCTCTCTGGTGTCTGAGCAACCAGTAACTGACCGACTGCCTTCCAGTAGTTACCTGCGCAGCTGCACTGTACCCGTCCGGACAGGGCATCTGCCTTTTGTCGTAATTCGCATTCCTGCGGTTAAAACATCCGCTGCAGTCTGAACAGTGGCAGAATTTTCCAGAGGGTAGATGCAGTGCAGGTGGGGGTGGGTCAAGTTTGTTGTAGGTGCTGAAAAGTGGTGAGGCCCCCCCCCGGTTTGCCTTGCACCCTTGGTCTCGTGGTGCCGCCCACTCCTCCTGCAGGTGGATTGAGTCATACCGAAGGCCTGTGAGGAACGCTTACCCTGTGAGTCACCCTTCCCCGCTTCGCGGCACGTCGTCCACCTGCACATTGGTGTCTTCCCGTGGTGCGTCCAGCCTTGCCCTGGACACAGCTACGTGCAAGGCAGCCACTAGCATCGTGGTTAAAGCTGCTGCCTTTGGACCCAAAGGTCATGGGTTTAAATCCCCCTCCAGCTGTAGTACATTTGAGTAAAGTACTAGCCTAAATTTCTTCTGTAAAATTACCTACCTGTATAAATGGGTAAATAATTGTAAGTAGTTTACGACTCTTAAGTTGCTTTGGAGAAAAGTGTCAGCAAAATGAAATAGAAAGAAGAAGCCTTCTTGGCCCTTTATGTTAGACAGGAAAGCACCAATCATGCTTTCCCTTAGTAAATTCTGCCAGAATAAAGAGTGTGTTCTACTGTCACAGAAATGGAATTATTGATTCCTTGTATACAGTTTAAAATGAAGAACAAAATAGGTTTATGTGTTTTGTTACTCATTGTTTCTCCACTGGGGGGCGTGGTGGTGCGGTGGGTTCGGCCGGTGCCCGCTGTGTGGTGGGTCTGGGGTTTCAGCCCTGCTTGGGGTGCCTTACGACAGACTGGCGTCCCGTCCTGGGTGTGTCTCCTTGGCCTTGTGCCCTGCGTTGCCAGGTAAGGCTCTGGTTCGCTGCAGCCCCGCTTGGGACAAGCGGTTGATGTCGATGAATGGCTGTTTATCAACTGCCAGCTCATAAATGGGTGATGCTCTTTATTGTTTTAAGTTCTAAGCAATTTATGCAGTTATTTCTTAGATGGATGCTTGTAAAGGTCCCATGTGTTTGGCATTTGTGTTCATTTGTGGTTAAGAGGAGTTTTGTACCAGCAGCACACTGTGCCATCATGCATTCAAAGGCTCAAGGTTAAGTCCGGAGGAATTGGCAGCAGTTTAACAAAAGCAATTATCCTGGATCAACTGATAATGTGTTTTGAGCTCATGCTCCTTAGCGGCGTCTCATGATGCAGCCCAGTTGGGTTATTCTCTTCTCGACGTGCCCGTGATGTGGGTCTTACGGGGGCAAAGCTGCGGACCCCCCGTTCCTTTAGTTATGTGCGTGCAATGCAAAGCCTCGTGACAGTCTAACTGCTGATGGACGCATCACGTTGCCTCTGCTGGAACTGAATCAGTGTTCCTGTTTACCAGGACATGTGCTTACCCTAATTCAATATCCCCCGTCCTCAGGTGACTTTACTGACACAAAGTGGTACACTTTGCCAAGTTGCGTCAAATGCCACTGATTGGTCCGTTCTCATCCGAACTAGTCCACTGCATTTGAATTGAATTTTTAACGTTATTTGATTTTCCCGGAACAGCGGTGGAGGGTGCATCTGCAAAGCTCACAGGAGGTGCTAAGAGCTTAATTGTACCCAAGCGAAGGGTGTAAACCCACCTGCCTGCTGGAATGTCCAGCAGGATCTGGGGGCCCAGGCCACTATGCACAGCTTACAGTATGTCTTTGGTTTGATTCACACACAGGATAAAAGTACCTATAATAGTACCTACTTCAGCCTTTGTGTTTCCATACATCAGCTAAGTTCTTAAAAGCTTGAAGGATTCAGTTAAAGACCGATTAATGTCCGGCTCTCCCACCGAGCTGTCTATCAGAGAGACTCGGATAGCAGCAGGTTCTTAGGATCTTCTCAATGGTGTTTCTACCATTTTCATCTAGAAGTTGTTGATGTTCATATGCCGACCACCACACGCTCTTAACTTAGCACGTTGTTTCTGTTTGTTTATTTACTTTACCTACACAGCGTTGCGTTTGTGTTCCAGCACAGGCATTTAATGATATTTCTCTAGAACCTGCGTTTGACTCCAACCTGTTACTGCCGCTCTTTCCTGAGTCTATAGTTTTGAGCTCCTCCGGTGTCCCTCAGGTTCATGTCGATGGAGGCTTCGTAGCCGGCAGTGTCATCTCTCTTCCTACCCTGCCACGTCTCTGTGGGGTCTCAGGCATCAAACGAGGTTTCTGCCGCACCGCTGTCTTGCAGGAAGGGCAATGTTGGAGCTAATGCAGCACGGATGATAAACCGCTACCCAAGGGGAGCCGTGTGCTCGCTTAATCCAAAACATCTGCGCTCTTCTTGCCATCGGAAATTGTCCCAAGTCTGTCAACATGGAACTTTCTTGGAATAGAATGAGCTCTCCTGTAGTTCAATTTTACAAATACCTCTTAAGGCATGGATTTATATTGCTCTAATTTCTACCGTGTGCTTTCACTTAACCGTATGTGCCAGGAGCCAGGGAAAATAGACGTTACAGTCATGATTCCTATTTTTCTGAGTCAGAAGGTTTAAGAAGCATATTAATATAAAAATAGCATACAGACGCTGGTAACGTTTTATTTTTGCCGATGCCTATGACATCATTCTGGAATAAAACTCCAAACAACAAGTCCCTGTTTGATTTTACATTTATTTATTTAGCTGAGACTTTTATCCAAAGCAACTTACATTGATTTCCCCAGTTATACAGCTGGATGACTTTTACGGGAACGATTTCGGGTAAGCGCTTTCTCGAAGGTACTGCAGCAGGAGGTGGGGTTCAACCCTGCGACCTCATATTCCAAAGGCGGCAGCTCTAATGGCCACACTACCTGCTGCCCCTCAAGAGTTTCTTCTGCTTCCCAGTTGCTTTGCTTTGCTGGAAGTTTCACATGTGGTAAAGTCAGGTTTCCCATGCAGCCTAGCAGGTGGTGCCACCCAGTTCTCAGGATTTTGGAGCTTTTTGTTACCTCCGGCTCATCTGCAGTACACCTGAGCCAAGGTGCTGGAACAACCTCCTGTGTGTTGTGTGATAAAGCCTGGGGGGATTCGGGGCTAATAGTTATCCCACTTTGTCCGCTTCACTGAGCGGACGCACTCATCACACACAACGCCACTCAAGCATTACGCGTATACTTTACCCTGCGCATACACATACATCAGTACCCCTACACGCATGATAAAGGCAGTTAAGTGAACCATCGGCCAAACGTACTCTAACATTTGGAAAACCCACTCCATCATAGTCAGTGTGGTTTCCCAGACATCATTAGCCCATGGCCTCTTAATGAGTCTTGTTCCGTAACCTGTAGATCCCATGCGTATTTATGACAGAATCAGAAAGGAGAAGTAGTGCTTAAGTCTGTAAGCGGGAGGTAAAGATAACAAAAAACAATTATCATTAAGCGGTCGAGATGAGGTCAGGCAATAGCTGAAAGATCAGGCCACTGAGGTTGCGTTGCAGAAGCAGCGCAAAGTGATTCAATCTCAAGCAGCGTTGTTTCACCGGAAGCATCATTTACTTTACTGTTGACCCCTGACCTTTCCACGTTTCTCCAGCTGCCCCTTGTCAGACAGCCAATTTGTACACTGGATGTGCTCGATCTGTATTTCACTAATTATCATCATCCGTCAGGCTGCGAGTCCTTAACATTTAGCTTAGTTTCAATTTCAGTTTACTCAAGGCTGTTGCACCATAAGTCATCATTGACCCGGTCAACACGGCTCATCAAATAAGAAAGAAAAATTAGAATTTCATCCGGCAGCAGCTTATTGACGTCAATAAGATTATCTGTATTTTTGAATCTGATTTTTTTAAACCCTTTTTCATATTGGTCTCTATAATTTAATATAATTGGAATTCTAAACCTCAGTCTTGTTCACTTGCTTTGGCTTGATACTATTGATAAAATGTTCACAGTTTCTTTAGGATTTTTATTGAATGAAATACGTTGAATTTGGGAACATTTAATCACGAAAAAACACATCGGTGCTTGCCTGATTCTTTAAGGAGGAAAGTGTAATAAAAATTTCAATCTGTGAACGGACGCTAACCTTTTTCGAATGGAAAATGTCCCACTGCGCCCTGTTTGATTCAGTGCTGTCAAGTCCATTCATGATGTGGAGCGGTCGTTACGGTTGCGGAGCAAAGCAAGTGAAAAGGCATCCTCACCGCAGGAGCCTTGAGCCCTTGGCTGCACACAAAGAATGTCACAGCTTTTCACAATGGCTGATGGGAAAAATATAGCTGGCATTGACCCTCATTACAGTTAAGGTATTTGACCGGTTGCCAGTAGGCGGCCAGTACAAAACCCAGAATGGAAACAGCTGCCATGCCTTTTTGCAAGGTTCAGAAGTGGTGACTGCAGTAAAGAGCCAGCTTTACTAGATATTAAAGTGTGTGGAGTTCCTACTCGTTCATATCACTCTGGATAAGAGTGGTCACAGAGCAAATTAAAAAGCTCAATAGTCAGACAGCAGATTTGTAGTAATCGTTATTTGTTGCCATAGCACTTCAGTCGTTTAGTCCACAGCCGTTCATTTTCAAAGACTGTTTATCCTCATCAGGGTTGCAGGGCTCCAGCACCTATCTCAGAATGACTGGGCGCAAGGCGAAGCGGGGCGACACCCTGGACGGCACGCCAGTCCATCTCAGGGTCACCATGCGCACACACCCATTCAGACACTAAAGGCAGTTTGGCACCGCCAGTCCATCTGAACCGCATGTCTTCGGGAGGAAATCCATGCAGAGAACATGAAAACTCCACACAGACCGAGCCGGTTTCGAACCTACGGCCGAACAGCCCAGGTGGCGTGAGGCGGCAGAGTTGATTGCTGTGCCACTGTGTTGCTTCAGTGCTTACAGTTTTCCTCATTTCTACAGCTGGATGTTGGATTGAGCCATTTCCTCTATGTCCCTTTCTCAAGCAGCAGCTCTCTTTCGCTTGGACTTGAAACAATAACCTTCAGGTTGCAAGTCCATGTCCTTAACTGCTGCCCGTCTTCTTAAACTGAAAGATGCATTTTTTTATTAAATGCTCCTTGTAGTAGAAATTCCAGTCGTGGAAATGGATGTTACCTTGCTTTCGAACCTCTAGTTTTGCCTGAAAACAGATGAAATGTGCCAAAGGGATGCTGTCCAACTCATCTCACCATCACTGGCTCACTCTGTACACAAAAGACGACGGCAGAGGGCTTCCACATGTGGTGTCAGGTAAGACTGAGCACTTCCTCTATGCACCGTGCCAGTGAGGGGCTTTAAAAGAGGTTCCAAAGGGCATCGCGAGGCCATGGCAGACACTGTGATCGAGGCATGCGGGGCCATGTAAGGCTGGCCCTTTAAACGAAGCGGTACAGGACCTCGTGGGACCACCTTTGGCCCTTTGAACCAGTCTTGGCCTCTTCAGGAGGAAACGTGCTCTCTGATGAGGGTCACAGGATGGTTATGAAAGTGCACGAACATGAGCGCCGAGGACGGATGCGACTTCACTCAGGATGTCGATGGAGCCGCCCTGTATGGAAGTGTAAGCAAAGTTCAGCCGAGCGCAGCGTTGTCATAACCCTTCCCTGCTGTTCCTGCTTCGGCCTTCATTGCATCGTATGCAAAAGTAGCATTGGGTTGTGCGTTGTGTTTGTATCAGAGCTTATTACTACTTGCTCGGAAATAAAAGGGCGAAGGTAGTGCAGCGACCCAAGGAAAGTTCCTGTAACCTGAACGTTGCAGGATCAAGCTCCTCTCTGATCTTGCCGTAGTGTTCGTGAGCATGGTACTTAACCCCGAATCGCTCTAGTAAAATGCCCAGCTGCTTCAGTAACTCCATCCACTCTGTGATGCTTCGGATAAAAGCTTCAACAGTTTGAGCATTACATTGACGTTCTTTTACAAGGGATAGGACTTTCTCGCATCTTTGTGTCATTTTTCACTTGGTAGACTTTGATTTTGAAA
The DNA here is from genome assembly GCF_900964775.1 of Scleropages formosus. Lineage (NCBI taxonomy): Eukaryota > Metazoa > Chordata > Actinopteri > Osteoglossiformes > Osteoglossidae > Scleropages > Scleropages formosus. The sequence goes on along the minus strand of NC_041826.1, from coordinate 7,396,305 downwards.
ATATTAAATGTGTTTTAAATATGCAAAAAAAAAGCAATATTTGCAGATATTCAGCACATGCCATGATTTGATAGCATGAAGATGTGTACAGCATTGTAACCCAGGTAACAAGCATTTCTTCAGTTTTTTCTCCCCGAGTAGACGATGAGGTATTTCAGGATGCAAGTGGGTTGAGAGGCAAAAGGTCAACATCCATATCTACATCTGTATCGCTTTGGTAGACTTGTGAGGAGGAACGGAAAGGAGGGCAGGGAAAGTGTACAGCTACGGTCAGTGAGCCCACGACGTGGCTGGCGTGATTCATTTACAGCCGCAATTCTCAGCTCACACGAAGCGTCGCCGTCCCTTTCACGGGGGGTCGGAGCAAGCCGGCGCTATCTCTGATCCGAAGGATTTTCTTTTTGCGTGGATTTCTACGCGCGCCTTCTCGCTTTGAGCACACACACACACACACACACGCGCGCGCGCGCAGACGGGTGCTCGCTGAAAAGAACCCATTTGAAAGCACGCACCAGCCGAAACAAGTGCGTAAACAAGAAGCCCCTCACACACACGCGCAAACTCTCAGACATGTACACCCCCACAGAGAATACACAAAGCCTGAGTATTCCGCTCTTTCATCTTATTTTAATGAACAATTGCGGGGGGTAGAAGAGCCGGGCCCCGTGCTGCCATCACATTTAATGACTGGCCTTGACTACCATTAGAAAAACCGAAACACAGGCCTGATCACAGGGAAAGAGGCCTTCGCATGGACCCTAATAGTCCTCCAGCATTGTTCCCCACACTCTCCACAATTACGTCAAGTAGAGCACAGAAGACTGGAGAGGGGAAATAAATGGCATGAGGTTATGGAAAGATGCTCTGCCTCCTTTGATATCGTAGGCTTGGGCGGTACAGGCAGCCCTAAAGGTTGTGTGTTGAAAGCCTTCTGGTGGTGTTATTTATGTTGGTCATTGTCTGCACAGTCCTTACACACACACACCCATATATCCCATGTATTTATGGAACTAGCTGTTGCCTAATGATGTTTTGTTGGTTTTGTGCTGTTCAGCTTGCTTTCGATAATTAAATGCTTGTTTGCAAAGACTTTTGTTCAATGGTAGGTGTTAATATCAGGGTGTGTGTCTTCTGCTATAATGGCACGTTATTAAATGTGTAATGAGTCAAATTATTTGTCATTTGCTAGTGAATATAGTTACATAATTGTTGTAAGGTTAGGAAATAAGCTCATTTATTTGACAATCCATCAAAAATAAGGTCACTGAAATATAATAGAAGTAGATGATGAAAAAGGACTCCTGCTAAGAATAGAGTTGCTTTCCCCATGTCTTTCTTACATGCTTTGCAGAAAGGCGCACAGATCTTTTGTAATGAAAAAAAGAATTTTCCAACCACAGCACTGACCACAACAAGACTTAATTAAACCTATATAAAAGAATACTGAACAAAACTTTTAAATTTCCTACATCTCTATTTGCGGCCCTGTTTCATTTATTTCACGTTAATGAGCTCAGTCACTGCTTAATTATATGATGTGGAATACTTTTCATTGTAAACTGGAGACTCTGAACTTTATCCATTAATTACTTATACGTTTTTAAAAATGTAATCATGAGGAAAATTGGGTTGCAAGAACACCTGATTATCCTGAAGAAGAACTTGTGCATTGGGCTAGAGGCAACAGTTAAAAGAAATCAAGGAGAAACCATATGGTTTCCAGTTGGCAAAAGAGTAAGACGTGGCTGTGTACTCAGTCTTTACCGTTTTTACTTCGTACACTGAACACATTGTGGGAGAAGCCAGACTGGAAGAACAGAAAAGTGACTTCAAAATTGGTGGGGGCAATATTCCGATGACAACACAGTCATAACAGAGGTAGGAGAAGACCTTAAAATCCTCTTTAAACGGTTAAGGGGGAGAATGAAAAATGGGGCTAAGATGAAATTTGAACAAAACTAAAATCCAAGTAACTGGCACGACATTGAACCTTAGTGTTGATGAAGACAGAAAAGTCATTGACAGCTTCTTCCTCTGGGTGAATAATCAAGAAGGAATCTAGCAGTCAAGAGGTACGCCAAGCACTGACACTTGGCAGGGCTTCAATGAAAGATCCGGAAAAGGTCCTCCAATGTGCTTGTGTAGCCGCCGTAATGTAACGCCGTAACGTTATGTCATTCCAGCAATGCTACTTTCTCTAATGTCATTTTCTATAACACGACATGGAAGCGAAAGCTGGACACTGAAGAAGCAGGATAGGGAGAAACACAGACTCCTTAGAAATGTGGTGCTGGAGGAGACTTTTAAGATACTGGGCTTGTGAGGTTTCACATTTATCTGATGCTTTTCTCCAAAGCGACTTACAATGTTAAGTTAATCATAAATTATTTACCAATTTCTAGAGCTGGGTAATTTTACTGGAGCAATTCAGGCTAAGCACCTTGCTCAAGGGTACTGCAGCTGGAGGTGAGACTCAAACCTGCAACTTTGGGGTCCAAAGGCAGCAGCTCTTACCACTACCGTACCACCTGTTCTATGGACAACTTTTAAGGATTCTATGAACAGCCAGCAAAAAGAAACAGGTGGATCTTGGATCAAATGAGGCCAAAACTCTCATTTTAAGCACTTGCGACACATCTTGACAACACTTTTAACACTTGGAAAGTTTAGAGGAGAAAGAAGAGGAAGGTCACTATCAAACGTGACAATGGACAGACCCGACAAAAGTTTTTCGAGACACTACTTCTTTGGTCCTCAGGAGTCCACGTTGACTCCGTAGTACTTAACAACAGTTGTCACAGACCAGAGTGTGAAGCCTCAGTAGCCTGTGTAGGCACATCTTTAAATCAAGAGGTGTGCTAACCTTTGATGATGGCCCTTCCAATGTACAATTTCTGAGCTGTGTCCCGCTGGACAGAAATAGCGCTCCACATTACCTTTCAAACAGCTTGTCGCGATGTTCCATTGGATGGAGATCTGAAGTCTTCCGTTCTTAGAATTTCTCATATAATTAATTAACTGCTAATTTAAGGTCTTTCAATGACACATTTGATTCTGGAGCTGACAGCAGCAAAATAGTAATAAGAAACTGAAGTGGTATTAATGAATGGCAGCACTGACCCTAATGAACGGTTATGCTACACTGTACAAATAATAAAATCAAACTTAATTGCACAGTGATAGTAAAGCCAGCAATTACTGTGACGGAAACAGTTTTTTTATTGGGCAAGGACAACATGTGTATTCGCCTTGCTCACCTTACGGATGCGTCTCGGAGCCTTCGGCGGCTCATCGCTGTAAATCATTCACGTGGGCTTCTCTTCACGTGCATGTAGGGGAAAAAGACCATGCGGGATGAAAGGGGATCTCATATCGCCTGCACTTCCTGGGGAACATCTGCTTGTTGTTTTTCTCCACTTGGTCCTTGTGGCTGACTGCGACTGTACCGTGGTGCGTCACTGCCTCATTTTAATGGTCCTTGTGACCGGATGACCTTGAGTTTGGTTCACCAGGTTCTGTTTTGCTTGTCTAGGGGGAGGGCAGGGCTCATGGCTGGGGTGAACTGGGGACAAGATTGTGCTTAATGCTCCAAGGCCGGTAGTTGTCCTTGATCAGTGGAGAACAGCAGATGCTACATCAGAACTGTTTGCAGACTGCTGGGCTCAGAGGAGCCGCTCCAGGCGGAGAAGTAGACCGGAGAGGTAGATGTCCGTTGACCTGCTGTGGCACGGACGCCCCAGCCACCCCCTCGCACCCCCTCTGGCTCTCAGGGTCTGTTGTGGTACCTGCCAAGCCTGATGCATGTGCCACGTGTGCGTGATCACAGCCTTGCCCAGCACTGGCTGCCAGGAGGCTCTGCTTCGTTTGAGCGATGATGACTTAGTCACACTGATGGCTGCCTGTGCTCGGCCGCTTTCCCATTTCTCGACCGCCCTTTTCTTTCATGACTGCTAGGAGACGGCCGTGCAGGAGCCCGGGCTTCCTGACTCGGAGACAGTTGGATCATTTTCTCCCTTTTCTCTCCCCCTTCGTAGGAAGTTCATGCCATAGCAACACGCTTCCTGCGCTGGTGAGAACACCTCCTCTGATGATGCAGTCCGCGCTGGACGTGAAGCCCTTCATGTCCTTCTCTGTGGATACGGCGTCTCCAGCTGGACTCTTCCCCAACTTCAACACGGTGAGTACGCCTTCGCGACCCGAGCGCAAGAGCCGTGCGTGCCCGCACTTCCGCTTGCCCTGCATCTCACCAGGCTGTTGCTCGCTGACGCCGATCGGTCATTCGCGCTGTTGAAAGCCCGCCGTCTTGCCGCGGTCACTTGCGGCTGTGCTGGTGCATTCTGCACTGTGTCTGCAGGACAGGAAGGGAAGAACAATGCCTCACTTTGTTCAGAATGCAAACAAATAAAGTGTTGAGTTTGTAGCGGCAAGCAAAGCTTTCGTTTGTCCAGTTCATTGGTAATTGATTCTTTTGGCTTCACAAAAGTTGTTCGCGCACCAGACACTGGAATCTAGACCTGGAGGCATCGAGACACTCCTGAACCATCACCATGTGCAGAGGGGCAATTTTTAAAACATTTTTTACCTTCATATCTCCAAAAGCACTTGTGCAAGGTGGAGAGATTAGGTTTGACTTGAAACGGGAGAGGAATCCGGAAGCTGCGGCTGATTTATGCTTGAGCGGACTGGCTCCCTCGTCGCTGCACCGTATCCCCCCCGTGCCGGTGGGCTACGGCAGCTCCTGCAACTCGAGCCTTTCCCGACGACCGCTCCACGGCACCGACGTAGCCCGGAGAGCCCGACACAGCGGCGCTGTTTAGAGCGGTTAGGAGAAGCCGGGCCTCGGGATGCGGCAGCCTGTCAGGATCGCTCTCTCTCAAAGAAATGTCCGCGGCTCCGCTGCTGTCGTCCCCGCGAACAAAAGAACTGCAGTAATTGTTGCATTGTCCTTGCTGGAATTTAACCGCTGCTCACAGCTTCAATCACCGCACTGGAAATGAACTCAGTTGCGTATAGTTTTAGCGTAACGATGCCACCAGCTGAAGTATTTACTACAAATTAAACAGGCTATATAGTTTCCTTAATTTTTCACGGGAAGAGTCATGCTTTGTATTTCATGCGTGTCATTTGCTGATTTACTTTTCCAAACTTTCTGAAACATTCCTGCAGACTCACGCTTCTTCGTTATTTAACGCTACAAGTATTTTGTCAAAATAAGTAGAAATATTTGACCGAGCCAGCAGAAGTAACGGAACCGTTCTGTTGACTGGGCTTTTCTTCATGGGAACGAGAACAGCTGGGAACTGAAACTAAAGAATATCTGGCACACCTCGAGCCAATTCGTCCCAGACGTCGTGAAGTCCTGTGCCGCACAAATGTTTTTTCTTTATTTAAATTTTCTTTAATCCCTGCCTTACCCGTTATTAATTTGCTCGGAAAGAAAAGCAGAGACGCCATTTATCAGATTAACATAACTAATTCGTTCCAATGACTGTAGGAACTTTTCCTTTTTGATTATTGCATTAAAGTTTACATTTATTCATTTAGCAGGTGCTCTTCTCCGAAATGACGCCCGTCTCAGAGAGCGATACAAAAAGTGCATCGCATCGACAGATGGAGAGATTTAGATGCAGACGCGTGATTTTTGAGTACGTTCAATTTGTCGCATTCCACCATATGAACCGGAGCACATCACGCAAGTAGCTCCATAAAGGCTTTTCCGTCGTTAAATAAATTGTCCTCGGAAATGATTGAACGTGAACATTGCATGCTTATCATCGTTACTCTGCTGGATAAGTGAACAGTTTTGTTACCGTATCCAGCACATGTAACGCACACATTTTCAGAACCACTTGTCCCAAATAGGGTCGCGGGGAACCGGAGCCTACCCGGCAACACAGGGCGTAAGGCCGGAGGGGGAGAGGACACACCCAGGACGGGACGCCAGTCCGCCGCAAGGCACCCCAAGCGGGACTCGAACCCCAGACCTACCGGAGAGCAGGACCTGGTCCAACCCACTGCGCCACCGCACCCCCCATGTGTAACACGTGACGGCATATGTTCCTGTTCTCCAGCGTCGCGTGAAGCAAAGTGTTTCTCATGACCCCGGGAGGGACACAGACCTTGGCGTTCTCTCCCGCCCTGGGCGCTGGCTTTCCGCCCTCTCTAATGTGTCATTCACGGCAATACCGTAAGCAGGTCTTCCTGTTTATAAATAGCCCTGCTTAATGTTTTGTTTTTTATTTTATAGAATGATTAGGTTCAGGTGCTGTACTGTGTAATCCAATCTGTGTAGGCTTTTGTTAGCACGGGGGGGGGGGGATAAAAGGTTTTCAAATCCATCGCAGCGCCCTGATGTTCAGACATTGGCGATGCATTAAAGCGCGCGCACTGTCTGCTCAGCAAGATTTAAGCCAGTTGTTGAAAGTATCGCTGCTAATCATTTTAACGGCAATAAATTGGAGCTACCTGAAAAGCTGCGTCAGCGTTTTTGAAATATTAAAGAGAGCTGTCCTCTGGCTCTCAACTACTGAGGCGTCATTAAAAAGATGGAAGAGATTCATTTATCAGACTGATTCATTTCAGGTGGACGAGTAGTGCGCTGCGTGTCAGGAGTCATCCCTCCGTGGTGCTGCCGTTAGTGCGCTGCGTCCATGGCACATCACCACAAACGAGGGCTGTACAGTATGAAACGCGGTAGGCAGCAAGGTTTAGAGGCCGGACCTGTACTTACGTGCGAGACGCACCTTTGAACGGCAAAGCTATCATTTGTGATGCATTTGAAAAAAAACTGGCCTTTTTTTTCCCCCGAGGAGACTTTGAAAAGGACAAGGTCAAAATCTTGAGTTAGTTGACTTTTTGTGAAAACATAGTAAACGACTGTGTTGTACACTCGTACCTCAACTCACACACACACACACACACTTCTGAACCGCTTGTCCCATACGGGGTCACGGGGAACCAGAGCCTACCCGGTAACACAGGGCGTAAGGCTGGAGGGGGAGGGGACACACCCAGGACGGGACGCCAGTCCGTCGCAAGGCACCCCAAGCGAGACTCGAACCCCAGACCCACTGGAGATCAGGACCTGGTCCAACCCACTGCACCACTACACCCCCCTCATGTACCTCAACTTAGGAATACAATAGGGACCAGGAGTCTGTTTGTAACTTGGAATTGTTAGTAAATCCACCAACACCGTGTTACAATCAATGAGATTTATGGTTTAATCCTTTGGTTTATTCACAGTTTACACACACACACACACACACACACACACACACTGTCTGAAATGAGCGGGGTCGTGGCAAACCAGAGCCTAACCTAAGTGCCCCTCTTTACTGGAAACATCAGGTGTGAGGCAGGGTACAGTGTGGTGAATTTGCATCAGTTTATTATCTTTCATTATCTTAAAGCAACGTTGAACTTAAATCTGTTTTACAATGACAGAAAACAAATGCCTCATCTCCACCATCTCCCGTTTACTGTGTTGTGTCTGCTGAAAAACCCTTAAAAGCACGTCTCTGTTTTATTGGCCACGAGGAAGCGAATGATTCATCGGCGTGAACACGTTTGTCAGCATTTGGTCGCTTTCGGTTTCAAAAAACCGTTTTCCGAGGCGCACGTCGCTTTGGAGAAAAGCGTCCGCTAAATGAATAAATGAATAAATGTAAAAAAAATGAAGAGTACACACATCTTAGTTTATTCACCGGGTTATTTACAAACAGTTTCCAATGCAGCTTTAAAAAAAATAAAAACGTGAAGATTGAAATCCCGGTGGAACATGCGCAAGATGCCGTGAAGTGCCTTGCACCACCGTGCCCCCTGGCCTGTCCCCATCCTCCTCCTTCCCCTCCTTTTCCCCCTTCTGAGTGTGTTTTTCTCGTAGCAGAAAGCCAAAACCCAGGTCCTTTTCACACTCCGACAGAGGTATTTTAGAAGATCGAACCGTGGAGGGAGAAAATGCAGCCAGAAGTTAATAAAGTGGGAAATGTTCATATCTGTTCTCAGCTTGGATGTTTCTAATATGAGGTACGAGTGTGTGTCGTGTGTTGTGTGCATCCCCTCCCCCCTTCGCTGTCCTTAAATGCCCCGCATGTGGCCTAAAGGAAGAGCGTTACGATCTGGAGCATCTTGTCCCGTGTCGACTGGCTCTCCGCACAGAGGAAACCTGGTTTTACTGCACGTTTAATGGCTCCTGCTTCAATTACTCTCTTTGTTCCCAGTTCAGACAGCCTCAGCGGGCCGCAGCTGCGCTCGCCAGCGTTTGCTGGCACGCGGAATGTCAAACTTTTGAATGCCATGTTGCAAGACTAACATCAACCCCTGCAGTCAGTTTAACTCCGCTGCCGCTATGGTTTCCTAAGAATTGGTCACTTGTTTGGATTTCTGTGCTGAAAACTGTACGTTGCCCTCGTCTCATTTTTATTTCGGGAATGGCGGCCCCAATTGCACAGCTGCGTGGCCTGGTAGCTCCGTGCACGCAAAAATGGGTTTTCTATGGCTCCCAGGGCATGGTAGGTGAGCCGTTGCCCAGAGCGGTATGTCTCGTGCAGCTGGAGTTTACTACCTCAAAGCATCTTTAACTGTCCGTCTGGGGGTTAGGGCTGATCTTTAAGTGGAACAAGACTGCGCGCAAGAGATACGAAACGTCGACGATCCGAAAATAACGTTTAGACGTGCTTTCGTCGTTAGTCCATAAATAATTTAAGGGCGATCTTCACAAAGGTCAAGAAGAAGAAGCAAACGCGCAATTAAAATTTCAGCTGGCAAGAGCCGAAGAACTGTTTTTCGTGGCTGTTTATGTTTTTATAAGGGTTGTTGCTGTCCCTGAAAATCTGTAGGGGTTGGCTTTAGTGTCACGCGGAATCTAGGACTCCGGGGCAGCTGGACCCAAGTGCAGGATCCTTAGTCGGGAACCAAGGGGTCAGGCGAGTTCGGGCGACGAGTCGGTCGATCGGCGGTCAGAGCGAGAGCGAGGATCCACGAACGTGGTCGGGGGACGATGCGAAGGGTCGAAAGCCGGAGAACAGATACAAGAAGCAAGGGATGATGTTGAGAAGGACGTAGCGCAGAGGAACGGTTGTCTCGGCGAGATTCCGCAAGGGAACGGGAGCAGAGGAGGGTCTTTTAAGGGTGCGTGTACTGATTGGTGTCCGGCGCTTTATCTGTGTCAGGTGCTGTCGATGGTGGTGCGGGCGTGGACGTGACATTTAATTGCAGGAGACGGCACAGCGTATAACATGGTATCACAAACACAGATCTGTATTGACCCTTCTTGTTTTTTTCAAAAACTGGATATAATTTCTGGAACCTGCTCCCTTTTCTTTCGCACTATGACTATTGGACACCCTCCTCTCGCCATGCGGACATGGCGGCGCAGCGGGAAATGCCGTTATCTCAGAGTCCCCGGGTTACGAGTTAGGCCGTAGGCTCGACTTCACCGCAGAGTGAGTGTGGAGTTTACGCATTCTCCCCGTGTTCGCAATCCACAGACACGGGTGGAAAAAGGCTACGGTAAACTACATTCGTACCCTCCGTTGCGGTGAAACCACACAAGTGGTCGCTGCGAGTAGAATTCGACTCGATGGCACTTACCGTTCCACTATCTGAAACCAAGCACTGCATTAGTGACCTCAGAAAGCCATCGGCCAGGTGTCTGTAGCCATCGGTGCTGTCACGTGACCAGGTGGAGTGTCTTCAGGGTGGCTGGAGTGAGTGTAAAAATGCATTTGCCCGCTGGAGCATCAGCAGTTATCCTTAGATTAAAAGCTCCTGTATTAGTTAAAGGAAGGCGAAGCGCTGCCCTCTGACTCACTGTAATCCATCCTGCCTGTGAGTAATACCATATAAATTTTTAATGGATTGGGTTCTTGATTTTCGCAGTGACCAAGTGGTAGCGGAAGCTCATCTGGCGTTCGGGGCTAATCAGGAGTCAGTCCCCCAAAGGAGGGCAGCCAAAGGGCCAACGGGAAGACACTGTCTCTCTATTTGTGCCCGTGTGTGTGTGTGTGTGTGTGTGTGCGCGCGCGCGCGCTCACGCGTTTGTGTGTGAGAAGGAGAGGGAGAGAGGAGAAGCGCGAGAGGGCGAGGGAGAGAGAGAGAGAGCAAGCCAGTGGGAGCACACACATCCCTTAGCCAGTCGAGCTGCTCGGGTCTCCGCGCAGCGCGCTCCCTCGAATTGCCGAGAGCATTGCCTCTTTGCTCATCCCGTCACATCCCGTCAGTCTGTATGGACATCCTTCACATGCTCCAGGTAGCTCTCTGTCCTGTGATTGGTGTGATCCCTATCTGCATTTTACACATTTCTTTTCTCCATCTCTTGTGCCTCTGGTTTACTTGAGGTTTTTTTTTAGTGATTCTTGCCTCCCTCTGCAAGTCGAGTTGATGATATGATGCATTAATTATGTAGAGGCCAGAGGAGTTTAAATTGCCAGTGGCTGGGGTGTATTTTAAGATTTCCACCAGATGCTAATTGTAATTGTTAGCTGTCATATATAACTGGAAGATAATCCAGACTCCAGATAGAGTGAAAAATGCATGAACATCCTGTTTCAGATTTTGATGCATCTCGCTACCTAATTGTTAGGGTTGTCGAGACGTCTTGACGTCATGTTTACCCTCCTTGCCGTTGACCGTGACATATGGTTGCGAAGATGCATTCTTTTCACTATCCGTGCACGTTGGAATTTGCTGTATTTGTCCGGAGGGGGTTTGGAAAGCTACTGTAAACTAAAAGGAAAACGTTTAGGTTTTACTTGCTTTCGCCAGCAGGACATGTGGAGATGTAGAAGAGTTCACTATGGCTTCGTATAGAGACACGCGCGTCCCTCTTTGCATGAGGGGGATGTTTATGCAATGATGAGATGAACGCATCAGACAGACCTTCTTTTTACAATTTATGTTGTTCAGCAGGCTGTTTCGGTGCACTTATTGTCCATATTTTTTGTTCAGTCCTGCCACTTTTTTCATTTCTCTCACACCACAGTGTGTTGGTGAACGGCTGTAGAGTTTTTCTGCCATTCCCAGCTCGATCATGGTTAGTAGCCTTGCTGGAGATCTTCTGTTGACCCAAGCTTCATCGACCCTACTGGTGTGGTGGTCCGCGCCCACGGACTCCTCCAGGACGCACTCCCGAACCACCTCAGTGTCGCGCCGCTGTTCAGACAGCTTTCTGTGGCCCGTCGCTAACGTGCCCTCCTCTGCTCATTGTCTTCCAGATGGACCCTGTGCAAAAAGCCGTAATTAACCACACGTTTGGAGTCTCCATCCCTCCAAAGAAAAAGCAAGTTATTTCCTGCAGCATCTGTCAGCTCCGCTTTAATTCAGATGTGAGTACAAGATACCTTCCTCTGGAAAATATCCACGTGTGTGCAGACTATGTGTTTGACTGCATGTTGGTGTAAAGTTTACCTTCTCTGTGTCTGCCCTGTGAAGCAAAGCTTGATGTGAAATCTGATGAGGCACGTGTCTACAAGTAAGCTGTGTCAATGTGCTGCTGGACATTACATACTTGTTCCGTGTGCAATGCAATGGCTGAAATAGAAGAGAACAACTTGGTAGTCTCTCGATTCCACGCTGATCAGCCACATGGTAAGTATAAGGTCTCTCTCCAGTTGTGTGGTGGTGACTCTTTTTAAGGCTTCATTTACCATTTTTTAAGCTCTTTTTGAAACCAAGGTGGAACTTGGGACATCTATTATGCAAAGAGTTCAAACTGTTGGTAGTTTTCCAATTATGTCCCTAGCAGTAGCGCTTGTGAAGTCGCACCACTAAATTGATGGTAACAGCTTCGCCACGTCGGTAAGGTTCTCTTAGATGAATATTTTAAGTGCTCGGAAAGACCAGAAGGAGACAACAAAGAGAATCTTAACTATCCAGCAACATCTGCCTGAAAACTCGGAGGAGCTCTCTGGTTTTTCTGGGTTCTAGAGCCCTGAAAAGTAGCGCGCCTCACAGATGCACACGGAACTGAGGAACGCACTCTCTCATTCCCCTATACAATAGCAGAAAGGATGTTTACTCGCCTCTTCATCCCTCGGAAGTTGGCATATGGGCGGGAAGTAGAGCAGAAGATAAAACAAATGCATGGCCGTGCCTTTCGGTGGAATTAGGTCCGAGTGGGGTTTGATATTGGTCATCTGTGACAGGTCAGTTAGAACGCCTGTGGATGTAAAGAGGAGGACCTTCCTCTTCACGAACATTTGTTGAGAGGCTCACTTCATTCCAGAAACTGACTTTCACAGAGGTCTCGGTGATACTAAGGCAGTTTCTGATCCAAATACTGCCCTGTACTGACTGTTGATTATCTGCGTCCTTAAGTGGCAGCAGCATTGTCTGGAAGTCTTTATGGGTTCCGTTGTTTGGCAGCAGGTCACGTGCGTGCATGTTTGAAACGCAGCTGTAGACCCCACCGGCTGGCAGCTGGGAAGCCGGGAGGAGCCAAAGCTGAGGGCTATAGGTTTGCAGGGGAGCACTCAACACCAGGAGGGGCCGCGGTGACACTGTTCTCATGTCTCTCCCTGCCGTGGCATCAATGAAGTTGTTGAATTTATGGCCGATGGCAGCCAGCTGCAGGGACGATCCCCGGCCAGCGGGAGCGCTTCCTGCTGGCCTCAGTAATTGAGAAAGGGTTTCTCAGCACGAGGGGCAGGCTGGTGAAGGCTGCAGTCGGCAGGTGATCACTTTGTCATCTGTTCTTCCTTTCATCTGTGGCTCCACCATACGGTTTTCATGCAGTCATCACGGCTGATGATGTGTGATCTTCTCCATTAATGCGAGCGCAAAAATTAGGTCCATGTCTGAAGTCACTGAGAAACAAAACGCCCCTTTCTCTTCGAGGGGGCAGCATGCAGCTGTTGCCTTCCTCAGTCTCCGGTTGTTGGTGGTTAAAGACTCAGGAGGATCAAATCCGCTACGCTCTGTGCAGTTGTAGATGCGTTATGTTCGAGGAGTCCTATTTGGCTTAACGCCGGATTTCGCATTTGGCACTGGAGGAGTAGTGCCTAGCGTCTACGAAGGCGGGAAAACATTTGAAAAACAGATGACATAAGGAAAAAAGATTGTTGGATGGATATTCTAATGCAACGAAAATTTCAATGACATTTTTTGAAATGACATTTCAAAAACGTGATTCCAGAATTTAATTTCCTGAGAAAGTTTCTTTCTTCGAGTTCTCCATCGGTCACGTAGTTTAAACACAGTTTGAAGTGCATCATGTAAATCGACGTTATTCAGTTGGCGGGTACCCTTCTTTTGGCGCATTTCGGAGTGAAAGCGCCCACAGCCTACAAACACCAAATTCGGGCTCTGTTCAGCTACCTTCTGTTTAAGGGTCGACGGACAACAGTTAGTTTTTCTCTCTTTGCGAAAGGGAATTTTTACTATTTTAAATTGTTTATTGCGCAGTGCATTGTGACAGCAGACTTTTGGAAGTGAGCTCTGCCTTGATCGATTTATTGAACTCTTCTTGGCCAGTTGGTTTAACCGAGAGATTTGAAATAACAATATTTCAGAGTATGTTTGTCTCTTTTTCCATTTAAGAGTTCTAATTTTTTTTTTTACAATTTTTAAGCCTTACAAGTTCTTCTTTAAAATTTTCTTTACAAGTGGATCGATGTATCATTTTTTGCAGCACCAGTTCAGTCTTTTTTCACAGCGGTCCGAATCAGTGTGTCCTTCTTAGAGTCAGAACGTACCTATTCATCTCTGTCTCTTACTGGACTGCAGTCTCTCTGAGACACCCACAGTTGGGGTACACTGTGTTAAAGTGGCACCAGTGTTCTTGTGTGTGTTTGTGTGTGTCTGAGAATTACTCAGCGTGTTCTGCTAATAGAAGCATAATTTATTTTTAAGCTACCCTTCATCTCCCCTTAGGACACGAGGTTTTATTTTGCAAAAATAAATGTTTGATCAGGCGGGCAGACGACTCGCATCTAATTCCTGATGTACTTTCCTCACCTATTTCAGTAACGCTCAGATCGTCGAGACGTGAAAATATTTCAACAGCTATAAAAAGACGTTTGATCCGACCGCTTATTTTGAACGAAATTAAGCATCGACACAGTGAGGCGCATATTCGCTTTACACCTTTTCCCTGCTGAGGTGTGCCTTTCTAGTTGCATTGCGTGTCGTCTCTGCAGCAGCAGCCGTTTTCGCTGTCGGCATCCGTAAAGCACCGCCGTCTCCCATTTGAATAACTGAATCGAATTTAATCCCACTTGTCTCCTAAGACAGGAATTCCACGTCTCTGCCCTTACTGGGAGCCAGATGAAGGAAATGATGGTGAAATGTCTCCTCCTCTGTACATCCTCTGTATACAAGGGGTCCCAGATTTACAATGGGATTACATTGCGCAAAACCCATCGTAAGTCGAAAATATCGTAAGTTGAAAACGCATTTAATACACCTAACCTATCGAACATCATAGCCTAGCATATGAACGATGGTCATTACGGGCTTGGCGCCTTCATGCTGGGCAATTATCTTAAGTTTCTCCTCAAGAGTAATTGCCTTCCTCTTCTTCTTACGACCAGTAGCAGGAGACACAGATGGGCGTTTCTGTGATATTATGGATGCACAAAGCACCACCGCGTGACATACTGGGCGATACCGATTACTGCCGCTCCCCAGCATTGCCAGAGAGTATCACACCGCGTATCGCTTGCCTGGAAAAAAAAATCAAAATTCAAAATTCGAAGTACGGTTTCTACTGAATGTCTCTTACCGGCCCACCATCATAACGTCGAAAAAATTGTAGATCGAACCATCGTAAATTGGGGACCACCCGTACACAAAGGATTCTCTCTGCTTCTGTTTTACCGCGGCCTCCGCAGTTGTAGTCGTTCCCCATATACACCGTGAAACCTATGGGTGAAGCCCTGCTTCAAAACGATTCTTCCTTCACTGCTAAGTGCTAATGTACAGATCGAATATTTATTTCCTCTTTGCACTGTCGGCCAGCCACACCCGCTCCCTCCCCATTTATCCCCTGTTCACCACGGTAAAGTCATTATATGCTCTCATTGCTCAAAGCCCAACAGGAGGTTCCAATGAAGCAGCGCTCGTTCCTAGGGTGCGGACACTCAGCCGTTCTCTTTGCCAGCGAGGGCAGCCCATCGATCTCCGTGCCAGACATTTAACCGCGGCGGGGTTCTTCCCCCTCCTCAGCACCGCACCCAGGACTCGGCTGCGTGTGCTGAGTCCTTCCAAGGCATGTCTCCTGTCTAGCACTTCCACATTGCACAGAGGGGTAAGAAACGTGCACATCCTTAGTCATCGTCAGACGTTGGAGTCAGGGGTCAGGGGCGGGAACACTTGTGGCGAGGGGCACTTCCCAAGCCTGTTGCTGACATAATGATGGCTTCTTGAGCTGGAGTGAAAGCTACTTCCCTGCCTTGGACCACTGCAGACTGTGCAGGCTTTGCTCTTCCTCTATCCACTTTGTGGGCAGAAGGAGCAGTGAGTGTTGAGCTTTCCTGAAAACACTCTTGTGGGAACTCTGAATTAATCAGGACTCATTGTACAGATCTGCGTCTTACACCCCAGTGGTGTTTTATTTAATCTCGGTGAAATATGCGCTGCCCTTTGTCCATTAGCATGTAGCTTCTTAATTTAGTGAGTATCCTTTCGGAAGAGTCACGGGAACACAACAGACACACTTCATCGCCATTTTTCAGCCTGATACCATTACCTTTATGATTTAAAATAGAGAAAAAAACTCCAGAGGCATGGCTGTCCTAAACTTGTTCATCCTGGAACAGTTAATTTCGCGTACAGTCAGTAACTTCTCAGACCGGCCACCTTGTGGTGCCGCTGTGGTCACGATAGAGCCGTCACTACACGTGCGCCATGTAAGGGCTTGCAACCGCAGCAGCATCACATGGTAGCCAGTCTGAGAAATTACTGTCTGGACCCCATTTTTTCTATCGCACGCATAAATGAGTTCCTTTGCGTAAAATGTGGTAATCTTGTTTTCTTTTATGATTTTTTTAAAGTGGAAAAATCCTGAGATTGCCACTGTATGTAAGAGAATACCAAAGCAGATGATGAACCGAACACAAAACACATGAAACAAGTGAAAAAAAAAAATGTACCGTATTGGCCTGTAATGCATGGTCTTAACCGTTTTGATGTGGAGCTTGTGCCTTATTTCTGTGTGTTCGCAAATGTTTGTGCCGCCAGCCGTGGGTCCAGCGCTTTGGTCTGGGGAATACTATGTATGTAGCATGGCTGCTGTGAGTTCCGCGAAACCAAAGTGTCACTTCGGCTCCACTTGCTCGACGTTAGAGAGTGGCCCCATTTCGCCACCCCAGGGACTTCCGGAGGGGAGCGGTGCCACGGTGCCACGCCAAGCCGCCCGGTCAAGCCATTCAAGTCCAGGAAATTCTCCAGTGAAGAGGGCTTTGATGAAACGACTTTGAAAGCTCCCCGTCTTCCTCTGACACACTTAGCGTCCTGTAGAGACAAGGTCCTGTGTGTGAGGGGGAAATGGTCGCACCAGAGTGAAATATAGGTCAAAAACAAAGTGGGTCCCCCCCCCGCAGCCTCGCAGTTTGATGTCACCCAATCTCTGGGTACCTGTTCTGTCGGAAATACGAAGCAGCGAAGGCCATGGCCGGTCTCCTGCGGAGCTGTAGGCCCCAGATTCGCCGTGTGAAATTCATACTAGATGGCAGATATGTAGGAGCACATTCAGTGTGCTGCCTTCATTAATGTTTCACCATCCTCTTGCATGAGAGATGTAGTTAACATGAAGCGCTACTGGATCCTTCTTACGCATTTGTATCATGTCATTAAAAGGATGAATGCATGCATTGAGGTTTTTCTTATTTACAGAGCAAAGACATTGGTCCAGATGCAGTTTACCGCCGAGTGTTGCTCCTTTAGTATGGTACAGTGGTTGCACAGGTATTAGAAGATAGAGCGGTAACAAGATATCGGGACGTGGGAAGCAGTGATGTTGTATTTCCGTGTTAAGGTTTCCAGCAACCAATTAGCTATAATGAGGCATGATTAATTTAAAAGTGAGCATTTCTTTCCAGAGAGAAGGATAATGGTTAGTCTCCAGTAGTGCTTTTTTGAGGAAAATGCACCCCTTGCACAAGGGCGAAAAAAAGTTGAACCACTCTTCCCCAAATGAAAGACACATATAATGCACAAGATAAAGTCCTGGGAAACAGAACCAGTCTTTTCCGCATGTTGATGTCTTTCGATACGATGCTCAAGAACTTTTAAACAGCAAGAGCAGTTAGAATGGACAGGAAAACTGTTGGGGGATCTTAAGTCTTCCGGTTGAGACCGCGTCGTGCAGGAAACTGGTTCCGACGTTTCGCTTCCCATGTCGGAAGCATCTTCGGGGACGTTCCACATCTTGCGAAGGCTGGGTGTGAACCGAAGTGTTCGACGAGGGCGGGCGTATTTGTAGGCGGGGTCGCGGTCGGAGGTTGTAGCGGGCGGTCCCGTTGGGCGGTGCCCCGCTGCGTTTTCTACCCGCGCCGCATCTTCGGGTTACTGGCCGGCTCGTTGATCTGAGCTGCCGTGTGAGGCGGCCGGGTAGTCGTGGGTCTCGAGTGAAGATTCGAAATAAGGGGTGTCCGGGTCCTTGATAGGAAAACTGTTGGACGTGTTCAGTGCACTCAACGATTTACCTGAAACAACGCCGCCAGTGCCACCTTTCTACTACTGCTTCATTATGTCCGTCTTTAGACAAGGGCCTCGTTAAACAGTACGTCGTATCTTCTGTGATTTTTTTCTTGTTTTTCGGTAGGGAGGGTTTATTTTCTGGTGAAGTTGTTACAGTTAACACCAAAATTCCTTTGCCGAGATTTACCGAAGCCCCTTACGGTATATCATCTGTGTATACACGTGTCTTATATACCGGAGGCTGTACCTAGCGAGGCAGGCAAACATTATACATCCAAGTGCCATTACAGTATCCACAGTGCAATCAGCATTTTCTCTTTTTCTATACGTTTGTGTCTGGAATCCTCTCTCTCGTTGAGTAAACACAAGAAAGCTGCTCCCGTACAAGATTTTCCTTTGTGGCCTGAAAAACGAAGGCAGGGGAGCGATGGCACACGTGACTTAATTTGATCACTGTGCCTCATAAGATTATCCAGAGATTTCCACTCTTTCGGTTCAGAAAAGAAAACATTCCGCTTCCAACTGTGTGCAAAATGTTTTGATTGAAATAAGTTGAGAAGGCTGAATCCTTTCGGATGCTTGTGAAAGTAGATGCATCAAAGCCTAAAAAATGCGAAGCGAAAGAAAGGCTAATAGTTCTGACAGTTGGCGTGAGTGCACAGAATATTCATGTTGTGTAATTTGCTGAGTCATCTATGCAAATCGGTGATTCAAAATGGGTTCGGGCATCTCGTCGCCGGTCTGCCGCGCTCAAGATGCTTGAAAGCTCGGAAAAGCTTCCGTAAATGTCCCTGAAAACAACAGCGGGGTCGTTCGCTTAAGTAAGAAAATCCACAACAGCTTCGCGTCTACTTACACGTCAGCTTCCGGCTGATAATCTTTTCCATCATGCAGTTACGACTAAAAGCTACTGTCGATGTCACCGAATTCTCTAGGTCGGTATTCCTGCAGTCCCTGAAATTAGTAAAATAACTCCGCTTTTTGTGATACATTGCATGTCTTGTTCAGGTGACGCTTTTCACCACTGTGAGTTATGTTTGGCCACTTACGGTGATTTACTCATTCGCGCAGCAGGCAATTTTTACCGGAGCAATTCACGGCAGGTACTTTGATCAAGAGCACTACAGTAAAAGGTGGGATTTGAACCTGTGTTCTAACCGCTATGCTACCCACTGCCTCTTATATGACCCCTGTGATGCAAAACCCATGGGTTTTCCCTGGAATTCCTCCGGGTGCTCTGGTTTCCTCTCACAGCGCAAAGACGTGCAGTTCGGATGAATCGGTGGTGGTAAATTCCCCATAGCGTGCGAATGGGTGAGCGAGTGCGTGTGTGTGGTTACCCAGCGATGGACTGGCATCCCATCCAGGGTGCATGAGTATGAATGAGTGTGAGTAATTGCGCATTTGCCTTATTTCCTGAATTCTAAGGCACACCGCATATTATCAACTTGAAAATCGGGATGTGTTTTAGAGTTGATGGCGTCTTAGAATCCCTGGCTTAAATGGCATGCGTACCACTCTGGTTATCGCTTTCGTGATGTCCGTTGCTAGTACCCCACGTGCTGTTGCTTTTTTTGAAAACTTAGATTTTGTGTAATACGAAGCTTCAACCATAAATCGTTAGTTTTTCACCAGCGTTCGGTGATTCGCGTCATACGTTTCCTGCGACGATGGGATTTTTCCTCTTTCCACAAAGATGCGTATCCAAATCTAAGGGGTCGTCTTACAGTCCGTGTCACGTAAATATGGTATATCGCGCTTCTCTAACAGAAACGAAGATCAAGGGTTCATTCTGCAAGCTACGTCACGTCGAAGCGCACCGTGAGCACATACCCTCTGTACGAAGGCGGCCGGCGGCGCTCCGGGCGCGCGGCTGGGCCGAGCCCGCCTCGGCCGCGGAAGACAGGTTGCGGCCCTCGCTCAGAACTTGTACCCTGGGTGTGTTCGTGGTCTGCCTGACGCCAGCGCATGGGCACTGGGCCTCTGTTCCTGGCGCATAGAAACAGATGGGAAAAGCTCTCAGGATCGTGTGCAAATCACGTAGCGCTGTGCTCTTGCTCCCTGTGTGCCATTACATTACCTGCATGCTCGCTGGATGGATTTCTTTCCCCCACTTACAAGTGGAAGAAATATTTTTACTGTGAAAGGTAATGTTTCTTTCAACAGCGGCACCCATTTAGATGGTTCTGAAGTATTTAATTGTCTCTCGACGTTTGGCATCAGGTGCCCTCGTCCCACGCAAACACACGCACACGCAGACACAAAGTACGCTTTACTACTTAGCCATGCCACTAGCATTTTATTTGAGCGTTAGTTCATACAGCAGATGGATTTATGCAAATTCTCAGCATTCTGCGGACGCCGGATGTGATTTGCCCGGTCAAAACTGTTTGGTTTCTCTCTATCGGTAATTTAGCGTGCTATCGTGAGAGGCAGGACACATGTCAAACACCTTTTGTCCAGCGTTTGCTTTCTCTGCCGCTCTTTTTCCACGGCAGCTTTAACACAGCGAATAATCGTGCAGGGTCGCTAAAAACGGAAACGGGAGACACCGCGTTAACCGTGAGAAAGCCGGAGCGCGGACGAGCCGACGGCGATTCGAAGAAGGGGCGGCGCACGTTGAGCCGTCACGATTTTAGACGCTCTCGCGGACGAGGCATCGCGCTCGAGCGTGGCGACGCCCACGCCGCGCGTAACGTAAGTCGTTAAGGTGCGAAATAATTGAAATAATTAGCTGAGCGTTGGAAGTGAGCGCCCGCACTTGGGTATTTTCCGTCTCCAGAGCGTCGATCACGTTTGCGTTCTGCGGCGTTTCACGCGCACGCTGGCCGTGACGCAGAGCTCGATCGCGCTCGTCCGTAAAGGTCATCCGTAAATATTTCCGCATCGCGCCCCCCCCCCCAACCCGATGTTAGCGGTGCCTGCTGTTGAAAGCCGAGTCTTCTTCTTGAGTCTTGTGGCCCATGATGTGTGATGCTGTTTGGGAAATGAGCCTGATCGCACGGTTCATTTGTTCTCCTTTGTAGAGCCAGGCCGAGGCGCACTACAAAGGCAGTAAACACGCCAAGAAGCTCAAAGCGCAGGAGTCCACGAAAAATAAGCAGAAAAATGCTGCTGCTACCAGGGACAAGGCAAAGACAGTCTCCACCTCCTCGGCAGGTACTGCCAGCAGCCCTGACCAGCCAGGTTAATAGCTCCTCTTGTTCTCCGTGTTCTCGCCGTGTTTTTTTTTTTTTTTTTCTTCTCTCTCACTGATTCTGCATGATTCTGTGTTGCTTCTGACTTTGCCATTGATCTTTGTTGCCAGCTTTTGTGTGTCTGCATCTGTACACGTGTGCGCGTCGTGCATGTGTGCGCGCGTGCTCTCTTTTTGCACTGTCCTTATTACGCTGCCTGGGGGGAGAAAAAAGTACCTCTCTCAAAGTAAGGGGATTACCAGTGCAGAGGAGCGTGTGAGACAGGGCGTCGTCTTCTTTCGGGTTTAACGGTTAGTGCTGTTCGAAAGCGTGCCGCCGTGCGCTCCAAGGTCGTCATCGTGCGAAGAGGTAAGTGTCAGTTGTGCGAGGCCTCCTTTCGCGGGGCCTCTTCTCGCAGACGTCGGCTGACCGGAGCTGTAAGGGGTTGACTCGCCTCGGAAGGAAACCCCACCGTGTCCCTGACCGGGCTGTTATTTCGGATCCTGCCGCTCGGCTCGTTTGCGCAAAGGGTTTCGGGACACTCGGCTACCTGCGGCTATTGCCCTTGGGGGGTCTCTGTGGGGTCCGGGGTGACGAATGTTTTTTTGTTAGACGAGAGGTGACCAGGTCAAGTGAAAGAGGAAGTGGTGGAAGCAGTAGAGCAGTGACCCCGTCCTTCACATCCGTAGCGTGCTGTTGATCCATCGTCGGTAAGAAAGCACAAATTACAACGAAACTAACTAAAGCACACACACACACTTCCAGAACCGCTTGTCCCATACAGGGTCGCAGGGAGCCGGAGCCTACTCGGCAACACAGGGCGTAAGGCCGGAGGGGGAGGGGACACACCCAGGACGGGACGCCAGTCCATCACAAGGCACCCCAAGCAGGACTCGAACCCCAGACCCACCGGAGAGCAGGACCATGGTCCAACCCACTGCGCCACCGCACCCCCCTAACTAAAGCAAAAATACAAAAAAACCAGCAAAACAAAATTCACGCACTTACAAGTTGGATTTTACAGCGATACCGTCGTTGTTGTTATGTAGTGTGCGATAGAGCATGCTAGGAGTACCAGTACCTGTGTAAATAGTGGATTTTAGGATTTTATTGTCTCTCTGAAGGTGACATTACTGTCGTGTTGCGTACACCTGGATGTGTGCGTGTGTCATTCGAAGGAAAGAAGTCCGCTTTTCTGTTTCCTTCTTGTCTCGGTCCTGGGTCACGGCACTGCGGAGCCTATCCCGGATGCACAGGGCACAAGGCCAGTTGGAGTACATCCTAGATAGAGCACCAGTCCTTCGCACAGTAGCCACATACAGTCATACACCACGGGAAGTTTAGATTTGAATCTGAAACAAATGTCTTTCGACCGCGCGAGGGAGCTCCACAAACGCATGCGGAACGCGTGAACCGGGACGGCCGGAAGCGTAGCGGGTCGAGCTGCTGCTGCTTCTGAACCGGAAGGTCGCAGGTTTGAAACCCACCACCAGCTGTAGTACCCCTGAAGGAGGCGCTTACCCAGAACGTACTTCATGAAAACTACCCAGGTGTATAAACGGTGAATAATTGTAGGGAGCTTAACGTCGTAAGTTGCTTCGCATAAAAGAGCCGGCGAAATTAACAAATGTGAACTTTGCGCATACTGAGCTAGATTTAGACCTTTGCCCGTACAGCCCAGGTGCTGAGAGGCAGGAGTACAACCTGCTGTGCCACCCATAAAAATAAGTCAATTTTCTTCATCCCATTTTTTTACATCACTAGAAGATTTGCATGAATAATTCCGTGGAATAAACTGCTGGCTTCTTTCATAAATGATGACAAAACATTTTGATCTTTAGCAGAAATACATCATTGGTAGTTGCACTTACTGTGTTTGTATGTTTAAAAAAAATCTAAGCTGCTCCGGTAAACATGCCATAAATGTAAATGGAAACTGTTAGTAGGGCCAGAGGCTGTGCTCTGAACAGCAACGAAAGGAAAGGTAGACCGCACGTAATTTGCCCTTGAACGTGAACGCTTTTGGTGAAGAGCGGCACGGGGTCCTGGAACCCGACGAATCGGTCGAAAGGCCTCGCAGTCCTCGTGCGCAGACGAGTTCCGGAGGTGAGATGCGCCGCACCTTGAGCTGAAGGTTTCCCATCAGTATTTCAATATCCCCTGGTGGATCACCCAAGATTAATGTCACGCTGGCTCACACAGGACTGCTGGGCCCTCGTTGCGGCGCTGCGTCGATGTAAGTAAGCCCCGTTTAGGCCGAAACCAACGCCGCTCTTGCAACATCTGTAATTGCTCTCAGAAACTCTGGCAGGAGAGGATGAAGTCGGATTTAGTTTACGCCGAGAAACCGGAAGGGCTAAATCATCGAAATCGTTCGCCTCGCTGGTTTATGTAACTCTGCTTTTACGTAACGTCTTAAAAAGCACTCTAGATTATACAAGCAAATGGGGAAATTCTGTTGAATTTTCGCTGGCCTCCGGACCACTTTCATGTTTCACTTAATGGACTGCAGTTCTGGCCAAAATAAAGTAGAAATGTCGCCCTGTCGGGTTTTTCTGCCGTGCTCGTAAGTAGCTTGATCCTTACGGACGTTAAAGTTATTAAATCGATCGTTGAAAGCACGTCGTTCTCGACCGGTGAAGGTTCGTCGGTCGAGAATCCGGAAACAATTATTTCCTGTGTAATTCGGCAGTTTCCCTGTGTCATTCCGCACTTGACCGCTGTACCTAAAGCAGATTTCATGGAGAGGAAGCCACAGCGTTCAGGGCACACGGTACGTTGTCAGAGCAATCGTGGTAAAAGCTTCTCACTGGGGCTCTTCGTCGACTCGGTGTCATCGGCATTTAGGAGCCTCTTGGTGCAGCCAGGCTGCAGTGAAGCTCTGTCATGAGATGCTTGTGTCTCCATAAGGCAAGTCTTATGTACAGTGCGACACTGGCTGGGAACTGGGATAATGGACAGGTTTGTTAAAAACGCAGTCTGTCCCCCACCTTGCCAAGGTAATTTGTTCCTGACGAACCCTTGGTAAGGTGAATTCTCACAAATCAAAGATGTAATAACCATTAGCTTCAAAGGTATCCGTTCCTGAGCTCCAAAATTTACACCCCTGTACGGTGAAACATCACGAAATTCCATGACAATGGACATGATTAATAGTTAATAATAGTTGTCATTATAAAAAAGCAGCTCCCCTTCATTAATTACTCTGCGATACCGTAGGGCCGCGCTGTCTGCCTGTGCTCATTCGGCTCTTTCGTACCCTATTACGCAGCGTACGCCCACAGAGAAAATATACACGGACATATGATTCTCAATGCGTGTATATTAATTCAACCTTTGACGGGGAAACGGCGAGAGGGAGCGGTTTCGAAAAGAACGGCGAAGGCGAAAGAAATCGATGAAAATAATGAAAATTAATTCTTTACTTTGCTAACACGTTGACGTGGTTTGGACAGCTCAATCAGAGGCCGTAATTACCGAGGTTATAAGAGGTGAAACTGGCAAAACGGGGGCCTAAGGGAGGTTGAGAACCCTGCACGAGCCCAATTATAAAAACCGAGAAGAAGGCCAGCGGTGCTGGTCTCATGCCTCCGGGCTGTCGGGCCACGCAAAATCCAAAGTGGAATGCGTAAATATAAAATACAAAGAAATGCCTCGCCAAAGCTGGGCTTTTAAACGTAAAGTCGGATTCTTGTGACTTGAATAAACTTGTCTTTGGGATTACTGTGTTTTGTCATTGCAAATTCGAGGATGGTGTGGATGACAAAGACGTGATGCAAAAGATAAAACGGGACATTTTTTCCACCATTCTGAAACCTCTGTGCAGCAAGGCCCCTGGTCAGTCAGCTGAGGAAGGGTTACACAACTCCGAATCCACACCACACACGTGCGTACGCACGCACGCAGAGACGCATTACCAGGCCTAGTTTGTTAGTGCAATAGTTTGGATCTGTAAAGCTAAAACTCCTGGACTGACTGTCAGGTCGTATTTCTCTCACCCCCCCCCCCCCCCCCCCAGAAAATAACGAGGTGCCCCCTACCACGGCCCAAGCCAGCGCGCATCCTCCCAAAGCTTTCACCCCCACCGCTGGAGCGGCTCTGGGTCAAAGCCTCTGCGAGCCTGCATGCGAGCCTGCCCCCGCCACCCCCTGCGGCGCCCCTGCCGCAAAGAGCGGCGTGAAGGCCGTGCCCCCCGTCGGGACGGCCCCGGCTCCCGCCCCTACGCAGGAGGAGGAGTCCGAGGAGGAGAGGGCCAAGAAGCTTCTCTACTGTTCGCTGTGCAAAGTGGCCGTCAACTCGCTGTCTCAGCTGGAAGCTCACAACTCAGGTTTGATGATGGCGTGCTTTCAGGTCCCGCCCACTATAGTCATGCCCCTCCCACTGGCTCTCCTAGTAGCTATGACGGCAGACCGGTTACGGATTATCCACATTTTTGATAGATGGGTACTCTGCGGATCCCGGAGGAAAGTGAACGAGGCTACGGCAGCACGCGTACTACGGGTAGTGGCAAAGCATACGTGTAGTGACAGAACGCGGAAGGAGTATCGCAGGAATGAATGAATAAAGCCAAGTATCATCGTTCAGAAATGTGCTTTTATACTTTTTTGCACTAAATTATTCTAATACCTACTTTAACTTAAATACATCAATACAGTTATTTCACTACTGATGTCATTCACGAGCTGCACATAGCATAGGGTTTACAGCTACCGCCTTTCAGACCCCACCCGGGTTTGAATCCCGCCTCCTGCTATCTCGTAAAAAGGACCCATCTGTATAAATGGGTAAATAACTGTGATGAGAGTAGCCAGTGTCTCCGGGGAAAAGCGCAGCTGAAAAAGTAAATATTTCTCCGCACTTTGACAGTCTGGCCAGCGTACATGTAAGTGTTTTGAATGTCGTCGTCATCACAGCCGAGGCATGCTTTGGCGTTCTGTAGTGAATTTACATGGTTTCGCTCAGTTTTGCCCAATGGCGGGGCACAGCTGCCACGTTACGGTAACTTGTCTCGTTTTGTCCGCCAAGGTTCGAAGCACAAAACAATGCTTGAGGCCAGGAATGGAGCAGGCCCCATTAAAGCGTACCCCAGACCAGGCTCCAAACTCAAGATCCAGGCCGCCGTGGTTAAGGGTTCAGGGCTGCAGAACAAGACGTTTCACTGCGAAATCTGCGACGTTCACGTCAACTCGGAGATTCAACTTAAGCAGGTAATAAGCGGTAAGCCGAAACCGCGGCACGACCGTTCCTCTTTTTAACATGGCCGCGTTTGTTTGGCGTGGCCGCTGTCCTTGGAGCGTCACTGCAACGATGTGAATGCGGTCAGTGGCTGACGCCTCCGCTGTGTTTGCAGCACATCTCTAGCAGGAGGCACAAGGACAGAGTGGCTGGGAAGCCCCTGAAGCCCAAGTACAGCCCATATAACAAGCAGCAGCGCAGCTCCAGTGTTCTGGCAGTAAGGCTCCCATCCCATCGCCGTCATCTCTCTCCACACCAGTGTGCCGTAGATCCTCAGAGCACCTCATGTTTCAATGTATAAGAATTTAGGAATAACACTCGGGTCGGGGCGGCAGGTAGTGTAGTCGTTGAGTCTGCTGCCATAGAGCTTACAGGCTTCAGTTGCACCTCTTGCTGTAGTACCCTTGAGCAAGATACTTATGCTAAAGATGCTGCGGTAAAAATTACCCAGCTGTGTAAATAGGTGAAAAATTGTAGGTAGTTTAACACTGTCAGGTGCTTTGGAGAAAAGCGTTAGCTCAACAGCTTAATTTAGTAACAAATGTTTGTCGCATGAGCTTTCTATATATAAATGTTTGGAAATAGGTGCGCTTTTGAGAGCTTAAATGAAGTACTCCTATAAATAGTCGCGGCACCTGGCCTAAGCGTTATTATGATAAATCTTTCTATAAGAGCTTCATTATGCTTAGATGAGCCCATTTCCTTGTGTGATAGCAACCTGGCAGTATCTCCAGCGTAGAGTGTGTCACTGAAGAAGTAGCATTTTGTCGAAAGTTCAAACTGTATTACCTCTTCAAGGTCGTTGAGGATGGAAAAATATTTGCGTGATGACGGAAATGGCAAAAAGAAGGCTTCCTGTTCAGTAGAATGCTGTTTTCTTCTTTGTTTACTCATGAACCTCTCCTTCCCCAGGCTAAACTTGCATTCCAGAAGGACCTGGTGAAGCCGCTGTCACCGGCGTTCATTTCGAGCCCGTTCTCCCCCGCGACTGTTTCCTCGATCCCCCTACACCCGCGACCTAGCGCCTCCCTCTTCCAGACTGCCGCGCTGCCGCCCTCCTTCCTCCGGGCAGCTCCTGGGCCGATCCGGCCCGCCGCGGGGTCCATCCTCTTCGCCCCGTATTAAACTCTGTCCCTACGAGGGAGCACGGAGGCTTTGCGTCTCCTAACCGAGGGACCAGTCTATGGATCCGCCGTGTTGGCGCACCGCGCCGAGTGGCGGACGCTTGCCTTGGCCGAGCCTTCGACATCGCGCCCTCCGCAGGCGTTCGCTTGCCAGGACCGCGGTGTTTCAGCCAACGGTGCATCCATTTAACTTATTCCCCCTCTACTGCGTCATCCCAGCCGGACTAGAGGGCTCTCTGGAGGGCTTGTACGTGGCAGATAGAAGGAATGAAGAACATCACACTGCTTCCTGAATGACTTGAAATTCCACCGTCTTCCGAATCAAGGGCAAGGTCAACTCCGGGCGTCCACCCGCTGCCGTTCTGCTGCCGTTTCCAGGCGCAGGACAGCGCACAAGTTCAGTCACGTGGACATGTCGTCAGGGACTATGTCATGCTGTTTGGCCCCAGTGCTGTTTTCTATTGTGTACTCAATGAGCTGCATCTCACTTGATATAATGTGGAGTAATATTCTGTTTAGCAGTCTGGATTCTGCTTTGTTTTTCACTTCACATCATTTTCTTTTCCTTCATAGACGTCTCTGAAGAGAACCACCCTAGATAGCCATAGTAAATCATCTCTCACTAACAGCATTTTCGGCGTATGCTTTTGGAGAAGGTTTCAAATCATTTTCTCAACCGCTTGGACAGCTGACTGCAGTTAAGCAAGTTTTCGTTCGGGGAAGAAATACAGCTGGACGTGCACACCGTTTGTCTGGCCTGCCTGTTCTCTGGCAGGGAATCATGGGCCCTTTATATCTTTGTAATGACGTGATGATGGTGCATTACCATGAGGCCCGTTAATGCAATAATGTACAGAGAGCATTACTTACTTATAGTCACTGTAGTGTGTTTGTTTATCATGCAACTTACAAGAATTGTATCGTTTTGGAGGCTGCAGTAGAGGCTACGAGTTTAGATGCAGTGATTTGTATTCCTGAAATCTTACAAGAGCAATCCAAACCAAGAGTCACCATTAGTCTGTAGTATTTGTAGCTCTTTAACGTCTAGTATGTATGTATGTATGATAGGAAACTATACATGTAAAGTACACATTTTCAATAAAATAGATTTAAATTATTTGTTCATACTACACATTGATTTTGTATATTACAATTCCAAATATATAAATGAAATTACCATTTTAAAGAATTTCTATAAAACTGATGTTTCAGTAATAAACAGAGCTTATATAAATTTAAACAGAATTTATAGACTGCTGATCTGTATTTAATAACAACAGAGCATGGATCAATGTAAGAAGAGTAAATTGTTATTTTTTCTGTATGATTTGTACAGTATTTATTTTCTTGAAAATTTTCTATTTTGCAACGACTACCGATAATGACTTCTATTAGCCTAGACATAAATAGTTTGGTGCGACATTGTTGTTTTTCATTGAATAGTTATATTTGTGTCTTAAAAACCCAACTGTAAATGTAACGTAATTTGTATTGAAGGTGTGCTCCACGTCAACCAACTTTCATGTTCATGATCTGCCGTCTTAGCTTGGAACAACAAGTTCAACAGTTACAGCATGTTTCACCAAAAGGGTCATACTCAAAGTTGGCAGAAAATCTTGTTTGAAACGTTTACAAAAGTGGGTGTTTTATGCATAAACCAGGTGACAAGTTTACAACAGTTGAAATAGCAGCAAGAGACCTGGAATCAATGCTTCCAAACTGCAAAGATCTCACAGGATGTGCTTGTGTCAAAAATGGTCTTAACAGGCACGTTACCACTGTTCACGGGCGACTGTGACCAAAAATACACTTTCTGTTATGATCTAGGATTCAAAATGATGTTTTCCCCAATATCCTTTCCTTAATACTCAAAGCTACTGAATTAATTATAGGGTAATAATGAACCTCTTCCTATTTCTCATATGAGCAACTTTAATTGGGCCGACAGCTAATACTTTGAGAGCGAAAAGGTTCTGAACAGACCACTTAATCCCTGTATCAATAAGTTGTCTCTCAGTGCTGTTTAGTCCACCTGTGAATGTGTCTCATTTGGTTTCACTCCTTTTATTAAATGCAAGCAGTCTTTCCTGGTTATGATTTTATCATGTGACCTGCACACATCTATAGCCTATGCATTTTCCCATTAAATATTTTCAACATGAATGCGATGACTGTGTGTCCTTGAAGTGTTAACAGACTGGGCTTCTGATGCGATTGTCTCGGTACATTTATCCTAATTAGAAACTGGTTCTACCTTCACACCAGTACTGTAATTAAAATACTGCTGCATTGTATACTGTATACCTAAGGTAGGGAAGTTGTATTATTTTTATGGCGAACGCTGGCGGGGTTTCACAGTATTCGGGGTGGCCCTGGGGATGAGGACGGATTAGCAGTGGCTCTTGCGCTGGGGTGACCTGCGCTTGCGGAGCAGGGACAGCTTTCACAACGGGGTCTTCGGGGCAGAGTGCGGTCAAGCAGGGCTTTTTCAGTGGCACGCCGACGGATACGCCCAGCGCTCGTGTGAAAGCTGGGTTCGATAAGGCCCCCGGGTCCCGTCCGAAGGCCTCTAACAGCTCGTCCGCTCTGAGCAACCCGCCTCAGTTCAAAGGGAAGGAAGGACTCATTATTCAGCTCGTCTGTTGCGGTGTATCGGTGCAGCCAGGCGGGCAGCGAAACGGAATATAGCAGTAACGCGCACTTCTCGTAGCTGTAGCAAAAGGCCTGTCAAATGTGTAGCCTTACTTCATCCTCTCTATGAATGCTATGGGTATATGTGTAAGTAGATATTTAGCGGAATGAAACAAAATTAATAGTAATAGTATGTTTAACTTGGATGGCGCAGTGAGTAGTGCTGCTGTCTCACAGCACCTGGGTGGTACGAGAGGACACGGGTTTGATTCCCGCTCAGGCTGTGTGGAGTTTGCATTTTCTCCTTGCATTTGCGTAGGTTTCCTCCGGTCCCACAGTCCAAAGACATGCTGTTCAGGTTCCTCCATAGTGTGTGAGTGACACAGAGAGAGTGTTTCACTGATGTATGGATGAGTGACGCAGTGCAAGTAGTGTATCTAGCAAAGTCACCTTGGTGAAAAAAGGTGTGTGGCCTGATAACACTACATAGAGTTCATTGGAAGTTGCTTTGGAGAAAAGAGTCCCCTAAATAAATTAGTACTTTTAAGAGAAATAAAAAAAACTGTTTGAATAGCGGCTGTTCAAATCCCACGCATAAAAAATTTGCACTTTTCGGGAGTGATCTAGGCTCGTTCTTCTCTTTTTTACTTTTTCTTTTTACTGCGAAAAACAGCAGCACTGGGTCACAGTGACACGGAATATGGTGACGACGCAGAGTAAGATTACAAGTGTAACTGCAAGCATAAATGGAAGAGAACAATGCTGGAAAGAAGTGACGAACAGCCATCATCCGAGTCGGTTGCCCGAAGAAGTACGAACCCATGAGCTGTCCTTCGCACCAATATTGATCGGACAGAACGAGATTCTTCGCTAACATCCTCCATGTGCAAAAACAAAAATGAGTATAGACCACAACTACAAAATACTACCAAGTTATTAAGAACAAATACATAAAACTGAGCGAACACTTCAAAAGATTTCAGTGAAATTGCGAACAGGCCCGACTTACATTTATTATATTTCAGCATATAAAAAATCTGCAACCTATAATTATATCAACATTCCAAATGTTAATTTTAACTGGAAAGAAAAAAAGTAAAAGAGGGAAAGAAAAAAAGACAAAATTCCTCTGGGGTAGATTTTCTAAAGGTTAAGCAGACTGAAGCAGGTTATATACAGTTTATCACATATATACATACATACATATATATATATATATATTGTATATATATAATTTCTGCTGCACTGGCTTATTTGGGGGGGTGGCAGGGGGTGGAAATGAGAGCCATAACATCATAAAGAAGCCTAATTTAGTCGGGTTTCTCACTTGCAAAGAAACACAACGAGAGCTGATGTGCAGGAAAGGACACAGAGCATCATCTCAAGGGTTGTGGCTTCAACTTTTGCTTGCAGCCCTGGAATGCAGAGCTCCGCCGAAGAGGTTGAGCGTACCCTTTGCTCATTTGCACGGTGTCGAGAAATTCGGCAGAAGCTGCGAAAGCTACGAAAGGAAATCGTCGTCCTTCGATTGTGTGACGTCCTGGCATGAATGCGCACCTCCCTGGTCCCTGAACGGTGACCGAAGCCCCCAGATTTGGTGAACGTGAACGCAGAAGAACAGTTTTGGAGTTCTGGAGATTCCCCCAAGAGCACACCGCTCCTTTGTTGCTGTTTCGCTCTAGTCCCGTAGACCCGGCGCTCCCCTCCGGCGGTCTGCCGACACACACAACGCACACCGTTCTTACAGCTGAGTTTACAGGAACTGTGTGTCTGAGGTTATGTTACATGTCAGGATCACATGGGTTGTGCTGCATACCGCACACCTTCCCTTCATCAGGAAACCCCAGCGACTGCAGCTGGGTCGGGGTGCCCAAATAACGCCAGTTGTTCTGTTTCTTCACATCTTTCATTTGCTCAGCTGCCAAAAGGCCTACTTGTGTTCTCAGGGATGCAGCCAGTGACTCAGGTTCAGCCCTTAGATTCAGAATGTGTGTGACAGCGTGTGCTTTTGTGCTCAGCTCCTCACGGAGACAACGCTGGCTCCCAAAATACATCTAGCGCCTGCAGCATTATGCTCCCGAAATATTACACCAGCGCCAGAAATACGAGCATGACGGAGCGCAAAGTCCAAATGATGGCCGGATTAGAAGTGATCTACCGGAATATTACCAGGGTGAACGCGTACCGTGGATGTTCTCGAAGGCACTCCGGGCACGGCCAATGAGCGTTTAGAAGACGATTCGAAGAAAACACATGGAACGTGTTTAATGATTTGATTACATGTGGGAAAAAAACAAAAAAAACAGACATCGAGGGAGCGTAGAACACAATCAGTGGGAAAAATACGTCATGTAGAGCTGGAAATGTGAACAGTTTGAGTTTGTTGAGATTAGTCACTGCCATCACAGCTAAATGTTCCAACTAAGTTAATTTTAGCTGGTTGCTCGGCACACGGTGAACAGAAGTCAGCGTCTGGAACGGAGCAGGTATTACTCATCGCCCTTTTCGTCTCTCTTCCTCCCGTGCCCTTTCAAGGCTGCCACGGTGAGCATACTCACCTCCTCACTGCGTTTTACCTCATTAGTCCTCTTACCTTTGGGGAGCAAGGTGCGGTGTGGTTTATCTTGGCCTCCCAAAGGATTTTTTTGGTTTTGGGTTTAACAGGAACGGTGGGGTTCCGTCTACATGGGAGCAAGAGAGAGCAAGAGGATATGGAGAGGAGGGACAAGCGGCTGTCATATGACTCCTTTTCTCAAGTTCGGCAAATTAGATTTTTTTAAATGAGATTTATTCTGGCACGAATGTCGTGAGGCATCGCCATTTTTTTCCTCT
This sequence comes from Scleropages formosus, assembly GCF_900964775.1. Lineage (NCBI taxonomy): Eukaryota > Metazoa > Chordata > Actinopteri > Osteoglossiformes > Osteoglossidae > Scleropages > Scleropages formosus. The sequence goes on along the minus strand of NC_041826.1, from coordinate 7,363,667 downwards.
GTTGATCTGTTTAGGAGGTTCGAGCCATACGTTCACATGAAAGGTGCTGATTATTTTGCGCATTTCTAATCATTACTTGACATTCTCGGTTTTCACCTTCCTTTTGCGGCAACAGCTGGCGGCGTAGTGGTTAGAGCTGCTGCCATTGGACCCAAAGGTCACAGGTTTAATTGCCACCTCCAGCTGTAGTACCCTTGAACAAGGTACTTGCCTTCAATTGCTCCAGTAAAATTACCCAGCTGTGAAAATGGGTTAATAACTGTAAGTCACGTTGGAGAAAAGCGTCAGGTAGATGTAATAAGTTCTCTTCTCGAAGGAGAATCAGTGAAGGGTCATAACACTGCAGTTTTCTCTGTGCTTTGTTCCCAGTATAGAAGAAGAAAATCTGCTTGGGATGACTTTAATGAATTGATTTGTCACCCCACACGCAAGCCCAGCGTAGGCAAATGGGGCTGCAGCGGAGTTATTAATAGGATCCGTTTGGGAGTCGCTGGCTGCAAAGTTGGCTCCTTGCGGGCTCCTACTGCTCGGACAGAACCTCCTGTTCTTTCTCAGACTCCGCTTCGGCTCTTCTCTTTGGAGGAAGGTCTCAGATCTTTGCCGGAGGGGTATCTATTCCACTCAAGAGGGTCTTAAGCGTAAATTTATAATGTAGTAAGTGCGGGCCCATCGAGTCATTTGTATTGTTCCGCGACAACAGCAATTAAGCTTCTTTTGAGGGCTGCAGATTGTCAAATAATTCCTTTCCACAAACATCAGTACTACAGCGTGTAGACATTATCTCGGCGTGCACATCGCTGTAATTTCGTGCTCATTATTTCGGAGACTTTGACGCGAATCACCTAAGGCAGTCTAAATCTAGAGGTGACATGAATTCAGCGAACCCTCAGACTGCCTGCGGAGATTCCTCCTGGTGCCGCGGCGAATGTGGTAATAATTGGGAGCCGCCAGGTAGACGTGGCACGAGAGCGGGAAACGAACGCGGTCGGAGACGGGCCGCCGAAGAGGCGCTTCCAGCACCAGCCCTGCCAGCCCTTCAGGCTCGAGCTAAAACCTCGTGTCACTTTAATATGAAGCCTGTTAAAGGCAGTCGGCTTTCTGTTGTAAAGTTGTCTTGGGGGTGACAGGCAGTAATTGCATATCTGCAGAATGACTGCGCTCCAGCGGAACAATGAGCTCGATCAGAGTGAAAGTTATCTCCACATCTGCTCATTACTGCAACAAGCCTCCGCAGACACATCGGAGAAATGGGCCCGGCGACATCTCGCACTCCTTCAAGTGGGCTCTGCACCTTAATCCGGCTTGCCTGAGCGCCACCATGTCGTCTTCGGTAATATGCTGTCGCAATCTAGGAGTGATTAAATATATTGGGTGGGAATTTGGGAAACAGCTGGGTTATTAAGGGTTGTTACTTACATTGGAAGGGGACGCAGTGGTGCGGTGGGTTTGACCGGGTCCTGCTCTCGGGTGGGTCTGGGGTTCGAGTCCCGCGTGGAGTGCCTTGCGACGGACTGGTGTCCCCTCCTGGGTGTGCCCCCTCGCGCCCTGTGTTGCCAGGTTAGGCTCCGGCTCGCTGAGACCCCGTGCGGGACAAGCTGTTTCAGACTGTGTGTGTGTTTACTCTCATCGCTACATCTTCTTTTGTCGCTAAGGACCAGACTTGCTGAGCCTTTTTCGTCAGCGCAAAAAAACGCTGCACCTGAATGAAATGTCATGGAAATTGCAGAAACGACAATAAAGGCAGAACAGAAAAGGAGTAATCGATGTTTAATTCTTTGGCGTTTGTTTTTGATCAGCCTGTCCTCGCGTCTGAGGATTGGACTTTGACGGCAAGATATAATGAATCTCGATTTAACAGAATAAATGCTTGTTTGTCGGGAACATTTCCAAAACCGCAGCTCTGCCAAAGTCTAGAGCATCAAGGCCTCAAATGATGAAGAATCATGACAGCGATGATTTTCTGAGGTGTAATTTACAAACCGGAGAAACGGCGACATCTAGTGGTGGGAAGTGGAGGTTCGCACCTGTAGCCCGAAGAGTGGAAACACACACGTGTGAAACACAGGTGGGCGCCAAGAAAGCTTCATAGTGCTGACATGTTCACTAGTGAGCCCTACATATATCACCAGAATTAAAACAAACATAACGCATGTTCCTTTCTGTCCATACGCCACTCAAAATGCTCACACACTGTTTTAATTCTAAGACTAATTGCCATGTCATTTAAAGGTAGAACCCTTAAGCAAAGTGCTTACTCTGAATACCCAGCTGGGTAAATCATAATAACGTTGCTCAATGAATGTTGTAATTCACTTTGGCCAAAATTGTTCACTGAATAATTATTCAGTTTAATTTAAAAAAAGTGTGTGATAAACATGAAAAGGATATTAATATTCACATTTTCAGCATAATTAAAATAAATCAGTGTAGAGTTAGCCTATCAATAGCACTGTGCATAGTTCTTAATTTTCTGTAAGTGCCAATGGGAATGACATCTAACTGTGTAATTTATCCTGACAAGTCATATGTCCTCTTTAGCTTCTTTCCTGTACCCTTTTAAAGAGGGCCCACTGCCTATGGGTACAAGTTCCCGTGGGCCAGAAACGCCTTCCTTACTGTAACAATTTGAAGAACACGTCTCACATCGGCACGTGTCCGCTATCCGACAGAAAGACATTTAAAGCGTTTAGTCCAACCTCTTCAATAAAATGTGTCCAAGAGATGTACTTTTTGGTTTTGAATTAACCTCCCTTAAACTTAATTGCTGAATATAAGAAATGTACAGGTAGAAAAACTGTACATAATCTAATTACACTTTATTCGTGTCATTCCCATATCATTAATAAACATGATCAATAGAAAAGAATATTTGCCTGCTCTGATAAATTCACTACTTTGCATAATTTACTTATTTAATTGAGAGGTCAGATTTTTGTTAGAAACACACACACACACACACACACACACACACACACATTTTCTGAACCGCTTGCCCCATACGGGGTCGCAGGGAACCGGAGCCTACCCGGCAACACAGGGCGTAAGGCCAGAGGGGGAGGGGGACACACCCAGGACAGGACGCCAGTCCTCCGCAAGGCACCCCAAGCGGGACTCGAACCCCAGACCCACCAGAGAGCAGGACCCGGTCCAACCCACTGCACCACCGCACCCCCTTGTTAGAAACGATAGTGCATATAACTCACAACTGTATCCGTTGATGTTGTAAAAAAAATCCCTCTCGCCCCCCACATGGGATGGTGTGTGTGCGTCTTCCTCAAGCTCAGGTCCTCTACCACAGGCCTTGGAGTCTGAGGGTTCTGCGCAGTGTCTTAGCTGTTCCTAGGACTGCATTCTTCTGGACAGAGGCTTCAGATGTTGTTCCTGGAATCTGCTGGAGCCCCTCTCCCAGTTTGGGGGTTACAGCCCCCAGTGCTCCTATTACCACTGGGACCACTCCGGACTTCACCTTCCGCATCCGTTCCAATTCTTCCTTCAGCCCTTGGTACTTCTGGATCTTCTCATACTCCTTCTTTCTGATGTTGCTGTCACTTGGGATCGCTACATCTACCACAATGGCCCTCTTCTCCTCCTTGTCGACCACAACTATCTCTGGTTGCTTGGCCAGCAACTGCTTGTCAGGCTGGAACTTGAAGTCCCACAGGACTTTAGCTCAGCTATTTTCAACCACCTTTGGTGATGTCTCCCATTTGGACTTGGAGACTTCCAGTCTGTATTCTGCACAGATGTTCCTGTACACTCTCCCAGCCACTTGGTTATGCCTCTCAGTGTACGCTGTCCCAGCTTGCATCTTACAGCCTGCTACTATGTGCTGGACTGTTTCAGGGGCGTCTTTGCACAGCCTGCACCTTGGATCCTGTCTCCTATGGTGGACCCCAGCCTCTGTGGATCTGGTGCTCTGGGAGAATGAGGACTCACTACAGAGTCTGATGGCTGCTGGTACAAATGACCTGTGGAAGCTCTTCAGAACATCACAACTGGACCCGCCTGTTGCTGAAAGTGCTTCTTTGCTTTACTATGGTGACGGGCACAAGGTGCGAGTCACTGTCCCTGATTAATAACTAACATTATTAATTATATTACCTGACAATTTACATAATTAATAGCATTAAATGTTCTGAGCTCTGAAGAAGTAAACAGTATGGGTGATGATTCTGCTGAAGTGGGTGGGAAGGGCCCTGACATACAGCTCTGCACTAGCCAGCGCTGCTAAACTGGCTGAATGACAACCAGCTGCTATCACTTGAGGACTCGCATGGTGTGTGTGTGGGAGAACTCACCGGACAGGTAGAGCTTGACTTACGACATACAGTACACCTTGTCTGACAATCTGGACTTACGATGGTTATCCCATTAACCTTATTCTACTATTTGTGACGTCTAATGGAGATGCTTCGCATGCCATGTGATGCCATTGGGTGCCGCAGGGGATCATATTTCTTACATTTACATTTATATTTATTTATTTAGTAGACACTTTTCTCCAAAGCAGCTCCCAGTGAACACTATGTAGTGTTATGAGCCCACACACCTTGTTCACCAGGGTGACTTACACTGCTAGATACACTACTTACACTGGGTCACTCATCCATACATCAGTGGAACACACTCTCTCTCTGTCACTCACACACTCTTACCGACTCACTATATCTATAATTGCGTTTGTTTTACAAAGACATTGTTTTATTTACAGAATTTTTTCTCTGTGTCCCCATTCATGTCACCTTTTATTTAAAATGGCCAGCAGGTCAGTATTCTAGTGGTGCAGGATAGAAAAAGTGAAAGACAACAGATTTAGAAATGAAAGTGAGAATAAGTGCACCAATAAAGTGTAATACTGTCCTGTACTTTATATTATTAATTTATTTATTATTATGTTTACATAGATACAATTATTATACAGCATCACATCTGTGCATTTTAATAATTTACTTGACCTTATGGTTTATATAATGCAATATAATGGGGTTTGCAGCTCACGATGGCGGTAGTAGGAATGGAACTCCATTGTAAGTTGAGGACCACCTGTAGTTGAACACTGGCTGACTGAAGTTCTGATAAACAGTGCATGTTTCTGTTGATGTTCTTGGCAAGGGTTAGTTCACCTTCACGTTATACTTTTAAAGCGCCTTCCCCCTTGTTTGTTTTGGCTAAGTTCATAAGTACTGTAAAAGCCTTTTTTTCTGTAGAGACCTGCTGTCCCTGCGTCCTTGGTCCCACATGTCATGGGCTTACCGCCCCATCCCATTTCAAGGAAATGTGCAATATTTGTGCTACAGATAAAAAAAAAAAAAAAAAAAGAACACCTTGAATACCAATGAAATTTCAACACAGAGCACAAGGCTGAAGGAGGAGGGGGCACACCCAGGATGGGACGTTATTAAACTTTATTTTCCTCAAAATTTTTATCCAAGTTAATTTACATTAAATAACCAGGTTTTCAGTGATTTACCTGATGTATTAATTTAGATATGTACTTTATCCAGTGGTAGTATATCAAGAGTAAGATTTAAACTTGAAATCATCAGACTGCAAGACAATGACCAACTGCTGTGAAACCATCTGCACAGCTGTGTTGTCACCTTGCATTCTTGGCAGGTGTAACTCAGCCTGAGCACATCTTTCATGCTATTGTGTTGCCCTTAAGTCATTGGCTTTTCTATTGAAACAACAGTTAACCAAAGTCCAAAAACCCAATGAACCAAATTTAAAAAGGCCAACGTGTGTGTGTTTTTTTCTGTGTCATAATGAAAAGGGCATACTAAGCTTGCTAGTTCTAATTATCTCATTTCCAAGGCAAAACCCAAAAATGAATACTAAACTCTAGATTGCCAGTTTTTCTGTAAAACTGTAGAACACTTTTCCTGACCTAGTCTAGAAGGAACACAAGGCTTTCATTGATTGTGTACAGAATGAAGGCAGTTGAAAGTGTCCAGAAGCAAGAATTGGTCAGGTTGTAGATATGGTGCATTTTTATTTTCAGCAAGAAGTACTGAAAAAACTTCAGTATAAGAAGCAGTGTATATAAGAAGTAATAAACATTACACTCTGCGATGTAGTGACGCCCTGTCCTGGGTGTCCCCGCATGCTTTATACAGCCCATCAAAGACACTGTATTTTTTAACACTGAACCTAACTAAAAAGTGGGCTGGTCTATGCATTATTCAGCTTTTTCTGACTGCGATGTAGTAAAAGCAACTTTCTTTGGGATTGCAAACAAATCAAGTTACAGACAGACGTCTCGTCCTATTTTGCTGAGTTGAGGAGCCGCTCTACTGAGAAACTGTATTCAGTTACTAGATATTACCAGAGTTTGATGTTGTGTAACAAAAGACATTAATTTAATGGTCATTTCAGCGCTGTACACCTTTGAAGTTCAACAAATGCTCTGTTTTAAAACGCATTTTAATATTTTGTGCAGAAAAGGCGTATTTCAAAAAAGCAATGCAGTGCAGTGAAGCTCAGTTTGACGGGGCGGGGCGTTCCTTGAGGGGCGGGGCGATCCTTGCGGGGCGGGGCCTCGTCCGCACGGGTCCAACCCACTGAAAGGCAAAACATCTGTGGCGCTGAAGGCTCGGCGATTGTGTGGAAAATCCTGCTTGGACGCGCGAACATGCGTGTTCTGGAGCTGCGGAGGAAGGCGCCGCAACCCAGTGACCCGTAGCCATTCCAGAGGAGAGCTGCGCGCCGTCTGCTGCCATCGCCGCCGCCGCTCACAAAGGTTGCAGCCGTCAGACAGCGGTGGAGACGCCCGCGCCGAACGGAGCCATCGCGTCTGCGGGAGGTGCGTGTGTGTGGTGTGGCCGGGGCGCGCGGCACTCACGTTACTGACCGGGGGGGGCCGCGAGCCGCGAGCTGCGAGCTGTCCGCGGCGCGTGCGTCTGCACCTTGGGCCGCTGTAGAGGCGCTGCGTGGAAAATTGGGTCATTGTTGTCACAAATTGTGTGAGTGGGTGTGTGTTGTGTACGGGGGCTTTTGCGTGACGGGGCCGCTGGCATTCGGGGCGAAAAAACCCCCGTACTACGATGGCTATCGCCCGGCGGCAGTCTATGCGTACGGTATGCCGCATTCTTAGAGACGTGGCTGAAGGTGTGGTCACCGAGTCCCGCGCGCGTGTCCCGGAGTCGCGCGGCTGTGCTGCTGCTGGAAGCGGCGACATGGTGGCAGCTGCGGTGAGGCACAGGCCAGGAGCAGGCTCTCTGCTCGGGCTTTTGTTCCGCGGCCGTAGGCAGGGGCCGTCCAAACACCTCCTTGGCGCGTTATGGGCCGGGGACCGTAAGCGGACGTTCGGGCAGTAGCACACGCACACACCGTCACACGTCGTGGTGACACGGACACTGATCGTGCGGTGCGGCTGTCCTCTCACCACGCGCCTCTTCTTCCATTCACTGTGCCGTTCACGCGCTCGCGCAGCCTTTCTCTCCACGCGCCCGCCTAGCTAGCTAGCCTGCCGGCTACATGGCGCAGCGCGCGCTCTGCTTCTTTGCCCAGACTCGTCGATACTCACCTGTGTTCGTGACAAAAACAGCCTCGAATAGGCTGCAGTGACAGTTATTGCTGTTCTAATTTTAAAAAAAAAAAAAAAAAACAAAAACATATGAAACAGGCTATTCTACATGGCTAACCTGCTACGTGTGCGCGCTTCGCAGAGCAGTACTAGTAGACGTATTTGACACACATCACATGTCACGTTGCAACATCCAAAGTTACGTTATTAATCATACATAGGTTATTAATGATCTCTTTATTGAAGGAGAAAGGGCACCGTTCAGCGAAAATGAAAAAAAAAATATTAAACTCATGATGAAACAAAGTATGAAATACAATAGTGTTTTTTGGTTGTTGATTCTGCTGGAGAAAACAACAAGGCAGCTGTTGTTGGTCAGACCGCTTCAAAAGATTAATTTAATGGTGTGGTATTTCTTCAACTTTAACATAAAAAAAAAAATCAAATTTTGACATAATATTATTTATAACGATGTATATTATGGACACCGGCGTGGCCTAAGTTTGTCAGTCAATATAAATGTTGCATCTATTCTATCGATTTATCCATTACGGTGAGATGTTTCATTTCATAATTTTGTATTTAAACGCAAGTTCTTTTAATATTCTTTTCGATGTTTGCCCCTTATCAAAATAGATATGAATTTTTTTTTTTTCTCTCCACATCTGAGATTTAGTGTTCCCAGGGGTGCTGTACCCCTACATTGAAGTACATGAGAAAACTGGAGGGCTTCATTCCACTCAACTTGAGTCTCAAGTTCTCTTTGAAATAACGTGAAATATTGTGTTTGTCACAGGGTTATGGAACAGGGTGACAGTGCGCTGGTGTTGCACTCTGTTCTGAAAACACTGCCTTTTTGTGTTTTAATGTAGGGAAGGAATTAACTCCGGGGCACGCTGCAATTTGCCGATGGACGCGGAGGCACGTCCGGGCCGGCCGCATCTCAATCTACTAATGGTTTTATGTTCTGCCTACTTTGGCTGCTGCCGCAAGAGCTCTGCTTGAGCCAGTTTCTCTAAATCTCTGCTCTGCACATGCTTTCCGCAGGACATGTTGTGTTGCGCTGCTCTGCAATGGCTTACGTGTTATTAAAGCTGGAGTTGTGAGTTTGTAGGGCGAATGGCATCATCCGTCTGAGCCATTCGCTCTACAAAGTCCTTTGCGGATCCATTCGCGCTGGGGTCATTGCACTTCGGAGAACGTTGCTCACTTGTATGGGCGCCGACCCCCTTTCCCTTACTCTGGATTTACACACCGTTGTTGCGCCGTGCTGGAATTGTACTGGGTGACTCCGGGGTCCTTGTAGGAGAAACCCTACACGTCTTGAGTGTATAGGCTTGGATTGGATTTTAATACAGCACAGCAGGTGGCGTAATGGTTAGGGCCGTTGCCTCCCAGACTCAAAGTGCCTGGTTCAAATCGTCCTCCTGCGGTAGTCCCCTGGATCAAGGTACTTACCTTAACTTGATACAGTAAGAATAACCTGCCGTATACTGGTAAATCATTGCCAAGTTGATTAACATTGCAGGTCACCTTGGGCAGAGGTGTCACTAGATTAAGGTCAATAATAATAATTAAATGGCATCGAAATGGAAAGATGTTCCTGCAGCTGTGCTTAAGGGAGACTTGTGCTGTTATTTTTTGATTAGTAAGTGATTCAGTTGCCTCATGAAAATGGTTGGACCATCTTTGTATCTGTTGATGTTTTGTTGTTCTCTATTAGAGCATGGGACAGATGGGAAACGCCTGAAGGAGAAGGTGAAGGTTCTTCAGCTGCCACACACTTGTTTCCAGTTTGGAGACAAATCAGACTCAGGAGGTTTGTAAAAACTTTGTCATTTCAGGCATACAATCATATTCTCTTAGCTCTTTAGACAGGAAGTTTTTTGTCTCTAGTAGATTTTCAGGGCATCCAACTGTGCAGCTATAGAATGTAAATAAAAGTATTTTACATTTCACAATTTAATTATGGTGCAGGTTAATTATTATGTTATAATATCTGGGCTATGTTAAAATCTCCCAACTGCTTCTATAAGTGCAGTTGTCTGCATGAAATTAAAATTACAGAAGGTCTCTTTTTGCATTTATTCTCAAATCTGTTATTTTTCTTATCACCCTTAAACACCGAACTACACTGAGATTTTTTTTAAACATTTGATCTTAGTTAGAATTTTGATAGATGATACTATCTCATAATATTATTTATATTATTTTTTTCCAGCTTTGTCTTTTGAAAAAATTGATTGAGCACTATGGAGGCTACAACCATATTGCCTATCCTGAAGAAGAAGCTGGCTTTTCTCTCTGGTAAAAAATGTATTTGTTGTTGCTTAACTTAATGTATATCGGTGAACCGCATTTTTTTTGTTTCACAGAGGATATTTAATCGCTCAGTTGCTTATGTCTATTTTGGGGGCTGTTTAGTAAAGATTTACCTGTTTTCCTTCACTTTCAGTCTGATTTAGATTTGTTCTGTGATATGTTGCTCTATGGTGGACTGGAGTCTTGTGCAAGGCGTACCCTGCCTTGTGTCCTTTTCTTGTGGGATAGGCTCTGGACCACTGCCACCCTGCACTGGAAAAGCCTCTATTCATAACAGATGGAATGTCTGAGATGTGCAATGTACTGCTGCCTGCTGTCAAAGCAGAATATCTTGCTTTGCTTACAAAGGACGCAGTTGAGTGGACAACCTGAAATTAAGGCAACTGAGCAAGCTGGCGAAATCCATGCAGTCTAGTAAATAAACAGTGGCAGTAACACAGGAGATACACCTGTTTTACATGATGTCTGTCAGGTATCGGCTTCTGTTCTGGGTGATGAATGCATCTGTGTCCCTCTTGAAGGTTGTTGAAGTTATCTCGGCTCTGCGTCACCCTTCATTCTGGTTCAGCTTTGACTTTTTCCTGGTTATGTCTTTGCCTGGAGCACATGTCAAGTGAAACCTGTCACCATGTAATTGATGCTTATTAAATTTTCAGGAGGCCAAGCATTTGTTGCTTGTAAAAGTGACCTTCTGCGTTGCTTTTTTCTATGCCTGTACTTCTCACACAGGCTTATATCAGGTTATATATTTGTGGAATGTAGTTTGTTTTATATATTACGGACCTAGCTGTGATATCAGTCATAAATGGATACAGGCTAAAGTTTACTCAAATTGTGACTCTTTATTCAGCTTATGCAAGCAAAATTAAATAGGATTTATTTACAACCAAAATTGGGATTCCCAGTAGTGCAATAGTTAACACCTTACACCTCCCTCACGTAAATGGGCACGATTGTGTGTAACTAAAATTACAGAACCAGATTTATGTACATTATATTTTCCCCTTCTCAGTTTATTAGCCTTTCTCAGAGTGGTGAGTGAAGTATGTGTCCTGCTGTGGTGAAAAGGTGTGAAGTAACAGAATAATCTGTAAGCAGCCATCCCAGAAAGTGGTCTTTTCAGAGGATCTCAATGCACACATCTTCCTGAGTGCTTTTGAGAGACCGAAGAGACTTTTGTTAAATGTTTGGTTTGTCGTGACTAAGATGGGTTTTTTGCGGAGATGTAAGACTTAAATGGCCTAATGAATTACTTTCACTTGAACCACACCGTTTCTCTTTGTAGTTTCACAGATTACTTTTCCTGTTGTGAACTGTTAAGAATGCGGCTGGAACCTTTTGATGGAGATGTTTAATTCTTTGTGTTAAAGGACTGTTCAACTTTTCCAAAATGTACTGAAATGATATTAGGTTTATAAGATGTTAGAATGAATTTGCACATGAACAGTTAAATCCAAAAAAATATTACTGGGGAAGTTCTGTTCTGCAAGTACGGTATGTCACACGTTTTCTGATGGATTCATCTAAAAAGTTTTGAAGTGATTATTTATTTCTCGGGCAACATTTGAAAAGTGTCTTCTTTTCAGTTTTCACGCAACGTACATTTGTGTCTCAACCCCCCCATGTTATTTGACACCGTTTCAGGAGGCAAGGACCGGCGCAGCGGGCTCATCCTGACCATCCCATTATGCTCAGAGCAGACCAGCATGGAGGAGCTCAGCACCACCCTCGACTACCTGCTCAGCATACCCAGGTGATTTCTGGGATTTTGGGTGACGTTGCACATTCTTATTTTCCAAATCGCATCCTGCACACTCATATGTTAACAGTGCTCTGGGTGTTACATTTGTAATAAAAATAATTTTGAAGGTTGTAGAAATGGAATGAACATTTATTAGTTCCTTCTTGTGGAATTAAAGAGTTTCCAAAACTATATGAATATAAGGGGCTTTTGTCTGATGTCATTTAAAATGTTCCTCCTCCATCGAATTGTTTACTTGTGCTTCTAAGAGTCCTGTACAGGCACCTCTACTTGTCTGGGAGGGTGGTGGGCTTGCTTTGACTTCAGAGGTCACCACCCCACCATCTGACATCCTATAAATTGGCTTCATTTGTTGGGCCTGCAGCTGCTTAATGAGTCTAGCATGGCTTCACACCCCCAGGTGTCCAGGCATTCATAAGCCTCTCCAAAATGGCGACACATCCTGCTCTTTGAACTCTGTCGTTCCCTGGCTGTTATGAATGCTGCCGTTTTGGATTGTCTTTCTGTTTCTGGGGCAGTTACCTCGCGATCATTCACAATCTGGACAACTTAATTTTGGACATCACCAGAGCTGTAATTCTAAATGTATAATTGTTAAGAACATTCTCTGCTGAAAATGTCCCTCCTCCTCTGTCAGAGGATACACACAATATATTCTCTTCCTCGGATTAAGAAATCATGTGAATGTGAGTAGATGAATAGGGTCTTGTCATCACATATTTAGACTGGCAAAGGAAACAGTTGCCTTTGGGCTGGACCTTTTCTCTTTGTTTGCAACCCTGTGGTTGTTCCTTGTTAAAATTTTTTTTTCTTCTTTCGCTGCCTTTAGTGAGAAGTGCAAAGCAAGAGGCTTCACTGTCATTGTGGACGGCAGGAAGTCACAGTGGAACATAGTGAAGACAGTCGTATTGATGTTGCAGGTAAGAACAAAGGATTGCATCAATGTGTATTGTCTTTCTGCTTTCCACGTTTGGTCCTGTTTTAATTGAAAGGAATCATTTAACTGCACAACCTGCGGAGTACCCCCCTGCGGCAGCTTATATCCATACCTGCGTCGTTTGCATCTTGTACTGCCAGTGCTCTGATTAATCGTTGCGTTTATGAATATTCACAATGGTAATTGGACACACAGGAGTATGCTTATTTACATGAGGAAATACAATGTCATGTGCATTTCCGGAGTTGTCAGACGAGCCTATGGTTTGGAGATGGGAGCAGCACACCTGTGGTTTTTGGACTGTTTATCTAGATGTCTCACTTGGTGGAGGCCATTCATCTTCTATTAAGAGAAGCATTCACCACAGGAAAAAATGTCCCATTTCCTTGACCCACTTATGCTTTCTACCATTGTCAGAGATAAATGTTGATGGCATCTCTAGAATTATTCTTCCATTTTGAGAGTCTTTCAGGTTCTGTATATCTTCGCGAAATTGGCCATGACAGCTACATTGTGTAATTGTGTTACTGTAATGGTATAATGTTCTAAAATTAGAGCAGTAATTAAGCTGATTTGATGGTGGTTTGATGACCAGCCTATAATTTGGACATTTTCCTTAACGTATTTGCATACAAAAACAATAATACATTTGTAATTACTCAGTGGCAAAGCCTTTGCTCTGAGAGGAAGTCATGGTAGCATACCTGTAACATGTCTGTAACTGTGACCTGGTGCTCCGTGTTTTTACAGGAAAGGTTCAGAGTCCTTTGCTAACGTGCCGGAGGGTATTTTTCTGCTTTCCGAACCAGAAATAAATGCAAAGGTCATGGGAAATTTTTCTGTCTAGCTGGAGATAGTACTGTTCCATGCAGTGCTGAATATGTTTCTCCTTAGTTGGCCTTCGGGTTTAAAGTGGTATCAAGTGCACTGGGATTTTTTGTTTTTCAGAAAGGTGAAGTAACTCTCTAGCAGTATGAAGAGGGTTATTACCAATGCACACGCTGAAAAGACTTTGCTTAGAAAATGATGTGAATACAATTTTCCTGTGGCACAATTGTGCAAATAAGAATGCAAATGATGGAAACGAGGGATTGATACATAAGACCATTGCCCCTCAGTAACTTTAAGATTGGTGCCTACTTTGTAATTGTTCAGGTAAACAAAAGCCAGATTTTGTGTTAATGAAGAACTTCTAATAAAGCTTCAGTGAAAATTGTTTAGCTTATAACCTTCTCCAAAGCAACTTACAAAGATTGGCTGGTACCACTATCTGCTTACAGTTTGGACCCATTTATTACAGCAGTGTATTCTTATTGTATCAATTTGGAGTAAGTACTTTGAGGGTACTGCAGAAGCAGTGGTATTTGAATCAGAAACCTTTAAATCATGCAGTGAGGCTTTAACTACTACACTAGTCCACTTCCCCTGTAGCGCGAGAGAGTGTGTGCGCGCGTGTGTGCGTGCAATTTGCATGCTGTGCACTTCCGCAGTGTTGGGCTGCAGTGCAGCATCTCCTGCATTTCAGCATTTCAATGAAGTAGTTCTGTTCCTTTGTGCTATGCAATGTTGCAATTGTTCAGAGTCTAGCCTGGAACCATAAGGTTGGGGACAGAGTACACTGTGGACAGAATACTGGTTCAGTCATCTCTCTCTCACACACACACACACAAACACACAGTATGGGCAATTTAGCATCGCCAAATTGTGAAGATGCTTCCAAGTTGTACCTTTCTTTGAAATGGTATTACATTTTAACCTGAGCAGAAGTGCCGTGCTTGCATGCTCATTCCCTGCAGTACAATCTGCTGAAAGTAGTTAGCCAGTAATGCTTGTTGATAGAAGACAGTCGCTGTATTGGCCACTCAGCAGATTCTGTGCTAATGGATGGGGACCGTCGCAAACCGATGGGTCTGCTTGCAGAAGTCCGATTCCAGCTCATGTCTGAATGTTTGGTTACATATTTAAGATGCAACACTCACAGCTGTTGGAAATGGGAGAAACTTAAATGTCAACAGTACAATTTCAGCTGTTACTTAGTTCCAGCTTGACACTTAGTATAGTTGGTTCACACTAGCACTTCACTGTCTTAAGGCTGAGAGTAGTTTTCAATATCTATCTTTGTGTAGCTTCTTTACTTACAACAATTAGAACTGTGTTGAATTTATGGAATGGTATTTTTCTAGAATGTAATACCAGCCGAGGTGTCCTTGGTGTGTGTGGTGAAGCCCGATGAATTCTGGGACAAGAAAGTCACCCACTTCTGCTTCTGGAAGGAAAAGGACAGACTTGGGTTTGAGGTATGTGTTTTCCTTTCTTTTATTGTGTGATATACAGTATTTATGTATTTCCTATTAGCATTGTCAGAACCTAGTGGTGAATTGTGTTGGGTATTTAGCAGTCTTTCTTTCAGTGTTCTCTAGTACAGAAATTATCAACAATGAACTATTCCTAGGGTCATATTTCTTAAAAATAAATTTACTTTTTTCATTTTTATTAAAATTATTACTGAAAAGAAAGGCAAAATTTTGTATTCAGCCTGATCTGATGCTTTTTTTGTTGTGGTACTATCTTTAATTTAGATGTGCAGTTTGCAGTGATAAAGGCTTTCTGTGTGTGGAGGAAAAAATGTATAATCTATATTTGTGTGTAGATGTCTTTGTGTGTGTAGTGCAAGACAGTGATAAATTGTTAGGACTCTTAGATGGCCTAGAATTGCAGACATCCCAAAGGTATTTCCTGTGCATGCTATTAGAGGTATTGGTTATAATTAATGATACTCAGAAATGCTCCCTCTTTTACGGGCCAAGTGGAAAGTGCATTTGGACAGCTGCCCGACAGCGCTTGCATCACAATATCCTAACGCAACACCGTGGACGTCACATGCTGGACACCAGCGCTCTGGAAGGATTCTGACTTGGGGGCGGGGGTTGGTGTATCGTACCTTTGTTTTTAATGTTTCACTGGGTCTCAGACTGACCCCGATTCACAGTGTCTGTTCAGCTCCTGTTGTGGAGAGAAGCGCCGTGGCTCTCTGAATAAACAATGGCCCGTGAGTCACACTCGGAGCCGAGCGCTGCCGTTGTTGATGGATAGTGCTGAGGGGTGGGATGGTGTCCCATGGGCTCTTTCTGTTTGCTCTTTAAAGTGGAGAGAGGCACTCGGAGCTAAGGCCTTATGTACAGTTGTTGTTGTTGTTAAGGGTGAAATTCACATTCTTTGACTGTGTATTTGAAAAGAAATTTGTATATTGTCATCATGCTGTTCATGTCGCATAATCGCTATCCTGCCTTATAAAGGCCATGATTACATTTAATTACATTTATTTGTTTAGCAGACACTTTTCTCCAAAGTAGGGTACATCTCATTGAAAATACAATGTGTGCATTACATTAGCAGGAACAGACACTTAGATGCAGACGCATGATACTTAAGTGCAGTTTATTTCCGCCATGTGAACCAGTGTTCATCCCGTGAGTTCATGATACGATTGTCACGTTACCCTGTAATGGCAGTAAATATTTAACCTGAACAGTTAAGTTTCTTGCTCATGTGTAAAACGGGACCTTCTGACATCAGCTAATAAAACTGGTTCCAAATTTCTGCTCCATCCATTTCAGATAGGTATCATATCTTACTTAAAAAGAAAAAATTAAGCTTGCATCACAGAAGGAGAAGGTTACAATATTATTTATTATTCCTTATAATGAACTTATTCCTTCATATAATTATAATTTTTTGTTTCACAGTGCCATTGAGAGATTTATGCAGTTTTGTGAAGGTCGAAATGCACAGACATGCTGGAAGCATTGTGCATGTAATTATTTATAGAACTCGACTCACAGTAATGCTGCCACCGGAAAATATATAGTCCAAAGAAATTGTTTAGTGGAAAATACCAAACATTTATGACTCAGCTTTGTAGTGGTTGTTTTTTTTTTTTTTTTTTTTTTCCCCCTTGGTGTGTGGGTTTCTCTGCTTGTATATTTGTAAATTTTTCCAAGCAGCTTAAGTAAAGTCATGTTAACTGTGTCTATCTTAACATGGTAAATGTGAACTGTATCAATAAGGTACTGGATGCGCAAATGCATTTTTGGACACTTGTCTAATTTTTTCCATGAAGGTTCATGAGCGATAAAAATGGAAACAGCCTGTTGGACCACAAGCAAATTATTGCCTTCTTTCTAGATTTATATTGATGTGAAATACACATATGCCCTCCTCCTTTTCCTCTCCTCTCCCCAGATACCTGCCATGACTTCCTCCCATTGCTCTGCAGATTGAACTTCACAAGGGCGTTGCTTCACTTTTTTCTTTACTGAAGGGGAAGCTATTGATTGCTGATGCTGTTTCCAATTTGGGTCTCCTGCAGGAGCACAGTAAGCTAGATAAAGGGAATTTTTAAAGGAGACTGTCAGTTTGTTTGGCAAAATATGTAGTTGAAGTATTATTTTGATTCGTATCCTAATTTAACTGTATCTTGGTATTAAGAGTTGGTTTGCCCCCATTGTACAATTGAGCAATGTTTGAGATACACGAGTGTGGTAGTGCTTAGGGAATAGGCTCATTAATGCTCTCACGTTGACGTATTGCACGGCAGCTGTAGCAGTGGCCCTTGGGCCGACATGACTTATGTGTGTTGTGAGGCTCAGACAGACATCCCACTGTCTGACACACAGAGAGCCCAGTGTGCACGTTGTGGCTGGAGGTGTATCCTCACGCTTATCGCTCAGCCATCGCAAGTGGGGTTTGTTTTTTGGTGCTTCCACTGTCTCTGTTCGGATGTAGGCCAGCCATCCCCTCCGGCCTCCTCTCTGCTTGGGTTGTTAACCGTGAATAAATGTAACCAGATAGTCTAGATTAGCCAAGCAGGGGTTAATCCACCAGGATGGAAAACCTATAGATATGAGGGCAAAAATTGCTTCAGTTGAGGTTGTTTTCTCTGCTTAGTTTTATGGGATCAGTGGCTTGTGCTTGGACGCGCAGATGTTGGGATCCGAGTGCATGCTGGCAGATTTGAAATGGGGACGTGAATAATGTTGGCTAGGGAACCCCCCTTCCTGCATCCATGCTCAATAAAGGGAGCTTGCATTTTTACAGACAGAATTGTTCAGTTAATACCATACAATCATATTGTTTCTCCTCAAAGTTTTCTGTAACCACAAAATGTGTCATGTTTACACTTAGTGTGTCCCTGATTGAGTGGTATGTGTTTTGCTCCTGGGACCTGTAACATATGTGCAGATTACAAGTTACTGCTTGGAGTTTCACAGAACCCCTTAATCTGTTCGTAGTCCGTTGCGATGGATCATATGGGGAACTGTTTACAGATGGGTCGCTTTTTGCAATCATAGGGGTGTGTCGCTGTGATGAGTCAGTGTACAACTGTGCCATTTTCCAAATTAAGTTTTCAGACCAAAATATTTTCCTCCATGTAGCACAGACTCTAAAACCTGCCCACCTATGTGTTGTAACTTTCTGCAGTACATGACAAGGGTCTGATTCTCTTCATTAACAAAGGTTGAATGAGTGTCTTACTCCAGCCTCTCAGCAGCTGTGATACTCTTCATTACAATTGAGCTTTGCTTTAAAATGCTCACATTTGCCTTATTCTGCTTTGCAATAGGCACTCACACCAAACATGCTTCATATTACAGTTGTGTGGCATTTTTAGAATCCATGAAAGATGTTAAATATATTTCAATCCCTGGGTATTTTGATTACAGTATCCCTATGGTTCCCCTCCCGTGGATGTCCCAGAAATTTGGCTTTGTATGTCAGCCAGACCCTCCTCTCCCTGATATTGACTCAGCTGTGCACATCTGCAGTGGCAGCTGTTGATTCACATTGCCGCCTCTCTTCAGGGAGTACCGGATCGTTGGAGCTTCGCAGTAGGAAAATAATGACTCGAACCATAGAGAATGAGACAGGGCACCATGTCAGCACTGGCTGCTGTCAGATCCTAAACTAAACATTTATGGATAGTCAGCAAAGTGAGCACATGCCTCTGACCAGCCTGAACAACCTCAGCCAAGACCCCTCTGAGCAAGGTGGAGCCCGTATAATAAAATGTCAGAATATTTTTGGAATGCACCTGATCCTCTTGACTTTTTTTTTTTTTTTTTTTTTTGGAGACCATTCTGAGAAATCACTGTACCTGAGGCTGAGTCTCTGAAGATTATGCTGAGTTAGCAGCAGTTAGCAAGGTGTGCAATTGTTCTGTCTTCGATTGTGCTCCCATTTCGTGTTTTTGGACTAAACTGTTAATTACAAGTTTTTTATTATTTTCCCTCCTTTTTCTCCCTCTCATCTTTTTATTCTGCTGTAATAGTGGCCGTTCACATGAGTGTTGAAGCCACAACTGGGTTTTTAACTCCTTTCCCTCATACCTCTTCCATGTTGTAGGTCATCCTTGTGTCTGCCAATAAGCTTACACGGTACATCGAACCTTGTCAGCTGACAGATGAGTTTGGAGGAAGCTTGGTCTATGACCATATGGACTGGCTCAACAAAAGGCTGGTAAGCTTTAAGAGTGGGCATCACACACTGAGGTGTTCCTCCACTGAAATGTTCCCAGCCAACACTTTGCTGTGTCTTGTCACTCTTCCCCAAGGGCCTGGCTGCCATGTGTGTCAAAGCGGTGCAGTCGAAGGAGGCTTCGCACAGGGGTGCCAGTAGTTATTTTAGCAAAAGTATTTATTCAAGTTACACATTTAATAAAATGTGTCCTGATGTGTCTAATCTGCTCAGGTCTTTGAGAAGTTCACCAAGGAGTCCACATCGCTGCTGGATGAGCTGGCGGTCATCAATGAGTCGGAGGCGGGAAGCCAACCAGACAAAGACAGGTGCTTCTTGTCTACGGCCTCAACAGCCTGCGTCAGTTTGTGTCAGTGTCTGCCAGGGAACTTTCAAGCTGAGACTGTCTCCAAAATATTGTTTGCGATGTGTTTGTGTCACTGTGCTTTTCTTTTTGGCAAGAAAATAAAGCCATGCCTGCACTCACTCACTCACATCAGAAATGAGTAACTAAATTTCAACAGTTCCCTTCAGATTAAATGGAAACATCAAGACTTAAGATAGCAGTCTGTTCAGCACTGATAAAGCTGGCTGTATTCTTTTCATACATTTTACACTTAAACATTATTTAATATTTTGTTGGCATTTCTCAGTTTATGGTGGCACTGTAACAGATGTTCTTATACAAGCTTTCTTTTTTTTAATCAGACCTCTGGATGGTAACTTTCTGCCATCTTTTGACCCTGAAACAGTGCTACAGACTGGTAAGTTTAATTGCTGCTGTTAGTAGTACATTTCACACGCACATTTTCGGAACCGCTTGTCCCAGACGGGGTCGCGGGGAACCGGAGCCTACCCGGCAACACGGCGTAAGGCCGGAGGGGGAGGGAACACACCCAGGACGGGACACCAGTCCGTCGCAAGGCACCCCAAGCGGGACTCGAACCCCAGACCCACTGGAGAGCAGGACCTGGTCCAACCCACCGCGCCACCCTAGTACATTTCAACACATCTCAAAACCTTTGAGTTCTTTCCAGAACTCATTGATTTGTACTGTTACACAGTTTGCACACACACGTTTTGCTCCGTTTTGATCACAGTTGAAGCAGGCTGTAGTAGTGCACAGCAGGGGATCCGGTAGATTGTGCCATCAGTTCTACTTTTGAAGCGTGCTTCTTTCACTGTTCTCAAGGTTTGTCCACAGTGTGAGTAACATACGTAACACAGGCTGGCGAGAAAAGGTATAGCTAGTGCCCTAAAGCAGTTCTTGTCCGTGACTAAGTCTTCGCTGCAGTTCTTCCCACAGAAGAAAACTTTGTCACCCACAAATTCCACATGCCTTGAACAAATGCCTTGCATAATGAGGCTGTAAAAGTGTTTTTGCAACTTTATGGCTGAAAATACAGTGGCAAGGGGACAAAATTAAAGGAAAAAATAATGAGTGGGGAAAAAATAAGCTTGTTTCTGAATTGGGATAATACAAGTGAGCACGTAGTATGTTTGGAGTGTACATGTCTTCTGTACTGCGGGACGAAGAAGATGTTTTTCAGGTGATATAGTCACTCGGAATTGCTCTTGGCGTGTTTGTTACGGTTACGTTACATAGGTGTATAGTTGGATATTAGGCAGTGTAGTGCAGTGTATCTGGCAGCGCAAGTCACTTTGGATAATGGTGTCCACTAAATACTAACTACTGCATTTATTGACATGTTATCTGCTTCACTGTTCTGTAGCACATGCTTTCATCAACTTTTTTGTCCAGCTTTATGGCCAAAGCTGTATCTGCCGTGACCGGCATCCCCAAGTGCATACACTTAGGTGCTTTGCTTCATAATGTCCCCACAGCCTGTGTTTAGACGTTCTGCCACAACCCCAAATGTGCAAAGACCAGGCGCCTCGCTCATCTACTTCTGCTCGCTTGGTGGTCCCGCGCACGAAAGACAAAGCTCGGAGGTTCTCGGTTCTGGGTCCGTTGTGGTGGAATGACCTTCCCCTGTCACTCAGAACTGCGGAAACTCTGTCTGTTTTCAAGAAGGGTCTGAAAACCCACCTTTTCCAGATCCACTTTGCCCAAGATCTCTTCAGATCATCTATGATGTAACTGTTCACGCATCGTAACTCCAGAAGCATCCCCAGATACAACCTTTATTCAGCCATTACTCTGGTATTGTACTGCTCATTTGTGTATCTTACAATATTTAATAAAAAAAATTGGTGTGGGTATCGGGATTTGTCTGTCTTATGCACCTACTTGAACAATGAACCTCGGTGGAGCAAGTGGTAGGGAACAAACTAGGTTTGCTTGAGCCTTTCATGTCTGCAGCTATGTCTGCTTCTCTCAATGTAATGCATAAATTGTACTTTTGCTGAGATGTACGTCACTTTGGACAAAAGCGTCTGCTAAATGAATAAATGTAAATGAGTGAAGCACCTCTGGTCCCTTCATCTTTCCCCTTCCAGGCCACGAACTGCTGTCGGAGTTGCAGCAGCGGCGCTTCAATGGCTCCGAGGGCAGCACAGCCTGGTCGCCCATGGACGACGAGCTGCTGGCGCAGCCGCAGGTGATGAAGCTGCTGGACTCACTGAGAGAGCAGTACACCAAGTACCAGGAGGTGTGTCGCCAGCGGAGCAAGCGCACTCAGCTGGAGGAGATTCAGACCAAGGTCATGCAGGTATGGCTGTGAAGGGCAAGCACTGTTGAGGGGGATTCCACAACTGATTTCTCTTTTTGTGGCAGCTGCTGATACTGTTGCAGTGTTACTTCAAAAATATCCAGTTCAAAAGCTGTCTTTCCAAAATCCTTTCAAAGTTTTTTTTAAAAAAAAAAAAGCTGGTATTTCTTCCACGTTTTTCCTGGCCTGTCTGTGGAGTTGCTCTGCAGCGACAACTAGAACGAGAAGTGCCTTTTCTGTATGACTGTGGGAGTATGGGATTATTTTTTTTTCCCCCTCTTTTCCTGGACTGTTTTCACAGAGAAGAGCTGTGACATGACCCACCCTGTCACCGATCTGTCGGCCGTCCCAGAAAAAGAAGCTAACAATACACAACCTTGAAGAATTGGGGTTTTTTTGTCGTTGTTGTGCAGGAGTGTTTTTGATTGGCTGTCCTGGCGGTACAGTGTCCATCAGTAAAATCCTGTCATTGCTGAGCAGATTGTGCTGTGGAGCTGCTTTTGTGGTCGACAAGCAGTCAGTCGGTGGTGTCTGGGTAAAGGGTTCACACAGCACCTGAGACCCTGGGACTACTAAGGCCATCTCCTTCACTCCTCTCACCAGCTTAGATCACAACAGTTCTGCAGTGAATGTTCTGGGGTCTCAGTGACTCCATTTGTGTGACCAGCTTCTTGGTTGATTTTGTTTTTACTAGTTACAGTCTGTACGCATGCTATTATTTTCCTTTCGTTCTGTCCGGAAACAAAAGTTTTATTTGTGCAGTGCTGACATAAAGACATGTTTCTGAACATGAGATATCTTTTCTGTTTGTTTAGGAATAGAAAGGAATAACACAGTAGGGCAGTTGAGCAAATAACAAGTGTTATCGTTTATATAAGGACAATCCCCTGTTTTTAATTTTATTTTTTGTTTCATATCAGTCTGGACTTGCCAGGTAATATGTTTGTTCTAATAACCATTTCAAGGACAAATAAATTAACTACATAACACAAATTGTTAGCACTATATATGCATATTATATCTCGATTCATTTGTTATCTGGAAATCTTTTTGTGTTAAGATCTTGTGGATACTTAAGACAGCGATCTGTATTTTTTTCATATATTTTAATACATTTTACATTTAAAATGCCAGATAACGTTTCTTTTTATTAGTTTTTCAAAATTGTTGTTGTGCCATAATGACAGATGTTCTTACATGGAATATACAGTGTGTGTGTGTGTGTGTGTGTGTGTGTGTGTGTGTGTGTGTGTGTGTGTGTGTGTGTGTGTATAACCTTACATGTTGCAACAGCAGGTCTGAGGATTTCAGTATTCTTAAACTAAATGGAAAATCACGCTGTTCAGTGATGCATTGTAAACTTACAAGGTTAGTTAGCTTTAATAATTCAGTAGTAATATTTTGTTGTGCGGTGGCGCGGTGGCGCAGTGGGTTGGACCACAGTCCTGCTCTCCGGTGGGTCTGGGGTTTGAGTCCTGCTTGGGGTGCCTTGCGATGGACTGGCGTCCCATCCTGGGTGTGTCCCCTCCCCCTCTGGCCTTGCGCCCTGTGTTGCCGGGTAGGCTCCGGTTCCCCCGTGACCCTGTATGGGACAAGCGGTTCTGAAAATGTGTGTGTATTTTGTTGTTTTGGTCTGTATCTGAAGTTCCCTTTATGAAATCAGTTATACTGATGACCCAAATGATGAATTTTCTTATGCTTGGAAAAAGGAACATTTAGTCCATGTGATAGCTCATATGAACCTTTGACACCTTTTGGGACAGTGGACTTCTTGGAAATGGTACTTGATATTGCAGTTTTTTTGTTCCTGCTTTATGTGTGTAGATGTGTTCATGATGTCGCTGTGTTGCTGCTTCTGTAGTCCAGTGTTGTTGCTGCGAGTCGGTTTTATTTAAAAAAAAAAAAAAAAAAAGTTCTTGGACTGGCCCACCGCTGTAGCGTCCACTAACAAACTTGTCCGTGTGTGCAGGTTGTGAACTGGCTTGAGGGCCCTGGCACAGAGCAGCTCCGCACACAGTGGGGGATCGGGGACTCCACCAGAGCCTCCCAGGCCCTGCAGCAGAAACATGAGGAGATCGAGAGCCAGCACAGTGTAGGAGGCTGCCCTGCCCCGCCCCCTCTCCACAGACCTACCCCTCCAGCCTCTCTCCTCCCCCCACTTAAAACTCTAATAAAACCCACATTGTTTCTGAGCCTGGCTCATTTCTTTGGTTCCTGCTCAGCCACTGACTGAAAAAAGTCTTGGCCAAGGGACTCTTTTAACTGGTTCAGTTTAATGGTTGAGCGGAAGAAGTAAAATATGAAAAGCAGGAAGCACTTCCCCTCACTTAATTGCACAAATGTTCAACAGCACACTGTTACAGGGAATGGAGGTTTAACTGGGTCACACATGTTCTTCATATTCTTATAGCTGTTCATTTATGTCCTTGTTTGAGGTGAACATGTATGTGTAGCAGCCTTTAGAAACTGCGATGAGTACATAGTATGGTGTCTTCAGTAGCAACTAGTACTGATCTCAGTAACATTGCTTTTATGTAGTACTGAAATATACATCCTGTTATGACTAGACTGTCACTGTCATCATCCTGTGAACAGTCTAAACAAGTGAAATGTGTCTTCGTGTTGATGGCAGCTGGTGACACTGAATGTCTGCAGGCTTCGGTGAACTTGTATGTTTGTGTTACTGGAACGGCGGATGGCGTTAAGTGACCGCGCATGTGTATATGTTACAGGAGTGGTTTGCTGTGTATGTGGAGCTGAACCAGCAGATGGCTGCGCTGCTTAGTGCAGGGGATGAGGAAGACCTGGCGGAGCTTAAGAGCCTGCAGCAGCAGCTGAGTGACGTGTGCTACAGACAGGCCAGCCAGCTGGAGTTCCGGCAGAACCTGCTGCAGTCGGCCCACGAATTCCACGGGACGGCCCAGGATGTACGCCGAGTATCTCCTGTCACATGTTGCTGTTACAAGCCGCTTGTGTGGACTGTCCCGTTAATGGTCCTACTGCTGTGTGTCCC
Organism: Scleropages formosus; assembly: GCF_900964775.1. Classification (NCBI taxonomy): domain Eukaryota; kingdom Metazoa; phylum Chordata; class Actinopteri; order Osteoglossiformes; family Osteoglossidae; genus Scleropages; species Scleropages formosus. The sequence continues at coordinate 7,338,923 of NC_041826.1, read as the reverse complement.
TTCAGCTGTCCCAGCAACTGGATGGGTTGTTGGGCATGCTCTGTGCGGATGTAACCCCCACGGACGGAGCAGCTGTTCAACAGACTCTGAAGCACCTGGAGGAGAAACTGAAGAGTGTTGGTGGGTAGATGCTCTCATGTTTGGTCTTGTACTGCAGCTAAAGCTAGCAATAGCTAATTTGTCTGTTAATTAATTGCTTTTAAAATTACTCACACCCCTCCTCCCAGGTCAGAACTGATGCATAATACTATATACAATATTCTGTATAGCAGTATGTGTGGATTCTTATTATTCATGAATATCAGACAGGTTAATTGTACCGTGGTAACGATAAATGTGGCATGCTAATGTGGTTGTACTTCTGTTTGAACTCTAGAGGGAGCTCTGCAAGGCCTCAGGGAAAAGGGACAAATTCTTCTTGACCAGATCTCCAATCAGACGTCCTGGTCATACGGCAAAGATATCGTGATCAAAAACAAAGAAAACATAGATCATATACAAAGTGTTATGGAAGACATGCAACTGCGAAAACAGAGGTTCGTTGTTGCAGTTTGACCTTTAATATTTCTGTACCTTAGTCAGAAAACATTTTTTTTTTTTTTTTTTTTGTGACTTTAAAGATTTGTGAACCAACTCTTGACTCTTTTCCACAGATGTGAGGACATGGTGGACGTGAGGAGACTGAAGATGCTCCAGATGGTTCAGCTTTTTAAGTGTGAAGAGGATGCCACGCAGGTGCATCGGCTGCTGCTCCAGCTTTGTCGGTTTAAATGACCATCTGTAGTGCTCTGTATTTACATTTCTTGGTATAATGGGTGTCATATCCAGTTTAGCCTTGCCAAAAAGTCTCAACTATTAATGTGCATTTAAAGATGGCGTGCTCCTCTCCCTCTTTGTACAATTGAGCGACAGAAGACATTCCCACCAGAACTTGTGACTTGCCCTTCGCTAGTGGGTCATTGCTGCTGGAGTGGCACAGTTACTGGATGGAAGGCACCTTCTGCTCTCAGTTCTGAGTTTCTCTCCCTTTTCCTTGTAGGCAGTTGAATGGTTGGGGGAGCTTCTAGATGCTCTTCTGAAGACTCATGTAAGATTAGGAGATGATGCACAAGAAACCAAAATTCTGCTGGAGAAACACAAAAAATTTGTGGATGTTGCACAGGTATAGGGTCTTGCATATTCTGACAAGCCTAGTTTCAAGAGTGCTACATACCTACATGTTGGCCAGTCTGATTCCCTTCATGATATTCCCCCCCCCCCCCCCCCCCCCCCCCCCTCCTTCCAACCCCTTCACCTCTCTACTCCAGAGCACCTATGACTATGGCCGACAGCTCTTGCAGGCCACAGTGGTCCTGTGCCAGTCGCTGCGTTGTACCACCCGCTCCTCAGGGGACACCTTGCCTCGCCTCAACCGCGTATGGAAGCAGTTCTCGGTCACTTCCGAGGAGAGGCTACAGCGGCTGGAGATGGCTAGTGCCTTCCACACCGCTGCGGAGAAGGTAGGCACATGAGCAGGGTTCATGTTCCTGGCAGGCAGGCAGAAGGGTAGAGGGTATGTCTTCCACACTGTCTTAGTATTGCATGGCTTGCGGATATGACGTGTCAGTTTCTCTGTTTATGCTGACGTGCTGCTGCTGTTATTGTAAGGGTCTCTCAGAAAAGTTTAGGCTTGTACAAACATTTTGTTTAGCAGCTCATTTGATATCATTGGTTTGGTTTCACTATCGTATATGAATTTGAAAATTGTTTTTATGGTTTTTTTCATGCAAGTCCATAACTTCACCTTTTCATTTGCTGCTGATCCTCAGACCTCTTGACTGAGGGAGAACTAGTTTAATGGAGCTGAGTTTAAGTGCACATGAAGAGATTGCGGTGTCTTGAGAGGAGAGCAGATTATTATAAATGATTTGTCCAGTTTTGTCAGCAATTGCATAGTCAAGCTTTGTGATGGAGTTGGAGACAGTTTTATTCCATTTGTTTTCTTCATCTTTGTCATCTGTCCTTCATGATAGATTCTGACAGGTTGCTCAGAACAGTCAGAGACCAGTGTGGATTTGGAGGTGTATGAAGAGGTTGAGGCAGTGGGCAAGTCTCTGCTCGACAGGCTCACTGTACCTGTGATCTTCCCTGATGGGTAAGTGAGATGTGAGATGATCCCTCCGCCGTACTAATAGAGATTCCCTCGATGAAACCTTTCACATATGTGCCTGCAAACTCATTCACTATTCTGTAGCAAATATTATTAGTTATTTATCAGATGATGTTGAAATGGCAGGTTGGCAACATGATCATTTGTGAATCAGAAAACGGTGCTGAATAAAAATGGTTAGGCATCCAATATGGAAAAAGTGTGTATGTTCTCTGGAAAGTTTGTTCCTTTTTGTCTGTGGCCAGTTAGCTTTCTTACAGCTTTAATAATTAATATAGCTATTACAGTAATTTAATATTAATGTTTAATGTGTAGCCTACATTTTATTTGTATTACATCTCATCTTTTGTTCAGCGCTCTCTCCCTGTGTGAGAAGAGCACTTTGCAAAAATGAATTGAATTTGGATGTCTGATCCTCGCTTAAATGTAAGGCAGTCAGATTTAACAAATAACGATGGATTTTTGTACTCTGCGCTTGTACTTTTCAAGTTACACGGATGGAAAAAAGACTCCATCATACGTGTTGTCCTCTTTGGCAACAGTAGCTGCATGTAAGTCTTTCTTTGTCTCTTCATTTGGGGCCTCCTCTTTCACACAGAGCTGCTTCAACAGCCCAAAGTTTGACGGCTTTCTTGATTTCACAGCTGGGAGCCCAGCGTCGCCATTCAAATGGATTTCAGTCAGGACTTTGATGTGACCACTTAAAATCCCCGTTCAATTCTGCATTTGCTTAAGTGTTTTGGATTATTTTCCTCTTGGAAGACCCATTTTCCATACACCCTGAATTTTTTGACTGACGGTCCCAGTTTATGTACTGGAAAGTACTTACTGGTAAATTCATAATCTGGAATACTGTAGTGTGGAATACATAATTGACTATAATAATAGTGATTTTCCCAGGCTGTGAAGTGGCAAAGTAGCCCCAAACCACTAATTTTTATAGTTTATATGAGGTTCTTGTGTTCAGAGGTGGTGGTTTTGGTTTGTGACTATGCTCATAGTTCCACTTCTGACTCCTGTCCAAAAACCATTGTTGCAGGAGTCATGTTCTCAACTCAGGTTACCTCTGGCAAACCTAGCACATTTTTACTTACTTTTTTCCCATCGCTGTATTCAATGTTGAAAAATCAAAATATGGAATTCTTGAGAGGAAGCAGCACTGGAAGCACCTCTTGGATTTGTAGGTTGTCATGAAGTCGTATGATTTCACACTCATTCACACGTTTCAGTTTACCTTGCTCTGTAGATAGTTTTCTTGGGCAGTTGATAAAATTTTGTTGAAACAAACGTGTGGAATTCTGTGCGTGGGCTCAGTGGTAGAAAGTATTCCCCAGTTTCTGTGCAGTTGGTCATCCTTGACTCATTGCTAGTTTTAGACCATTCATTGGTTAAGCATTAAACCCAGTTTTACAGATTTGATTCAGAGGACCGTAATTATTGTTTGTGGGTATGTCACTCTGTGGATAGCTGGTAGTGTAGTGGTTAGAACAACTGCCTTTGGACCCAAAGGTTGCAGGTTTGCACCTCACCTCTGGCTGTAGTATCCTTGAGCAAGGTACTTACTCTGAATTGCTCCAGTAAAAATTACCCAGCTGTATAAATGGGTAAATAATTGTAACCTTAACATTGTAAGTTGCTCTGGAGAAAAGTGTCAGCTAAATGAATAAATGTAAGTGTTTGTGTGTGTATGTATGTATGTATATATATAAAAACGAGCAAGTGCCAGAAGGGGGTGAGTGCCGTTTTATTTTGTACCCATTTTTCTCCTGTTTTTCCGTAGTTAGGGGTCGTTAGACTTGTGATTTGTGTGTGTTATTTTAATAGGGAAGATAACATCACAAAGGGTTACGGTTCACTTCTGTTTGTTGTGCTGCTGTGCCTAACCCCTGGGGAGATGGCTTATGAGTTGCCAGTGGTCAATAAAGCAGACCCTTTTGCTTCCTGAAAGAATTGGTGGCGGTCAGTTTCCATAACTGTGTTGCAGCCCAACCCTTGACTGGGCTGTAACACCCAGCTGTCATAACGCTGATTGTTCGTATTGGACCTGTTTTGCTCATTTTTCCTTTCCCTTTTTCCTCACTGAACATTGAATGTTGCTTTCTTGACCGAGTGCTCCCGCTTTCCCGTCCTTCCTGCTCCCCCAGGAGCGAGCAGTATTTCGGCAGCCCCAGCGACATGGCTTCCTCTGCTGAACACATCCGAGACAGAATAAAGCTGGTTGAGGTGAGGAGGCTGCAGCAGGAAGAGGTGGAGGTGGAAGCGGCCGAGCAACGGCTTGAAGAAGAGCTCGAACCAACCCTCCGGGACAGCTAATGGCACCGCACTGCTGCAAGTCATGGGCGTGAGGACTCGTGAGAAAGAGCCCGTCATTCTGTGGGTGTCACCGCATTCCTCCCATCTCGGCTCTAGTACACCCCACCAAGCCATGTTACCTTGTTACGTGCATTTGAAGACGGTGGCACCTGTACTCCTTTAAAGGTTACTCGGAGAGCAGGACAGGAGCGGATTGCACTGAACTCGCCCCCACAAAGCTTTACCTGGCCTGTTACTTGTCCTCCGCTGACGGGTCACCGAGCTTACATGGTGCTACTAAACCTGTAGAATGTATAGAAAGCGCCCTCTCGTCTTTGTTACTCCCCGGTGCTTTAGACTTCTAGGCCTTAGGCGAATTCCCTCTTTGTAGACAGTAAGCAATGTATTTTATATTTTTGTTTCATTACTTTTTAATATCCTTGGTGGTTGCTGCAAGTTTTTTTTTTTTTTTTTTTTTTAGTGTGCCGGAACGCAGAACTCTCCTAGTCTCCTAATTACTGCTTTTGATACTCGCATAAACTGCCTAATGTATGGTTTTTAAGTAAATATGGACTGTATTTTTCACCAATATTAGCAATGTTAACCTGCTTTTAAAGATGTGCAGATTGCTGTTATCTGTGTACATCCGTGTACATTATAAAATCAAAGCTTTGTTAGAAAATGTAGATTAGAACTGTATAAGCTTTTAAATTAAAATATTAAATGGGACTTATGTTCAGTCTATTCATAATTGTCATTTGAAAGTGTACTCTCCTTGCATCTTGAAGCATGCTATTAAAAATTAAATTCTATATTTATTTCAATTTGTTTTTATTTGTAAATTGCTATGGTTTTACAAATACAGCAGCTCTTGTTTTTGGGTTGCAAGGCTAATTGTGAGTTTTACAAACATCTTGTCTAAGAATAAATAAGCAGACGTCTGAAAAAGTTAATTCTCATTTCTTTAATCTTGTGTGACATATATAGTTTTTTTTTTTTTTTTTTAACTACACATGCATATGAATGGATAGTAAGTCACCGTGAAATGTTTTGTCATGAAATTGTTTATTTTTCTAAATTTGTTTGGAAATCGCCATTTTCACATTCACCTAAGGTCTCTTCAAAAGATGAAGCCAGTAATTGTCTTGACCGCTAGGTGATGCCATTTCCACGCTCAATATAATACCTCAGCATCCACGTGTGAAGCTGCTTGGAGGAAAAAACACTTTTTAGTTCATTTTCCACTTCTCCGCAAAGTGTCTAGGTAAGATTTTGCAGTCAGAAGAGATTTGTAATTTTGCTCTTACTGGCAATTTTTTGCAAAGTGTGGCCAAGGAATAGCAACACATACCTCATCTCTTTTTCTACAGATCTCATTTGTATTGTGTTACAGAGCAAAAACTGCCATTATTTGATTTGATGAGCTGTTAGAATAGTTTTAGTTCATGGTACTAATGCCATAAGTGGAACTTTTGATGGATCGAAATAAACAAAACCATTAACTGGGAAATGGATTCAGTATTTGAAATGTTGGGAACATCGCATCACAGTGACATCTAGTGGCCAGATGGTGCTCAATACAACTCCGTCTGGCAGACGGATGAGATGAGACGGAAGAAACTGGTGACAAATCTACAGGGGCGCAACGGGGTTCTTTGACCATGGACAGTGTCTTGGAAAGTCGTGCAAAGAATACAAAGCTTGTGGCACTTTGAAATATTAGATGACAATGATTTCATATGCCATCATATTCTGTTTCATCTGATCTGATTGCTCAATTTGAAATTTATAGGGCTGTATAATATTTCTCAGTGTGTTGAAAGATGTTTATTATACAGTTACGCAATTGGGGAATGGTGGTCTGTTCCACTGTGCTTGAGCTGTGGCAGTTTCTCCTCTTACGGCTTCCTTGACAAATGCTACAGGCTTAAAATATTTTTTTTTTAAATTCCAGTTGCTAAAAATAATAGACTAATTTTAAAAAAGTTGATAAAATGTGCAATGTCATATGTAGAAGTTACTACAGCAGCAGATTAGGTGCTTCTGTATGCTGTCAGGATGCTTTGGACAGACATGTCCCCATGTTGTTGTATTACACAACATGCCAGATGCTGCACACAACTTAAGCATTTTACTTCTCAAGGGAATACCGCAGACCTTAGGCCTTTTTCTACCTCCTTCCATTTTATTAATGTTCTTGTAACAGTGCGGTTGGATTCAGGAGTAGGTTTTTTTCAACAAATCCAAAGCACTAATCCAAAATCAAGGTCAGTATTCAGCTAGCGGTTCAGACAGGAGCTAACAGTACCGTAGACTAGGCAGGGTTGGAGTCAAAGGCATACTAATAGTACTACTACTAATAATAAGCATTCTTTATTAATTCTTGTGGGGAGATTAGGTGGATTCAGGAAACCAGGCTCACAGTAATAACACGACTCAGTACAAGACACTCGGGAGACCGAAGCAAGACTTCACTAAAAGCCGTGGCTTTGACAGGTTTCACGTAACTTTTAAAAGGTTTCATCAGAATCACAAATGAGCTGTGACAGTAGCATCCAATTGAGGATCACAGCTATAATATGCTGAATAATATTCCCGTTGCTCCCTAAATATTCCTGAAATACTGCCATGAATTAAATATTCAAACAAGAGCAAGTGGCACTTTTTTGGTGGCTGAAGCAACTGGTTTTAGATTCTTAACTACTATTAATTATTTGCAGCAGTTTAAAATTTCTATTTTTTGTAGAATAGATATTCATACTGCATTTAAGATGGTGTTCCTGCTTGGTATGTTTCCAATTGTTTGCCTTTCCCTTTTTCCAAAATGTGACAAGCAGCTTGGTAAACAAAAGCAGTTTTCATAATAAAGGATTACAAAGAGACATGATTATTGATGCACAGTTTGTCTGATGCCAGCAGACGTTAGTAGCTGCCTACAGAATTGAGAGTTGCATGGGGAATATGAAGATGCTCCTGGCAGATGGAGTGATGGAAATTTATGTAGCTGTTAGGAGCCTACCATGTCAGCTTGCAACAATTATTAATTTATGTCTAGGACAAAAAAAGGGGAAAACATTCAGATTGACCTGTTCTGCATTCCAAACAACATTCACTGACTTAAGTAGGGGCCATTCATCTGTGCTGAAGACACTCTTAGTGTCTGACATGTAGAAGGCTCTTTGGAGGGCATTTTATTTAAGACATAATAAATCTTAAACATCAGATTACCCTCATTGGAGTAACTAATCTTATTCTATATTTTACTGGATTGAAATAATACAAATCCCTGCTTTATTCTCTTTTTCTTCTAGGCCAAACTGCAAGAAATGGGGCATCTAAGCAGGTGGGAGAGACAATAAGCTCCAAGACTGACCACTGCATGATACTGCTGTGATTATAACTCGTCTCCCCTTGAGGCCTTTGACAAATGGCTTTTGTATAGGATCAGTTGAGCCTTTGGCTTCCACAAGTCAGATATATTCTCTTCATGACTGGGTTAGTGCCACAAATCACATACTTATCTTGTTCATTATGCCTAAAGTAACAGAAAAACTAATTTTTTTGAACCTATAATGGATTCGGTGAGAGCAGAATATATAGAGACTATGGAATGGGTTTAGAGTAATTCCTTGAATTACTGTGCTTTTTCCCCAGATTTTTACTTTGGAGAAGACTGCTCAATAAATAAATGTTAAAAGTAAACATATATGTGTTTTGGAACTAAGCACTAAAAATTATTTAAATTATTTGAATTAATTCATTTCAATCATTTTTCTATGTACCATTTTGGGGTTCTGGAAAAACAGCACCATAGGTAATTTGTTTTCAGCTGATGAGAAAAACAAACAAAAACTTATTTAACCTATTAAAGGTTCATTCTTTGCATTCTCAATATGTTTGCTTAAATATCAGCAAAGAATTATTTTAACTGAAACCTCCTTATTGTATTGTTTGAAGTTTTACCACGTTCATTTGTGTCTGAGTAGCCCCTGATTGTCTCGAATAGTCAGAATGAAGATGATACCTTAATTAGACCTGCAATCTTTGAAAGGAAGAACCTGTTGGTGAAGCTGTGACAACAACATGGAGAGGAAGCATATGGTCAAGAACTCTGTGTGGCAAGCTTGCCACTTCGTGATAAGTTGCCAAACACTGGTTTTTAAGAGTGTGTTTTATGAAAATGGTAATGTGAGATTTAAATTCACAATGGTTATTGTTCCAACAAGGTCTATCTTGGAGAATGTAAAAATGTAACAACTCAATTCATGCTGGACATTTCCCCTTGGACAGAAGTTATCATACTAACATAACTGTCAAATGGGGCAATGATGTAAATGCCAACTTATTTTGAGTCACCCAGGGATGTTAAATAGAATTGCAGACCTGCAACAAGTTTTACAATGGTAGACGTTTTCTTTCCTTGAAATATTACGTTCTCTGGGAGTTAGGTGGCTGCTGTGTGCTATTTTGAGAAGAAACTGATCATTATTCAACTTCACTTACATCTGAAAGGGCTTTTTTGTTATGTGCCTCATGCCATCCTGTCCTTTCAAAGATGCTGACACTGCTAGTAAACAAGTGGACCTGTGTAATGTGGCTAAATTCTAATCTTAGAGCTGCATTTAGTAGAAGGTAGAAGGAACTGCTGCCGAGTATTAACAAAAAGGCTGTTAAACCCTGGAGAGCTCCTTGACAGGGCCGATCTCCAGAATGAAAGTGGGACTTTTGTTTTTTTTTCTCAAGGCTGCTGAAATACATTATGGTGTGAAAGAGAGCAATAACATACATCTTAGAGCTTTAGATTTCAGTTGACTGACACGGAAGTTTTTGAAAAGTGTAACACTTTGAAAATATGAAATGATAAGAATGTCAGACTCAACAGGCTCCAGTGGGGCTGGTGCAATAGATGCTGTGGTTCATTATACATCTGTAGAGTGTGTTCAGTGTAGAGTTTGGGCAACTGAAGAACATGAGTTGCGGTGAACATTATTTATTAATTTTTCTCCAAAACAGCTCACAATGTTCAGTGCATTTACAAAGCTTCTTACATTGATTTGCCTGTTTGTACAGCTTTGCAACTTTGACTGTAACTGTTAAGGACGAGGGCATTGATCACGGGTACTGCAGTAGGAGGTGAGATTGTAGTTTGGGTCTTTTAATTACAAGGCTCTAACCACTAAGTTGCCTACTGCCCTTTCATAATGAAGGTGAGATTTATTTCATACCTAATCAGTTGTTTCGTGTCAGACGCAATCTGAAAGGCTAAATTAGTAGAAATACGTTCATATGGAATCTCTATTTCTGTCCAGATACCTGTAAAAAGGATGGAACTATTTCAAGGATTATCTAAAAATGTAATGAAACCCCAGAGGCATCTTAAAGATGTTGATTCCTTCACTTGTAGATGTTGAATAACATTTCTGTATGTTTTTTTTTCCACACAGTGAGGCTGGATATTTCATTGAAACTGTAGACCAAAGGCAGTCATTTACATATATCCGTCAAACAAAGATAATTTTTTCTATGATTTCCGAATGAACTCTCAACTTTGGATTTTTCTATCCTAGCTATAGAAGGACTTCAAGCTTGCTCATTATTGGTTTTTCTTGAGACTGTGGGAAAGTCTTTTTACTCTGCAGGCAATACATCTACCCTAATAAGACAATTACCTAATTTTGCCAGCCAGCAATGAGGTTGACCTTTCTGTGTGTTATGAATTTGCAGGAAGCAGAACAATGGCATGGGGTGAGGCTCAGCTGGATGCACAGGTACTCAGTGCCAGCCCCATGCCAACTCTTGTGCTTAATGAAGGTAAGGGAGTACACCTTCCCAGTTCAGTCCATCGCACTTGTTATGGACAATGTAACATCACCAGTCCACCTGAAATGCATGTCTTTGTACTGCGTGAGGAAACGGGAGCACCGGGAGGAAACCCGCACAGACACGGGGAGAACCTGTAAACTCCACATAGAAGGATTCAGACCTATGCCTGAACATCTTGGGTGCTGTCAGGCCACCCTGCCGCCTTTCTTAGTATTCAGTTTCTCTTAAATACATTGTAGAATCCAAAGGGTAAAATTTCTTACCAAGTTCTACAGTTCTGCTACAGAAATTCATTACGCCTTTTGTTATTTATATTATTACTTAGGGTCGTTACTTATGGTATAATTTTGATACTCTTTGGTAGTGAATGTGACTCAGTGTTAACACTTGGAAGTACTGTAAAATACAATTATTTGATTCTTTGTGTAGCTGTAGAATATTTGTTTGTTTTCAAGGCTGATTGACACTAGTTATCAGTGCTGTAGTTCAATACCTCCCAGAAGACTGATATTCTTGCACGTCATAGTGTGTTTGCCACAGTCCCAGCTGGCATATTCTGTCAGAGGCAGGGTTGTGTGCATCTTTGATTCTGACCACAAGCTGCTTGTCTCTCTAGGGGCTAATATTATCAGCACTGTGGGGTTCCTGCCTTGCTTCTCTGTGTTTTTCTATTCCTTTTCTCTTGATGTATTCTCTACAGCCTTTAGCTACCTCTGTGATGAAGTAACTGTGATATTGGCAGTCTACTAAATAAGACAAGAAGCTCACGTTCAAAAAGTTCTTTTTGTTAGAAAATGCTTTTAGTTCCTGACTCAAAATACAAATTGTCTGTGTTGATTTTTTTATGTTCATCATAAATACATTTTGCAAGTGGAATGAAGAAATTATAAATGAATAAATCTCATAAAACAGAAATTTAAAAATATAAGAAACAAGAGAGGGATGCAAGGGCCCAGGCTGCTGAGTGAAGGATGTCTAAAGAGTAAGTGGGAACAGATGTATGGATGTGTGACCCAGTGTAAGTAGTGTATCTAGCAGTGTAAGTCACCTGGGTGAATAAGGTGTGTGGGCTAGTAACACTACATAGAGTTCATTGGAAGTCGCCTTGTAGAAAAGCATCTGGTGAATAAATGGGTGGCACAGCAAATAGCCCTGCTCTCTCACAGCGCCTGGGTGGTGCGAGAGGACATGGGTTTGATTCCCACTCAGTCTGTGTGGAGTTTGCATGTTCTCCCTGTGTCTCTGTGGGTTTCCTCCCACACTCCAAAGACATGCTGTTCAGGTTCCCCCATAGTGTGTGAGTGACAGAGAGAGTGTGTGTGTTCTACTGATGTATGGATGAGTGATCCATTGTAAGTAGTGTATCTAGCAGTGTAAGTCACCACGGTGAATAGGTGCGTGGACTGGTAACAATACATAGAGTTCATTGGAAGTTGCTCTGGAGAAAAGCATCTGCTAAATAAATAAATGTAACAGTTGTCAAGGAGACCAGTGTCCTGACTGCTGTAGTTTTAGTTTGTCCATTCTGACCCAGCACACACATTTCCAAATTAGAGCCCCTGGTACTCCTTTGGGGCAGTGTCTCCAGCTTCATTGTCCACCTCGGATTTATTTTTAGTTTGGGTGTTCCCATTTAAATTTAGTCTCCAGGCTGTGAGCTTCCACAGTGCTATCTGGCCATCTGTCATGTGTCACTCCAGTGTGGGAAGGAGGCTTTGTGCATATCTTTCCCACAGAAGCAACAAAGAGTAAGACTATTCCTGCAGTTTGGAGCTCAGGTGAAACAGGGTGACACACAAATATGGAACATATCAGTACTGAAAATATTCCATAAATATGAAGTTATTTTGAAAAGTGTTTCTAGTGGGAAAAGGTAACTTATGAATATAATATTCTATCCTGTAAAATATTGTTGTAATGCAATCATGAAAGCATATCGATATTATGGAGTCTCCAAAAGTTTTCCATATACCAATAAAATATATATTTTTTTAAATTTCTGTACAAATCTTGAAATTTCAATTTTTATCTGAAAAAAATCCTAATACTTTTAAATTTAAAATGTCTCTTCTCTGCCTCCCTCCAGAGTCCTACAGACATATTGTGACAGGATTGAAATGAGTAGAAGCCTATGTGGCCCCCATGTTATAACAAAAGGTTTCAGTTTGGAGACATGGCTGAATTTCAGTTATTTGCTTTACAAAGTATTTTCAGATATCACATATATATTGAACATTTATATTTCCAATTAGGTACTGCAATGTGAAATGACAGCAGATTTTTCACAGTGGCACAATGTGAAGTCATGTTTGTGCAGAGAGATAACATTTTAAAATATTATCTTTGCTTCAGAGTGTCTTGTCAAAAAGAGAATGTGACGTGGTTGAGCTTCCTCCCAGTGGAGAAATGCCACACCAGGGACACCTGCCAGCAACTTGTCAATGTCAAATGGGAACAGAAAAGTGCTTTCCTTGATCGCATTCAAGTTTTTGTCTGCCACATAGGTCAGGATTGAGCAAAACTAGTCCTGATCAATGTGCGGTATGCAAGGAAGAGTATCTTTTGGCACCGCGGACTGTCAGAGACCATCATAGTTTGATATCCATCACAGTCATATTACTAAATCAGAGTAAATTACCAAATCAGACTAAACACCTAAAATCCTGTCATTCAACCAGCTACTTGTTCTATATAAAAGCCTCATCCCTTCTTTTCTTATATTATTCTTATATTATACTTGAAAAAAACAGACCCACTTTAGATTTGTTAAAACAAGCAGCATACTGTATATAAAACAGAAGTACAGAGTGGGAGAACATAAGGAAATTTATTTTCTGTGATTTACTCTGGAGCAACAGACCAGTGACAAATTGTATTTTCATGTCCCATTATTTTTTATTCTCTATGTTTTACTCAATAGAATAACAATATAAAATACACACACGCACACACACACACACACACACATTGGCTGAAGCCGCTTGTCCCAAGTGGGGTCACGGTGAGCCGGAGCCCTACCCGGCAACACAGGGCGCAAGGCTAGAGGGGGAGGGGCCACACCCAGGACGGGACGCCAGTCCGTCACAAGGCACCCCAAGCGAGACTCGACCCCCAGACCCACCAGAGAGCAGGCCCCAGCCAAACCTGCTGCACAATATAAAACAGAAAAGAAAAAAAAAAGCAGTGGCAACTAAATATCTGTCAGACGTTCTTTTTTCATTGCAAAAAACTTTTCAAAACATGTATTAGGGATTCATGGCTTTTCCTACAGCAAATTTTACTTTTTTTTTATTAACAACAGAACAATAGAAGAGCACTGGGTCACAGCAATATAGAGTCAGAAAGTAAAATGGTTAATCACAAATACATTCACGTAATTTAAACAAGGCTAAAAGGTTCCAATATTTCTCAGGTATGAGCATGTAGCACTATCAAAGAAGTGTCAGACAAGCATTCAGACTTACAGTCCATTTTACTGTTCTTCTGCTACGTCTCCCCTTGAGGCCTTTGACAAATGGCTTTTGTATAGGATCAGTTGAGCCTTTGGCTTCCACAAGTCAGATATATTCTTTTCACAAGTGGGTTAGTGCCACATATCACATACTTATCTTGTTCATTATGCCTAAAGTAACAGAAATATAAAGAAATAAACGTTGCTGATATAACAGTTGTTAAATTTTGGAATGGCAAAAAAGAAAAAAAAAAAAACTATTCAGCAATTTGTAAAAATTCAAAATTAACAAAAAAATCACACACACTGAAACTGCTTATCCCGAGTAGGGTTGCAGCAAACCAGAGCCTAACCTGGCAACACAGGGTGCAAGGCAGGAAGGGGAGGGGACACACCCAGGACGGAATGCCAGTCTGTCGCAATGCACCCCAAGCGGGACTCAAGCCCCATACTCACCGGAGAGCAGGCACAGGCCAAACCTTGTTGATTTTTGCTTATGATTTTTTCCAGTCTTCCCTGTAAAATTGTAATTCAGAAATGCAACTACTAGTTTACAGACTATGTTTACGATTTCTCTGCAGATTTGTAATCTAGTTCATATCTGAAAGAAGCTAGGGGCAGCTGGTAGTGTACTGGTTCAAGCTATTGCCTTTGGACCTAAAGGTTGTAGGTTTGAGCCTTACCTTAAGCTGCAATACCCTTGAGCAACATACTTTTCCTGAAATAGCTTCAGTAAAAATTCCCCAGCTCTGTAAATGGATACTTAATTGTATAGCTTAACACTATAAGTTACTTTGGAGAAAAGTGTCAGCTAAATGAAGTCATGTAGAAACTGTGAAGTTTATTTCTAAAATTTAAAATGTTGCTCCCGTAAATACTTCCAAGGTGATTTTGAGCTACTGTATTTTGGATCATTGTCTCTGAAATATCTAATCAGTTCTCAGCTTCAGATCATGCACTTACTCTGGGACATTTGCTTGTAAAGGTAGATGATGTTTATTGGAATCAATTTTTTTGTCCGCACAGTATTCGCTGGTCCACTGGCTTCCACATAACCCCAAAACATGATAGCTTCACTTTTTCGCTTAACAGTTGGCTAGATGTTCCTTTCTTCAGTTACTTCTTTCTTTGAATGTATCTTTTCTGGTCTTTGTCAAACCTTCTGACCAAAATCCTTTATTTAAAAATGTTTACTGCTTATCAAAATAGGTTTTGTGTGGAAGGATACATCATCCGTGCTGTTGGTGACCCCTCGTAATTAATTTCCTCTTATAACTTGATTGATTGAGTTGCATGATTCAAACCTGGCTGAACAAAACATGAATGCAGAATCCTTTTTCTGGCATCTACTTTTTTAAAGGGAATGATCTTTCTTCAAATCCACAGGCAGCTGGTAATTGAAAGTAGACAGAACAGTAATTACAGTATCATATTTTAAAAAGGTCAGCATATTTGTTCCATAATGAAATTATTGTACTGAAATGTGATGAAATTAATGTTTAAAGAGTAATCATGAATAAATTAGAAGGGTGCTCAAAGTTTGCACTTGCCACAGTGATTTTTATTAGCAGTTTTCTATTCCGAAATCACTGAATAAATTCTAACTATATATTATAATTAGAATAAAGGTTTTGGGTTAATGTTTTCCTTAAATTTTGGCCAGATCCACAAACATTAAATGGACACAACTGTATACTGCAATTTAGTTCCGTAGTGTGACAAAGCAATATTTTTGTTTCAGAGCAGTCCCACTTCAGCTGACGTGGTGATGCCCAAACAGCTCTTATGAATATGCATGAATAAACATGCTGACATTTAAGCAAGAACAGTTGCTGCTGCTTGTCAGGTTTTGTCTACCATAGTATGAGTGAACACAAGTGTCCAGGATTTTTCCTGTTTATAAAGTTTAAAGAATAAGGAATTCAGTTGTGTGCTCAAGCTTACTTGTAATTTGTGGATTTTTTTAAAATCAAAATTAAAATGTTTCCCAAACTGAAACATCAGAAGGCCTATCAAATATAACATTTTCATCCTTATTTTACCCTTAAACACTGATTTTGATCAGTTCCAAAATTCATAATAGAAGAATATGTAGTATAGAGAAATTAAAAAGCTTGTCAGAAAAACTATTAATGGGAGCAAGCACTGCTGTCTCCAGTTTTATTGTAGCAGCATGATACATGATCCCTCCCCCCACCCAACCCACATTAATGACAGTTCAGAGGACTCTAGTGACAGCTGCTTTGGTAATTGCCCTGCAAGCACAACAGGAGTTTTTGGCATGATGGTAAAGCGCCAGTACCACCCTGTGGGAAATCACCCATAGTACTTTCTCCGTGAAACTCATAACGTGTTTCAAGATTTTCAATCCCCATATGAGCTGCTCTTTCCCTCTCCCTCTCACTGGGTATAAATAAGAAACTCCCCCAGTTCCCTTTTCAAGGAAGAAGTATGAAAGGTGGCTATGAGCTGTTTCAAAATCGGAATAGGTGACACTTGAGCTGGGCACATGGAGCTGCGATTCCAAAAGCAACACACAGGCCCTACAAGAAGGGGGGGTCAACAGGACCATTTGGCCCAAGCCTCACCTCAGCCAAGGGTTCATTTTTGTGTATTATACTAACTAGCCCATCTAGAATGGGTAAAGCTAAATAAAATTATTTTATGCATTCTGAGTAATGAAACCATTTTTAGATTACATATTTTACATTACATTTACATTTATTAATTTAGCAGATGGTTTTCTCCAAAGCAACATACATCTCATAGAAAATACAATGTGTACATTAATTTATGAGAAAGAGAGACATAGTTGCAGACGTGTGATTCTTAAGTACAGTTAGGTTGTTTCCACCATATGCACCAATGTTCATCACACGAATAGCTGCATAAACTGATAATATCGACAACACCTGATCACCTTCCTACTATTTTTTTAGATAAACAAACATTAAAAATTTTTTTATCCCTCATCCCAAAAAATGAGGCAAGCTCACAATGTGAAAAATCCCAGCTGAGCTCTGTTAGGGTCTGGCAGTAGCTATTCACCTGCATTGGCTCAGCTATATAATTAATGTCTCACACTTCCAAACATCACCACACGATTGTCTTTATTGACTATATTTGTGTACATGGTAGCTTAATTTCTATTTACCTAGTGTTCTTTTTGGGATACAGTAGCGGAGCAGGCTAAGCTGGTGCCTCATGGTCCCCTCAGCTGCTTGATAAGTGTAAGGTTTGGGTCCAGCTCAGAGAACTTGGTGTTTGTATGTTTCTCTGTATCTGCAACTGCCCACCATAAACATAACATTCACCACAGAAGATACTAGCAAAGCTCTTTTGTTCTTCCCCTGCCTGGGAAACCATGGGTTGGAATCATCATGATGGTTCTTCCATCCATCCTGTCCTTTCAGTTAATATTTGAGAACCTACTATGTGCCATATGATTCATGTGATTTGGTGAACCTGAATCATCTACAGATTTTAAATTAGCAGATATGTAAATGGACTACATAAATTTGACTACAACTTATGCAGTTCATATTGATGAGAATTAGTACTCTAAGGGTTAATAAAAACTTAAATGAAGAAAAAAAATGTAAATTTAACCCTATGCTGGCACTATTGATGCCACTCGATTAACTAAGGACAGACAGAAAGGACTGAAGAACCAAGAGCTATACTGAATAGAACACTGAAAGTAAAGAGAATTTTAAAAAGAAAACAAAAAAGAAAAATAAACACAAAAGAACATGCTTCTTTAATGAAAGGTAAAATTTCACAGAAGTGCACTACATAGAATTTCATCAGTTTTTGAAAAAATTCAGTCACTGACTCCACCATAATACACTGTTAAGCAGGAACAATTCCTTCCCTGTCTTTATGTGGAAATGACAGACATCACAAACCTACACATGGACCACTTCATCTTCCACTGATGTACATTTGCAGCTGGCATCACTGATTCACCAGGACATGTAACATGATGTTAATTTAGGCCAGTCTTGCCCAGCATAATTTTCAACTACTTAAACCCATACCAGCATATTTCAATTTGGCCCATTACAGATTCACAGAGGCATATCATGTCACATTGAAACCAAATTTCTGAAGAAGAAAGGCCACTGAATATGATTAAACTGCCCTTTATAAGGCTCTAAACATTAACTGAATCACATTCAGAGCCATAGTCTTCAAATGGAGGATGTTTGGAACAGCTGTGAATCTATGTAGGAGGCTGTCCTGCCAAAATTTCTCTATGAGCAAGGCGGAAACTGATTAATGACTGAATGGGGATGTTTTGCTTGGGTACCTTGTTGTCACATGAACTCCTCTTGGTATCAGAAAATTTTTGAGAAGAGTGTTAGGCCATGAGTGAAAGCTGAAGCACAACTGGTTCATGTAGCAATTTAACACCAGAATGGTTAAAAAACAATTAAAGTTATGGAAGTATCTAGCCAAACCTAGAAGTCCAGAATCCAACTGAGAAGTTGTGGTAACACCTGTACAAGAACTGTTCATGCTTAAAAACTTGCTTATTGACCTGAAGAAGTTCTTCAAGGAGTGGGCCAAAAACCCTCCACAGCGATGTGACACACAGCTACAGGAAGCATTTAATTGCAGTCATTTCAGCTAAAGGTGTTGCAACCAGTTTTTTACCATGAAGGGGCAATTATTTCTTGTGATGACATACTTCACTGTCCTCCACACAAAAGAAATATCCTATCATGTGTTTTGTCTCAGGCTCCATTTGTATGCTATTTGAACTTCCAAACAACCTGATCAAATTTAATCTGAATAAGGTGCAAAAAGAAATAAAACTGGTAAATACTTTTTTACAGCAGCATTGATAAAACTGATTATGTAGTAGGTTGGAATTAAACAGCTCATAACTTCATTCATCAGAAATTTGTTTCAGATTCCGTTCGTCCACTTCACCCAAAATCTCTCCAGCTCATTTACGGTGTAACTGTTTACGCATCCCCAGATACAACCATTATTCAGCAACTACTCTGGCATTGTACTTGCTTATTTGTGTATCTTATGATATTTAAAAAAAAATGGTGGGAGGGTATTGGGATTTGTCTATCCTGTGTTTTATGCACCTACTCGAACGATGAACCTCAGTGCAGCAAGTGGTAGGTAACAAACTAGGTTTGCTTGAGACTTTCATGTCTGCAGCTATGTCTCCTTCTCTCAATGTAATACATAAATTGTACTTTTGCTAAGATGTACGTCGCTTTGGACAAAAGCGTCTGCTAAATGAATAAATGTAAATGTAAATGTAAATGTTCACACTCAATGTCCAAGCCAAACAATGAAAAAAAAAAACTATTTCCAGTTGCATTTTGTATGCATATTTCCTAATTTCCTAACTGCACTGCCTTTTTAACTGAAAGTTCTTTTGTAGAAAAGACCCTTCATGTTAGGAGATTACAAGTTCCAGGACATTTTGTGTTGAGTCAACACCTAGATACCTTTATTAAACCAGATAAAACAGGAACTGATACCATAGCAATTTAACTGTTCATGCAGAGTTATGCAGATTATTAAGAAAGAAAATAAATCAAAAAGCTGTTTGACAGACTTTACAACGTGGAATGTTTTACTGTATTATATAATGACGTATATCATGATGGTGATGTTGAAGGAAAAGCCACTGAGACTACAGTAAGATTTAAATTTTAAATTCGCTAATTTCCGCTGTAGGTAAGTAAAAGTGTTCTTTGTGCTAGGACACTGTATGTACAACAGAATGAGAAACAAGCGACAGGTGTGATGTTGCGTAAAATGGCCTCTTAATCCCATCATGCAACTGAGTCAATGACCAATAGGGACAGGTGATACAGTGATGATGCTACTTGTTCCAGGGGTATATATGGTAAAACAACGCTGCTAACACTTCTGAGCAGTTGGAGCATTCCCAGCCTTGCCTCGGGTGTAGGGATTGCAAAGGAAAAGCAAAACTACACGGCTACAACACTGTGTAGTTTTGTTTTTAACTCCTTTTGAGGCTCAGCTGTTCTCACACTGGATTTTCTAATAAAAATTCTGGATAGAGAGTTGACTGAAGGTATATCGCTTCTGGGCTTTGTCCCACACTTTGCTGGCACCCTTGTAGATACTGGTAAGTTGCTTTTTCTCACTCATGGAAGAAAATGTTTTTCATTTATGTACTTGGGAGAATACATAAATTTTAGTGAAATATTATTTATATGTGTAAAGGAGACAGAAATGAGTGCTTAACTGAGGAATTGACAGAAATTTACTGGAAAGTATTGTTTTATTCAATGAAAGTTTTCATGAAATGACTGAAAACAGCAATCATTGATGCTTATAGTTGTTTAAAGTGAATGTATATAATAGTGTTTTCAAAGTACCCAATAATAGCTTCTGATAACATTGGCCTGGTGTCCCCAGCTGAGCCGTGATGTCTTTTTAAGGGAATCATTGGTGGGGCTATCAGTTGCACCTCCAGCTATGTGCCACATGGTGATTGTCAATCAAACTTCAGGCAGATTATTTTTAGTTAGCCATTTCTGTCACATAGCTTCCAATCCTCTTGCATAGCACAGTGATACAGCTCAATAATAATCTTCTTTGATTTTTATTTTTCACATTAATCTGAAAAGCAGTTTTCATGTATTTCCTGTATCTTTAATAGATCGATGGGATGATATGACTGATGGGTGACTTTCAGATGTTTTTGCCTGTGGAAATATATTGTGTTTCCCAGAAATGTTCATTTTTTTAAAAAAAAAATTCAATTAAATTTTCTTGCTACTTCTGAAATATGTATGTAAATATGTTTCAAGTGTAATACCACATTGTGAAATATATGTATATGTATATGTAACATTATTAGATTTGTTGCTATTTCTGAAATCAGCTGCTTCTTGATATTAGCCACTGCTGAACTGCAGGGCTTTTGCTGTAAAAAACATCTGGCTAAATTATGGGATAATTATGCAAACATTAATTACCACAATATATCTGATAACTGGGGGGCACGGTGGTGGCGCTGCGGGTTTGGCCGGGTCCCGCCCTCTGGTGGGTCTGGGGTTCAAGCTCCGCTCGGGGTGCCTTTGGACAGACTGGTGTCCCGTCCTGGGTGTGTCCCCTACCCCTCCAGCCCTACGCCCTGTATTGCCAGGTTAGGCTCCGGTTCACCGTGACCATGCTTGGGACAAGCGGTTTCAGACAATGTGTGTGTATCTGATAACTATAGTAAACAAAGGCATTGGTCTTTTGAGGTGAAGCAATGCATTCTTAAAATTCTGCTGAACTGGAAATTGTGTTGTACAGTTTTAGTTGGTAAACATTTGTTTTAATGAAATGCTATATTAAAATACTGTATTTATTTGATTTATGGGTAGATTACATGTATCTCATAAAATTTTTGCAATATAAAATTTAAATGTCTGAAATTAATATTGTTACAGCAGCACTTTTTAAAATAGTACTACACTTATGTAAAATATTAATTAATACTGAATACAGGACAACTTTGTCAACTCATAAGTATCAGATGACATCAGATGATAGCAATCCATTGGTGTCTCAAACCCTGTACTCAGTCTGCATTACTTGTTCAACAGCTCAACAAACAATATAGAATAAATAATATGGAAATACATTTCAATATTTCATTATTTGTTCACATGAAAGAATATGCAGGATATTTTGTATTTAAACATTCTGTCATGTTTGACACAAGCAGGCTAGAGACAGGTAGGTAGTGGACCTGGTGGTTTTAATCTTTCAGCGAGGTTCGTAGGCCTAGATGTAAATGAAGTTAGGGACAGGCGAAGGTCTTGCAAGGCACGGACGTCACAATACAGGCAATCCGAAGGTCAGTAATCAGGGAGAACGGACGAGAGTCAGAAACCACAGGAACAAGCAAGGCAAAGACGCTGATACTGCAAAACCACAAAGGTGTTTGCAAGATTCCGCATCATGGTGTGGACTCAGAACCCCTTATATCCCAGTGGTTCAATTAACTGCAGGTGCTTTGCTTGTTCCCGGCGGTGTGACACATTCCTTGTGTGATAAACAATATTATTTTTAATTACAGCTTTAATTTTATAATTGTTGGTGTGTTCATTTTAACAGGTATTTTGTTCTGGAATATTTTTAAATATCTGACAGCTGTGTTATTTTAATGTATTATTATTATTATTATTAGCTTTGGTCATTAGGTCTCTTTTGAAATTAACACCATTGTATTGATTTGATGAAAATATACTGTCTGAGTACAGACTGGTTGGACAGCAATATGATTACTTCTGTTCTGATACGATCTGGGTCACAATAAACCCATGATTTCCAGACAGCAGTTATTACTGCTGTGTGTGACCTATCAATCATTGCTACATCTGAGTGTTTCCTCCGACATACACATGTTGGTTAGGCCAGGTGTTTGGGGACAACACAAATAATTCTATCTTTTTATTCTCCTGTTGTCTTAAGTCTTGTCTTAACTGTTAAATAAATGGAATATGACCTAAATTCAGAAAGCATGGCAAGAGATGAATGCTTTCAGAAAAACAGGATGATAAAACAATCCTGTGTTTTTGTCACTTTCCACAGGGTGCCAACAACCATGACTACACAGGCGCCAACATTCATACAACCGCTGCAAAGCGTTGTGGCACTTGAGGGTAGTGCCGCAACGTTTGAGGCTCAAATTAGTGGTAAGGAAGTGTCTATTCATATATAATCCTGTAAAACTGAAAAATGTAAATTAAACAATTATGGGACAAAACAATATCAAGAAAGTAGTTTGATCCATATGGGCCCGTTCTGATGGAGGAAGAAATGTATCAGTTATTACAAATTGTCACCATTAGAAGTATTGTTAAAATAACCGGTGGCCTTTTTAACAGGTGTTCCAGTTCCTGAGGTGAGCTGGTTTCGTGATGGCCAGGTTCTTTCCGCTGCTGCTCTGCCCGGCATACAGATCTCGTTCAGCGAAGGCCGCGCTGTACTGATGATCCCTGCCGTGACAGCTGCACACAGTGGACGATTTTCCGTACGAGCCACCAATGGTGCCGGACAAGCCACTAGCACTGCCGAACTGCTTGTTACAGGTGAGCCTAAAGTAATGCCATTTGTAGTCACTTTGATGTCAACTGAGCGCTGCAGAAGACCTCTATAAGAACTTGACAGAATGCATACATTCACATACTAAACTATATCAGTCAAGCTAATAAATGACGATAGTGTGTTATTATTTTAGTGTGCTTTCAAATGAACGTGGATGCCTGTAGGGAATACTGTAGCTTCCTATATATCTCTTTTGTTCTGTCCAGACAAGTTGTGAGCATAGTGAAGTAATGGTTTATAGGCTTTTTTACTTCTCCTTCTTCTATTTTAAATGGTCTATTACTACTTTAAATTACTGGTTTAATTGTTAAGTGTTATTTCAGTAATGCACATGGGGTAGGCCTACAATATGTAAATAAAAAGTAAGACTATAGAGGCTATTGAAGTAACACACCTGTCCACAGAATTGAAATTACACAAAAACTGTAACTATGTATTTTGGTAATACCACATGTATTACCTTGTTTAGTCACCTTGGCTTGAGAAGAGGGTTTTGTAAAAATAGGCCAACTGAATTACTGAGAACTGATAATGACATCATAATAGACAGAAATGTGAAATTATAGGAGGTAAAAGGGTGAAAGAAAATGTTCTGGTTAGAACAAAAGTTTATTTGCGTTATTTAAAGTTACTAAGCTTATTTGTGTTATTTAAGGTAGTTACTGTACTACCTTTTAACTAGGTTACCAAAAAAAAAAACAAAACAAAACGATAAATCGATGCGTAGCCCGGTACACTTAAAAGTTAATAAAGCACCATTTAAAATATAGCGATTAAAATGCTGCACATAAAACTAGTACAGTCGGTCAATTTTAATAAACAAGAAGTGTTTCACAAGGCCCGCGCTCCGCTAACAGCCCAAGTCTGACTGATTCGCGGTCAAAAAATAAGCCGCGCGAGACAGACTCCAGACGCTATGCTAACACGTCAGAAAGAAATTTTGGTACAGGGGAAGTCTGCAGTGTATAGGGATAGCCATCTTTTGGCCATTTCCCTTAGATTAATATGATGTATCCATACATTAAATGTCCAAGACGTTAAGCGATTTACTCAGCGCGCACACTGTGACTGTTTTCAGCCTTGAGGCGCTAGCCTGACACGCAGACGTGTCTCAATGTGTCTTTCGCAGCGGAAACTGCGCCTCCCAACTTCATTCAGAGACTACAGAGTATGACCGTGAGACAAGGAAGCAGAGTGAGACTGGATGTTCGCGTTACGGGAATCCCTACACCTGTGGTGAAGTTCTACAGGGAGGGCGCTGAGATTCAGAGCTCCGCCGACTTCCAGATCCTTCACGAGGGCGACCGTTACAGTCTGCTGATCGCTGAGGCTTTTCCCGAGGATTCTGGAACGTACTCTGTCAGCGCCACCAACAGCAGCGGCCGCGCTACTTCTACTGCTGAACTGCTCGTCCAGGGTGAGCTTTGTCTCACTGTCTCTCGCTTACTTCAGGCATTTTTCCATACTGAATTATTACTTATTAAAGGTACATGGAGCCTTTTTTTGGGTAATTGCCTTGCTCAGAAAGGAATTACAGTAGGAGGTGGGACTCAAACTGGCAACATTTGCTTTGGCTGCAAAGACGATATCTCTAGCACTTGATTACCAGTTCCAGGCCTTACCACTGCACTAGTACTGCTAGTGTCCTGTATTGGAGTGGGGCGAATTTTAAAATGACCACCCTCCGCAGGCATCACAAGGGTGTTTACACATCCACGCCCTCCTCATCCAAGTAAGCATAACTGATGTGTGTAGTAGTATTGTTAATACTTATTTGTCCCCCCCCCACTATTTCAGGAGTTGCGCCCCTGCTTCCAACTGTTAAAGTTATTCTGTCATGAAAATACTGTTCAATCCATTTTTTTTCTATAGTGCACTCTTCTCACAGTGACAGAGCGCTGTACAAAGGGATAAGGCAAATAAGATACAGTGAATGATAGTTTTTTTATTCTTTTTTTGAATTATTTAATTATTACATGTACTAGATGTTAAACCATGTTTTTTTTTAAACGATGTTCTTGGCTTCTAGGTGAAGAAGAAGCTGTTCCTGCAAAGAAAACCAAAACTATTGTGTCCACTGCTCAGATACCTCAGATTCGACAAACTCGAGTTGAGAAGGTAATGGGATCTTGGTCTAGACTGTGATCACACTAAGAAACAAATACAAACCCGTTGATATATTGCATTTTGTTTTACA
Organism: Scleropages formosus; assembly: GCF_900964775.1. Classification (NCBI taxonomy): domain Eukaryota; kingdom Metazoa; phylum Chordata; class Actinopteri; order Osteoglossiformes; family Osteoglossidae; genus Scleropages; species Scleropages formosus. The sequence continues at coordinate 7,313,906 of NC_041826.1, read as the reverse complement.
GAAAATAGAAGCTCGTTATGAGGCTGCTGCAGCTACGATGGCGATACGTGTGGAAGAAGGTGCTGTTGCTGAACACCTGCGACACAAAACCCCCCCACGTGTTCCCCCAAAGCCAACGTCGAAGTCTCCAACTTCCACACTAGTGTCAAAAGTAGCAGGCACACGTCAACAATCACCTTCTCCTGTCAGGCATGTCAAGGCACCTACTCCAACGCCTGTGAGGTGAGACCAGGACAAATCAAAAGGCCATGTGTTATTTGTCAAATCAGCACATTTTTATCTGAAAACCTCTCTTGTACATCATGCTGTTTCTGTTCATTCTACATGTGCATATTCTGTTTATTGTCAGAAGGTGCATATAGTCCACCCAAATTAAGCATTCTTTTTTTGGTAAAAGCACTTTTTTCATTTTTGTAGGTCTGTGTCTCCCTCTGCAAGACTGTCAGTGTCCCCTATCAGACCTGTTAAATCTCCAGTAATGACCCGAAAACAGCCCACTCCAAGTACTGATGTCCTCCCTCCCTGGAAGCAGGGAGATTATGTTGCTGAATCAAGTTATACCCGCATGATTGCTGCTGCTGAACGTGTCCAGACCTCTGCTACTCGTGTTCAAATGGAGCAGCGATGGGAGGCCTCCTATGGGGCACAGCAGCAAGTGACTGGAGTTGCAATCAAAGAGGTAAGGAGATTCTCTTGTGGAGCAATATGTTCTATGGCAGTAGTGCCACCTGGTGGCATATCAGCTTGGGTGCAAGCCTGGCAGTGACTCAGTCATATCAGGTTTCCTTATTTAGAGGACTTTTTCTGGGTTTGGGCACAGTCTGCTACTTGGTTTATGTGAAAAATATTATCGTAACATGTAGCTTTTAAAATTGCTTTTACATGTTATGTTTTGGTGAAAATCAATAATGGGTAGAAAATGCCACCTTCAAGTTAAGTCAGAAGTTATTTGATGTTTGTTAATGCTTCATCCTAATCTGACTAATTTAATAGGGTCAACATGAGGATGGAAAAATGATTGCTGTAGCTACAGTGGTAGCTGCAGTGGACCAGGCCAGGGGCCGAGAGCCTTGCTCTGATTCCACAGAATGGAGCAGCACAGAAACAAGTATTGATACTGTGCAGTTACATCCTGAAAAGGAGCAGGTAGTTCACACATCACATTTGGTTTCCATCCAGTCATAGCCAGTTACCATTAAATCACCATCCACGATTTCATCTAATCATTTCATCTCATACTCCCGTATTTTTTTTCAACAATGGTAAAGTATTCATTACTTTGATTATACTCATGTATTCCTTTGTCCCATCACCATATTGTGTTTCAGTAAATCACTATTCTTAATTACCATGTTTTAATCTGTGTTTCTAGCTGAAGGCTGTAGGCTGTATATATCAGGTTTTGTGACCCTGCATATTTAGGAAATCACTGGAGACGCAACTAACATTAAAAGCACATATGGACAGATTTCCTTCACCATCGGCATAGATCTAAAACTCCTAGTGTATTTTCTATTGAAATTTGCTGTCTTGATATTAACTTTTTTTTTTTAGAGAGGGCAGGTGCTATATTTAAGTTTCAGTACCATGGTAGCTGAAATCAAATATGGCACTGCCTCTCTAAAAAAAAAAATACCCTCTGGACCAGTTCTTTTAAAATATTTTCCCTCTAAAATTCTCCAGTAAATCCTGTCTAATAGAATCTGTCATTTTGTGGAATAAATATTGTTTGTCACAATTCACACCATGGTTGCAGGTTGAACCTCTGTCACGCTGCAGACGGCTTTTTCTTTTGGACTCAATTACTGCCACTCATACTGTAAATAACTATTTACTGTAGTTTAAGAACTGACTACAGTTAATCTTTTAAGGTACCATTAGTTGCAAATTGGTGGAACATCTAACATGAAGTGCTTAAGGTGATGTTGTAAAATCACAGAACTCAGTATTGTTTACAATAAGAGCTCCTGTGCTTTCTACCTTGATTGGCCAGTGTGGTAAAGTGCAGACTAACAGAGACTGGTGTTTGAAGTTGGTTTAGTGGCTGATTTATTTTGGGATACCATGAGGAGAACTCCATCCCAGTCAAACACAGGTATTCAAACTTGAAACAACTGAGTGTGATTATTATCCTTGTAGACATAAGATAGTTGAACAGTCCTTTTCAGGAGTATGGAATGCCAAATCCGTTGCTGTCACTGTTGTCTGGAATGAAAGATATCATTTGAACTGTGTCCTCTGTGAGTCCCAGCTTCTGTCTTTTTTGCCTGTATAGTGTAAGGCAGATTGCAGTCATAGGCATAGCTGTTAAAAAACCTACTATTGATCATCAAAACAACATGGGAGTAATTTCTAAAATGTAGAAGTAAAAGTATTGTTCTTAACACACCGTGTCTTGCTGTCACTCCATGTCACACCACAGCAGATTTTGGAATTCTGACATTGTATTTCATACATAGTGCATTCAATTCAGCTTCATTCTTACAAGACTGGACCTGTTGAAATAGTAGGCTTTATATGACATTTTATGGTGTGGAAATAATACACTGGCTCTTTAACTTATGAATGCAAGAGGGACTGGAAGTCTGTTTGCAACTCTATCTGTTCTTAACTCCAAAGTCACATTTACCATGTAGTTACAATCAGTAAAAGCTACATAATACAGATGGCCCTCAGTTTTTTCACAGCTGAGGATCTGTAAATACCTCAGATGAAGCTATTATAAATAAAGCTATTATCAATAAAAATACACACACACACACACATTTTCTGAACCGCTTGTCCCATTTTGGGTCACGGGGAGCCAGAGCCTAATATTCTCCTGTAAAACTTGTTATGCATTTAATACAAGCATTAAAATTTTGTATATATTTATATGTGCATCCTCAGTGACCATATATCAAATGTGGGCTTGGATGATCTGGAGCCTGTTCCAGGGAACGTATTGCTACAGGCAGGGTATGCATTAGATGGAACATTGCAGTGATATGCTGTCACTCAATACATTCAATTTAGAGTCACCAGTTCACCAGATGGGCTTGTCTGTGTGAGGAAACTGGAGAATCTGGAGGAGAGGCATACAGACACAGGAAGGACATGCCAACTCTGCAGACTGAGCTGGATTTGGACTTAAAACAAAACATTCCAGGTTCTTTAAAGCAGCATTTCCACTGTGCTGCCCATTTTGTACCATATAGCATAGAACAAATATAAATTATATGGATTATTATTTATACATTGGTTCCTCATGTTACAAACATACAAGTTAAAAATCTTAGAAGGTGTGGACAATTCCCAGTTTATTTGTTTGTAATAGCATTTTCCTCTTCTGACATTCCACTTGTGGAGTAAGTTTGACCTGCGTTTCTGGATCCAGCGATTAGTTTGTAGAACAATGCTGTCGAATGGAATAGGAATGTGGCACTAGTTTCATGGTATTTATTGCCTGTGTCAGGTGTTTGTCACTGATATCAATCATCAATGAGTTGACAAATGCATATTTTCAAGGGATAAATCCATAGCTGGCACTAAATAGTGGTTTGTGGAGACAGAATATTGTTAAATTTTAATTTTAATGCAGTTTAAAGTTAACAAAAATGCTTTTATTCTGTACATAATAAAGTTGACAAGGTCCAGAGCTGAAGACGACACATGCTTATGAGATGAACTGATCAACCATCAGGATTGAAAGTGATCGGAATTATTGTTCTTTCAATTTTCAGTAATTTTAAATGAGTTTTTATTTTAATGTGGTTTTAATAAAAGTAATTATGAAATCTGTTTTTATAAAATATTTTAAATTGCAGACTTATTTGACATTTTTATGAAACATAACTAGTCATAAATAAAGGTACAGTAAAGTGACTTTACATTTACAAACTTATCAAGTTACAGACTCCATTCTCAGTTCTGTTTGTAAGTTAAGGACCCAGTGTTTATAAATTATAGAAAGTGTCCTATTTTGGTACGACTTTATATTTCTTATTTTTCTGCCTTTATTATTTTTTGAAACATCACTGAAATATTCCAGGCCTCATGTAGAGCTGTGAAACTATGAAAACTATTAAGTGTGTTCAGTGGAAATTTTCCCTTAATGTCAAGTCCTGTGATGTTTACATTCAGAAACATTTGGATCAGTTGGTGTAAACCCAGCACATAAAATCTGGTAGCTTTCATATAATTTTGTACTTGTTACCTCTTCTTGGTTTTAGTTTAAGCATTCTGCATAAAATATGTATTTTACTCATTTCCATAGTCATGTTTCTGGCCTAACTGCATTTTTCTTGTATCTTTGACAATGGGAGCACATTGACATTAAGGAATGAGAAAACTTTTTAGCCTTGGCAACTGTTGGGGGGCTACTGCAGAGCTAGCTAACTAGCTAAAAACTAGCTATGATAAAGATACCTGAGAGAGAGCACTGTTAAAGTGGGGAAAAAAGAAATACTGAAGTCTGTACTGCTATGTTGCTGTAGACTGTTCAGGAACATGCAGTCAGGGTAGCACATTTACATCACACCGCAGTCTTCTGCTGAAGTTCTCTTGTGTGCCACCGTGGGTTGACTTGTATTACCATATTAGATCACATAGTTTGAATCAGTGTATGGCTGTATTTTTAAAAATCCCCTAACAGCAGGATGAAATTATGTATTTCAATATTTTTTCATAAAAAATTGTGCATTGTATAATGTATATATTTTTGCAGGTTCTTTAAGAAGTGCCATGGATACTATATGATCTATGTGCTACGCTAAAATACAAACACTGCTTGTTATTTATAGGCTGAGGGAGGGAAAAAGGCAGAGGCGGTGGCCACAGTGCTTGCTGCTGTTGACCTAGCGCGCATTCGAAAGCCTGCACAGGCCGAGGGGGTTCGAACTGAAGAGGAGATCGTAGAGCGTGACTTAAAACAGCAGGCCCTGACCAAACAGACCTCCAAACAGCAAGTCACAACTGTAACAATGAAAACTGAGGCTGTTCAAACACCCCCTCCTATTGTCCTTGCTGAAGACAGTGTCAGTGTTTCTCAGGTTAGATGCATTTTCAACCAAACCATTCTTGATTAAAACAATTATTTGAATGTCTGTCATCATTCAGGCTGTAATTTGTTGGTTGCTATAGATCAAGAGAAGTAAGGAAACTCCCATCCATGTGGACCCTGCGCTTGCACCATCCCCAAGTCCTCATTTCACAGTTTCTAAAGTTACTGTTCCTAAACATGATCATAGTTATGAGGTAAGCATGGGTAATGTCAGGCAAGAAGTGAAACACCTTTACTTAAACAGAGTTTAATGTACTTCTGTTTCAAAAATATTAATGCTGTAGAAAATGTCAGCCAGAATAAAGTGTTAATTTCCTTTCTGTGTGTTTATTGTTAACAGTGACGACAAAAATCAAAATACAATTGTCACTTGTTCGGTATTTCTTAAGCATGCCTAAAAATTCTTGAAATGTCTTTGATGTAAGAGTCCTAATTATTTAGTATTTGGAACTCTGAGTAAGCTATGTATCTTTATAAATCAAGGAAGGTTGATAGATTCATATTTCAATAAGTAAGCAGCTAACTCTTCTGGCAGATGACAAAAAAGTTTCAGCTGATCCCTTCTTGCCTGACATGTAACCTTTTTTTCTGAAGTAGATATTCACTGAGCTTCTAATAATTCTGGTAGATTAATTTAGTTTTAATAACATGCCCAAAAGCCTGCACTGCTGTGCTTGTGTACTCTGACCATCCATGAGAATTGCATCATTCCCTTTCCAGAGTTTCACTTTTTATTCATTACAAACTGAAACTAACATTTGAATCACTTTCCAGCTCCATTCAGTGTAGTTTTTTGAAGCACAGCTAACTTCTCATTGTGTGCTAAACAAAAAAACAACAGTGTAATTCTATGAAAATGTTTTGTTTTGACTACAATTTTAATAATATTCTTCTTGGTCAGGTCTCAATAGCAGGTTCTGCTATTGCTACACTTCAGAAAGAGTTATCCTCTACTACTGCTTCTCAAAAGATCATCAGGCCTGTGAAGCCTCCTTCTCATAAGATTGTGGAGACCAGAGTGATGTCAGAACAAGTCCTGCCACCATTTAGAGATACCAGTGAGAGATATCAGGCATCTTTCACCACATCCATGCAGAAAGAGATAGGGCTTTCTTTTACAGGAGGGATGGAGCAAACACATGTCCAGTTGGAGAAAGAGGTTTGTTGTTCAGGTTGCTGCCTGTCATGAAACACCCTAACATTTTGTGTGTTCCTCACTGTCCTTTGTAACAGTTCCTTCTTCACAGTTCCCACCAAGCTCTTCTACTTTCATCATGGACCTAAATTACACCTTGAGTCCTGCTGTCCCCTCAGAATCTTCTATAACCTGTCCTTCATTTTCAGGAAGTTCTTACCTATTCATCTTCTGTTACCCTTTTTAAGCACGTTTTCTTTGGTCCATCCTTTAACACAGGAAGTGACATAGTGACGTGGTTTAGTTTTGACACAAACATATGATTGTTACAGGTGGTTGAAGCTGCAGCAGTCCCCTCACCTGCACAAGAAGCTGTGGTTCCTCCCACTCTTGTAGTCGTGAGTACAATATTTTACTGTAAACCTCTTTTGTTCTGGGGGCATATCTTTCACTACTTCCGTTGTTCTAATAATTGCAAAATTATGCTTTGCCTTTCTCAGGGTTTGAAGAATGTGACTGTCACTGAGGGAGAATCGGTGACTCTGGAGTGCCAGATATCCGGTCACCCAGCTCCAAGCATCATGTGGTTTCGTGAGGACTATAGAATTGAGAGTTCGATAGACTTCCAGATCACTTATGAAAATGGATATGCTCGTTTGGTTATCCGGGAGGCCTTTGCAGAGGACAGTGGTCGCTTTACTTGCACAGCTACCAGCGAAGCTGGAACTGTCAGCACTTCCTGTTACTTGCTTGTGAAGGGTAAGAAGTGTGGAACAAGTTAAAAAGGTGAAATTTTATTATAACTCACTTACTTGTTGTCAACATAGTCAATAAGATCATTTATACTTTCTATTTGCAGTGTCAGAGGAGATTGAGAGCAGAGAGGAAATAATCACTGCTGTCTCTGCACACATGGAAACTTTAGAGGAGAAACGGTGAGTGGTATCTATTTTATTGTTAAACTTCTAAAACTTAGTTAGGTGTTTAAACGGTTTGTCCAATAGTAACACTTGAACAAAACTCAATTTAACTTCAGCATTAGTACTGAAGTCAAAGAAGAAATATTAGAAGTGCCTGCTAGTGCAGAAGCTGTGGCACCTTTCTTCGTGAGGAAACCCACAGTGCAGAAGCTTGTGGAAGGTGGCAGCGTCATCTTTGAATGTCAGATAGGTGGTAGTCCCAAGCCTCACATTTACTGGAAGAAAGCTGGAGTTCCCCTTACGACTGGATACAGGTACTTGTAATCAACTCTAAGTACTTTAAATATTAGAACAAGTTTTCTGTTGTACAATATTCAGTTTTTAATGCTTCTTCCTCCTTTTACAGGTATAGAGTAACCTACAATAAGGAAACGGGCGAGTGCAAACTGGAGATTTCCATGACCTTTGCTGATGATGCAGGAGAATATTCTATCTGTGCCAGGAATCAGCTGGGAGAGGTCTCTGCATCAGCCAGTTTACTTGAGGAAGGTCAGTGCTATCAAAAGTTAAACCATGTAAATTGCATTTTCTTGAACTCGACTCCTTGTCGGGTCTCACTAGCCATCAGCTTTCCGCGTTGTCTTCGGTGGGGTTCTCTCCTTTTTATTACATACAGTGATACTTTTTGTCAACTGATCACCTATGGGGCTGCAAATGAAATTATCTGAACAGTGCCGCACACAAAGCATCTTTTCCGAAGGCCCTTGTCTGCACACTGAAAAGGAGTTCACTGCAGCCACATCCAGGAAAATGGGTCCATTTGTACACCACTACAAATGGTGTATTTGAGTTCACTGTAAAAATAGGAAAATACACTTTTTTTAATTACTTAAATTTTTTATTGCACAGAGGAATATGAAGCCTACATGAAGATGCATGAAATGACTATAATGACTGAAGGAATCATCATGGTGCAAGAACCTAGAGTAGCAGACGTCCCTCCAGTGGTCATGACCGAATATGAGAGGGAACAGATTCTTATGCAGAAGAGGATGACGCAGCAGACACAGATGCTGAAGACATTTGTAACTGAACAGGTGCTGAAATCATCTGAAATTTAAGAAATTACATTCACCTAAAAACATTTGCTTTAATCTTAAAAATCTTCAACATATTACACCTCTTGTTTATCATGTTTGCATGCATTGCTAATTACAGAGCAGTTATTCAAAATGAAGTAGCTTGTTACAAGAATTAGAGCTGTTGTGTTCCCCAGCCTATCCTGGAAACTTACAATGTGGTGTAGGGAACACTCTGTCCAGCACAGAACTTTTATTTTCTTATGGTCTGTTAACTTTCACTAACAGTAAAATTGTCTACTTTAAATTTTTTCAAAAAATGTGTGGTTTCCACAACCTCCTATTCACTCATGATCAATTTAACATTTGTCAGCATCTGACTGCTTTGTTTGCTTATTATCTGAATGACTGAAACTAGAAATACATTTTCTCCACAAATATTTAGTGCTGAGCGTTGACTGATTCATTTAATTTTCTTATGAAATGTTTGTCATATATTACTGATTACCAAAAATCTGGAACACAAGACCCAAGGTGTAAATGCTGTTGATGTCATCTGAGCTCACTCAGTCCCCATGTTCCTGTTCCTTTTCTAAGTGCATTTTATTACCAGTCAACAGCTATGTGTGGAACTGTCAGCTTGTCTTCGCTTCACCAAAAAATATGAAGAAAATACAATAAAAAATAAATAACTGAAAACATATTAAAAAATGTTTAGTATAGAAAATTTGTAACTTAAATGTCTGTAGACCGAGTGCACTTTAAATGGTATCAAAAACATTGCATTCCTTGCTTACAGGAATTCCAAATCTCTGCTTTTGAGGAGAGGATAATCCGTGAGATTGAGCTCCGCATTCTGAAGATTACTTACCAGGTGTTAGTAACCGAAGATGGGGAGGAGATGGTCATGAGTGTAGCTGAACACGAAGCTGTCGAGCCAGTCTTTGACACCCCTGTAAAGAATTACAGGATTTTGGAGGGAATGGGAGTTACTTTCCACTGCAAAGTGTCAGGAAATCCTTTGCCTAAGGTAAGAGACAGTATTTCCTCTGTAACGGGAGAAAATGTTTCCCAATTAATCAGCAAAGTAATTATCTGTGAGGATGTTAAATTTTTCTTTTTATTTTGGATCCTCAAAGATTGCTTGGTACAAAGATGGCAAGCGCATCATACACGGGGGACGTTATCAGATGGAGGTTCTACAGGATGGGAGAGCCAGTCTCCGAATTCCTGTCCTGCTGCCAGAGGATGAAGGTGTCTACACTGCTTTTGCTACCAACATGAAGGCAAATGCAGTCAGCTCTGGAAAACTGTATGTGGAACCCACTACTGTAGTTGGAGCTCAGCCGTACTTCCCCCAACCAGAGGCTATCAGGAGAATCAGGTTAGCTGAATTTTGATTCTTTCTGGAAGTCTATTTATGGAAACAGTTTTTAATACTGTTCATATCCAGTCTGATTTCATACATGCTATGATATTCTTTGACTTTGTGTATAATAGGTATGAATTGTTTTCAAGTATGTGTTTTTCTATATACTGATAAATTTTATGATGATCAATGTTATATCAATGTTTTCATAGTTCTACTTCTCCTCGCTCATTGAGTCGCTCTCCTGGACGTTCTCCTGGTCGCTCTCCTGCTCGCAGACTGGATGAGACCGATGAGAGCCAACTGGAAAGATTGTACAAGCCTGTATTTGTTGTAAAGCCCTCCTCTTTCAAGTGTTCAGAAGGGCAAACTGCCAGATTTGACTTGAAAGTTGTTGGTAGGCCCATGCCTGAAACTTTCTGGTTCCACAATGGTGAGTGATTACAGTACAGTTCTCTTTCTTCATTCTTAGTATATTTTCAGACAAATGGACAGATAAATAAGAATTCCATTAAACTGTAGTGGCTCTTCTTAAAATAAAATTTGAACTGTTTTTAATTTGTTTTGTTTGCATCTCCAAAATCACTTTTAATGTAAGAATTTCAGGTATTGCTGTAATAAATTAAAGACTGTATTTTAACATTTTTGTTAACTTGAAATTAAAACTAATTTAATTGCCTGAAAATAAAATGCATAGTCTCTGCAAATTACTATTCAGTGCCAAGTAAACACTGTTTATTCATTTAGCTGATGCTTTTCTCCAAAGTGACTTATAGTGTTAAGGTTATAATTATTTACTCATTTATACAGCTGGGTAATTTTTCTGGAGCAATTTTTAGGGTAAGTACCTTGCTCAAGGGTATTGCAGCTGGAGGTCAGATCAATCCTGCAACTTTTAGATCCAAAAGCAGCAACTCTAACCACCATGCTCCCAGCTGTCCTCTAACGGAATAGTTAAAAGACATGCTGTTTAGGTGGATTGGTGAATCTAAATCACCCATAATCTGTATATGTGAGTGACAGACAGAAAGTATGTTTCGCTGGTGTGTGAATGAGTGACTCATTGTATGTAGTGTATCTAGCAGTGTAAGTCATCTTGGATGAATAAGGTATAGACTGATAAACACTACATAGTGTTCCCTGGACATTGCTTTGGAGAAAAGTGTCTGCTAAATGAAGTAACATAAATGTAAACTATTGACTGATTAACCCATAAACATGTGCAGTGTTTGTCATTTTTCTGTTGATCACAGACATTCATCAACACTATGTATGAACTGTAAACACTGTGGAAGTGAGTTTTATTAAGTTGGTCCCACACTCTTTTCTCTGTGGTTGCATTTTACTGCTTGTTTTACAGCTATTCAATGGACTGATAACCACAGACCACTTTAAGCCCACAAATCAAATATGTTAAAATAATTTAACAGGGAAATCTTTGTATATTTGAAAATTCATAACCTGACCATTTGTGACAAGAAGGGACAGTGTATACAAATATGTTCAAGCTGCATATTAAGCTAAAGATATAAGTGAAAGTATTTTTGAAATACAGTCATTGCCCTGTTAATATCACACTTAGGGACTAAAGTTCTGTCAGTAACTACACTTGTCTGCTTGTTTGGTCAACTGCATATCCTGTTCAGTCATATTGGTCCAGAGTGTATATCTCAGAAGTAAATGGCAGGAGGTGGCGTGTACCCTGAATGCGAGTACAGTTCTTCAAAGGGCACACACTTATTCACACTCTTAGGGCAATAGGGTGGGGGGAAACAAGAGTATGTGGTAGAAACCTGTGTGAACATGGGGAGAACATAAAAACTCTACACAGACTGAACCAAATCAAAATGTCTTCAAGTGCACAGCTCAGGCACAGAAAGACACCACTTTTTCTTGTAGCACCACCAAACAACAAAGTAATAATTTTCTCCTGCATTTCTTATCAAGCCAAATATATATCTGACTGTATTTTTCAGGCCAGCAAATAGTGAATGACTATACCCACAAAATAGTGGTGAAGGAAGATGGAACTCAGTCACTGATTGTCGTCCCTGCCCTGCCTCATGACTCTGGAGAGTGGACTGTGGTTGCTCAAAACAGAGCTGGAAAGGCCTCTGTCTCAATGACTCTTACTGTGGATGGTGAGATATTACTAAAGATGTATTATTTCTATTGTGCAAAGACTGGACAAATTATTTGTTAACAGTACTTAGGTGAAAAAATCACTTCTGTTCTATATTATGTTTCTGTGTTTTTAAAATGCCTTAACTGTATATTCACAGCTAAGGAAAACTTGGTCAGACCCCAGTTCATTGAGAAGCTGAAAAACATTAGTGTTAAGGAAGGGACTTTGGTTGAGCTGGCTGTCAAAGCTATTGGAAATCCTCTTCCTGACATTGTCTGGTTGAAAAACAGTGACATCATTTCCCCACAAAAGCACCCTCATATTAGGTAAGTACTGGACTTTTTACTCAAATATTAAGGTCAGTATTTTAACTGAAACTCCAAATCCATATGAGAATGACAAATTTCAGTACAAATCCCAAATTAGTTTTCAGAAACACTTGAATTGTCTCCTAATAAGACACTGTATAGAGGAATACAGTTAGACAAGTAAGAGTACCACAAAGTCCAGGTATTTTTAGGCACAAGTTTAAAAACACACACACACACACACACACACACACACACACACACATTTTCAGAACCGCTTTTCCCATACGGGGTCACGGGGAACAGGAGCCTACCCGGTAACACAGAGCGTAAGGCCAGAGGGGGAGGGAACACACCCAGGACAGGACACCAGTCCGTCACAAGGCACTCCAAGCGGGACTCGAACCCTAGACCCACCGGAAAGCAGGACCGTGGTCCAACCCACTGTGCCACTGCACCCCGTGGTTTAAAAATACGTTTGTTTAAATTGATCCTTGCAATGTCTAATCACTTTTGGTGTTGAATGGATGATAATTTCACTGCTTAATGATGCTTTTTAAGTTGTTGTGGCTAAGTAGTAATTTTAATGCTGTTGATATCTTATATGTCTTCAGTGGGTCACTTTATGTTATTGCAGTCTGGGTGAGGTTTGCATGTTATTAAAGTGTTTGAATGGATTTCTGCTGAGTGCCTTGTTGACCCTCCACAGACTAAGGACATACAATCCAGGTGAATTGGTCACTCTAAGGGGGGTGCGGTGGTGCAGTGGGTTGGACCAAGTCCTGCTTTCTGGTGGGTCTGGGGTTCGAGTCCCGCTTGGGGTGCCTTGCGATGGACTGGTGTCCCATCCTGGGTGTGTCCCCTCCTCCTCCAACCCTACGCCCTGTGTTGCCGGGTTAGGCTCCGGCTCCCCGTGACCCTGTATGGGACAAGTGGTTCAGACGGTGTGTGCGCGCGTGTGCGCGTGCGCGCGGTCACTCTGAATTGCCCTTAGTGAGTGTGTGCATGTGTGGCTACCCTGCAACGGAGTGGTGTTCCATTCAGGGTGTACCCTCTCAGTCTTGTGCCCACTACTTCTGGGACAAGCTCTGGATCACTGTGACTGCTCGGAACAAGTGGTTATTGAAATTGGATGGATGTATGGATGGATTTAAATCTTCTTAAATGGAGGGAAAAATTGCTCAGTGGTGCTTTTAAAACTCAAAATGGACTAGTTTGGTGAAGTCCACTTTGTTTCATTCAGGTCTAACAATAGAAATACTGTTATTTTAAGTAACAGGAATATTTTTTGTACTCCTAATTCATTCATAGAATTTACCTTCTATGATGTCAGTCAAACTGGGACAAAACACTAACCTTAGTTATTCTAAGCACTAAGCCATAATCTCATTGCACAGAGAAAATTTAATTTTTTGACATCCACTGCTCATAAGTCACGTTGGTTACACATAATGTATGATGGTCTAGTAATATGAGATTGGTAATGGTTCACAGCAAAAGTGACTGTGACTGATAGCTGTCAATGGCTACTGACATTCACATAAGGTGTTAAATGACAATTATGTTACTAATATTTTGCAGTAAAAATAATGATTTGTTTTATGGAGGAAAAAACCATGTAAAAAATTCAAATGTGGTTACAGTTAGAGTGATAAAATGTAATAGGATTAAAGTATATCTGAGTCTACAAATTTACTTAAGTATGTATATAAATAAATATATCAAAGCCAAACTATATTATCATAAGTACATCCTCTCCAGAAAAGTTTGTTAAGTACAAGTAAATGCATAAATATAGGTGCTTATTACTAACTTTTAGTGTGACTCCCCAGTCTGGGACAGGTTGTCTCAAGCTCCAGTGATTTGGCATAGATTGGTCTATGTCATATTCCTTGTATACGTTTGCTTATTTCACTTCTTTGTTCAAGTTTAGACTACTGTATACCCCAAGTTAACAAACACTACTTGACTGAAATTTACATTTATTCATTTAGCAGACTCTTTTCTCCAAAGCGACGTACATCTCATAGAAAATACAAATTGTACATTACCTTAGGAGAAAACGATATAGCTGGAGATGTGTGATTCTGAAGTACAGTTAGTTTGTTTCCTTCACCATATGCACCAGCATTCGTCACACAAGTAGCTACATAAAGATGATGTTAATTATTATGAATCTTATTTACAGGATTGAAGGCACCAAAGGAGCAGCTAATTTCAAGATTGCATCAACAACTGGCTCTGATAGTGCCTGGTACACAGCCACAGCAATCAACAAGGCTGGGCGAGACACTACCCGGTGCAGGGTCAATGTGGAGGTAGAGTTTGCTGAACCAGAACCAGAGAGAAAGCTTATCATTCCGAAAGGAACATACAAAGCCAAGGAGATTGCTGCACCAGAGCTAGAACCCCTGCACCTCCGCTATGGTCAAGAGCAGTGGGAGGAAGGTGATCTGTATGACAAGGAAAAACAGCAGAAGCCACACTTCAAGAAGAAACTCACATCAGTCCGGCTGAAGCGATTTGGCCCTGTACACTTTGAGTGCAGGCTTACACCTATTGGTGATCCTACAATGGTGGTGGAATGGCTTCATGATGGCAAACCCCTGGAGGCTGCCAATAGGCTCCGCATGATAAATGAGTTTGGTTACTGCAGTCTCGACTATGAAGTGGCATATGCCAGAGATAGTGGTGTTGTTACTTGTAGAGCAACAAATAAGTATGGAGTTGACCAAACTTCTGCTACCTTAATTGTGAAGGATGAAAAAGGCCTTGTGGAGGAGACTCAACTACCGGAGGGTCGGAAGGGAATGCAGAGGATTGAAGAGATGGAACGTTTGGCCCATGAAGGTGCTCTTGCTGGAGTCACAGCTGAGGAGATTTCTGAGAAGACCAAACCAGAGATTGTACTGGTTCCTGAACCTGCACAGGTATTGGAGGGTGAGACAGCAAGGTTCCGTTGCAGGGTGACTGGTTACCCCACACCTAAGGTTAACTGGTACCTTAATGGACAACTAATCCGTAAAAGCAAGCGGTTTAGGCTCCGATATGATGGTATTTACTACCTTGAGATTACTGACAGCAAATCTTATGATTCTGGAGAGATCAAAGTTGTGGCAGAAAACCCTGAAGGTGTGAGTGAGCATTGTGTGAAGCTAGAAATCCAACAGAGAGAGGATTTTAGATCCATACTTCGCCGTGCCCCTGAATTGAAAGCTCCTGAATCTGGGACTTCTCCAGATCGTGGCAGAGTGTCCTTTGAAGTTCAAAAGGTTGACAAGCCTGTTGACACTACTCAGCCTAAAGAGATAATTAAGCTAAGGAAAGCAGAGAGAGTTGTTCATGAAAAATCCACAGAAGAGACGGAGGAGCTGAGAAGTAAATTTAAGCGTCGCACAGAGGAGGGCTATTATGAAGCAATCACTGCTGTTGAGTTCAAGTCTCGTAAACGAGATGATTCCTATGAAGAACTGCTGAAGAAAACAAAAGAGGAACTTCTTCATTGGACCAAAGATGTCCCTGAAGAAGAAAAGAAAAAGGAAGAGGAAAGAGGGAAAGTGACTATTCCAAAGATTAAACCAGAGAGAGTTGAGTTATCTCCTAGCATGGAAGCTCCAAAGATCATGGAACGCATCCAGAGCCAGACCGTTTCCCAGACTGATGAAGTCCGCTTCCGTGTCAGAGTGGTTGGTAAACCTGATCCAGAATGTCAGTGGTTCAAGAATGGTGTTCTCCTAGAGAAGTCTGACCGTATTTACTGGTACTGGCCCGAAGACAATGTGTGTGAATTAGTAATAAGAGATGTCTCAGCTGAAGACTCTGCTAGCATTATGGTCAAAGCCATCAACATTGCTGGGGAAGCTTCAAGTCATGCATTTCTTCTGGTTCAAGGTGAAGTATTTAAATTTTGTCCATTTTCCCTTAAAATAAATGGTCACTGCTTGTAATAATAATGCAGAGAGTATTTTTCTTCTGTGTTTATTTTAGCCAAGCAAGCTGTTGTCTTTACTCAAGAACTTGAAGATATCATTGCCAAAGAGAAGGACACCATGGTAACATTTGAATGTGAAACCAGTGAGCCCTTCGTAAAAGTAAAGTGGCTGAAGAACAACATGGAGATTTTCTCTGGTGATAAATATAGAATGCACTCTGACAGGAAGGTGCATTTCCTCTCTGTACTGATGATTGAAATGAAGGACATTGCAGAATACACTTGTTGTGTTGTTGAAGATGACCATATTAGAACTACTGCGAAACTCACTGTTGAGGGTAAGACATCTGATATATTTTTCAGTGTTTTCAGTTTATATACACCTATACCGCAGCATCCAAACTAATTGCTTTCTTGAAAATCTGCCTGTGAGACAAATGCCCAGATTGTGAACAACTAATTATCATTATTTCTTATGGGAAAAATTATGATTTGTTCCAAGAGTAGTTAATGTTTCCTTGAGTGGTGCAAATTTTCAAAGTAACAATTTCTTACAGTCATTCGTTGGTTCGTTAAGGAATGTAAATGTGTAAACATGATGATTACATCATGAAGGATATCATAGGTATAGTTTTATTGAGGGTTACTATGAAGACTTTGGCTGCAATGTAACTGGCTGGAAACTTAGCAAGTTTTTACAATCTTGTTTCTCTCATGAACAAACCAAGATAACGTCAGTTCCTAGCATCCTCAGTTTTTATGCAGAGGTGTTTGTGTGTTCCTCTTCCTGAATTAGTTACTGATTTGAGCAGGTATATCAATAAATTTGTACGAGTGGATATATTTCACTCGGAATTTGATGCATGTACACAGAAAAAAGTTTGAATAACTGTGAACAAGGGCCACTGATGTAAATTTTCTGATTGTCTGAAAAAGGGTCTGTACGCAGTGTAATACACCATATGGTGTCATTGCTTTCCAGGTGCTCCCCTGGACATTCTGACAGCGCTGGAGAATATAGAGGTTCCTGAGACCTACTCTGGAGAGTTTGAGTGTGAAGTATCTCGTGAAGATGCTGAGGGTACCTGGTATTTTGAGGGAAAGGAGATCACTCCCAGTAGCAAATATGTTATGTCATCTCGTCGAGGACGCCATTCTCTTTGTGTAAGAGACGTGAAAAAGGAGGACCAGGGAAAATACAGTTTTGTTGTTGGTGACTTGAAGACAGCTGCCTCCTTGACGATGAAATGTAAGAATTTATGCAGTTCTTTTTATTCAGTGGAATTTGAGTGATAACAGTGGTAGAAAATAATGTAATGGAAGTTAAACAATGAATTTTTGGTATTTGTCAGTTTTACTTATCTGGTGTTCTACAGAATGGCAAAAAGGAAGAAAATGCAAGTTAAATGCATTATGAAAATTTCTTTCTCCTTTTTAGTGCGACCTGTTACGTTGATGCAAGGCCTATCGGACCTTTCCGTCTGTGAAGGTGACATCGTACAACTGGAAGTAAAGTTCTCCCAGGAAAATGTTGAAGGCATCTGGATGAGAAGTGGCCAAGCCATCTTGGCCACTGATCGCATTCACATTGTCATTGACAAGCTTGTTCACAAACTTCTTATTGAAGATGCCCAAAGGAGTGATGCTGGGATGTACTCTTTTTTTGTTCCTGCTCAGGACATAACTTCTTCTGCAAAGCTTACTGTTCAGTGTAAGCTATTGGTTTATTTTATTCATTTTTGAATTATTCTGATTTATTTCAAATTTAGTTGCATAGCATGTTGTTTTCAATTTTAATGCCTTTTCTTACAGCTATTGGTATCTTGACACCGCTTAAAGATGTGACCTCAGTTGAAGGCACTAAAGCTGTGCTTGAGGCTAAAATCTCTGCAGCAGATATCAGCTCAGTAAAATGGTATCATAATGACAAGCTGATTGTGCCAAGCGAGAGGGTTCAGTTTGTTGCTAAAGGGTCGAAACAGCGATTGGTCTTTAGCAGAACGTTTGCCTCAGATGAAGGATGCTATAAGCTGGTTGTTGGCAAAGCTGAGACCAGCTGCAATTTAACAATTGAGAGTAAGTATTTATGCTATTGACCAGATAAATGAGAATATATGTTATTGTCATTGATGGTGAACATAATCACATTTATTTGTTTGTTTAGAAATTGAGATTTTGAAGCAAATGGAGGACCAGATGTGCACCGAAACCCAAAACGTCACTTTTGAAGTAGACTTGTCTCACTCTGGTATTGATGCTGTGTGGACCTTCAAAAATCAGACTCTTAAAGCAGGAGCCAAGTACAAGATGGAGGCCAAGGGCAAGCGCTATACCTTGACTGTCATAAACACAATGAAGGATGAAGAAGGGCTGTATACCTTTGCAGCTGGTGAAAAGACAACAAGTGCAAGGCTAAGTGTAACAGGTAAGATGCTTTTATTGTAATTTTTTTAAACTTTCAGACGAATGACGAATGTATTCAGATTTATGGTCTGACAAATGTGCGTACAATGATTAGCTACCAGTGGATAATTTACTATATATAATTGATGTAGTCTATATTTTACACGCGGGGGAGGGGGGTTCCGCAGTGGGTTTGACCAGGTCCTGCTTTCTGGCAAGTCTGGGATTCAAGTCCCGCTTGGGGTGTTTTGTGACACACTGGCATCCCCTCCTGGGTGTCTCCGCTCCCCTCTCCCGTCCCAAGTGTGGTCGCGGCAAACCAGAGCCTAACCCGGCAGCACAGGGCGTAAGGCTGGAGGGGGAGGGGGCACACCCCGGACGGGATGCCAGTCCGCCGCAAGGCACCCCAAGCAGGGCTTGAACTCCAGACCTACACACACACACACACACACACACACACACACACACACCATCTGAAACCGCTTGTCCCATGTGGGGTCGCGGAGAGCCGGAGCCTAACCCGGCAGCACAGGGCGTAAGGCTGGAGGGGGAGGGGACACACTCAGGACAGGACGCCAGTCCGTCGCAGGGCACCCCAAGCAGGGCTCGAACTCCAGACCCGCCACTTCTAATACATCTAATATGAATATATCCAATGTTGTTTGTACTTTTGTACACTTCGAGCTCTATGTTACTTTGGAGAAGAACACCTGCCAAATGAATCAATGTAAAGTAATTTGAGTTCAGGTTTACTATTAATGTCTCCAACGCATTGATGTATTGGTAAAAATGCCTGTATAATGGGTAAAATCCCAGGGCAGAAACTTGTTCTATGAAGGATGATTGTATTTATATTTACTAAATGAAAATACTTCACTTTGGACTGGTAAATAATCGTACAGTTGGGGGTTTTCCTTAAAATCCTGACTGCATTTCTTTGAAGAGTTTGCAATCTGAAATAAATTGTTGCATAATCTTAAAAACCTGGGCGTTATTTCATATGCCTGATTGAACTCTGTGTAGCTCGTAAATGTGTTTATACATTTCTGATTTGTATAGCTGTGACAATAGAGTTGATAATTTCAGACTTTACAAAAATGACATTAAAATGTCTTTTAAATATGATACAATTTAGTGCAGTGATTAAACTGAGAAACCCTGTTGTTCCAGGTGGTGCTGTTAAAAGACCTCTCCAAGATGTGACTGTAGCGGAGTCCCAGACTGCTGAGTTGGAGTGTGAGGTTGCCAACCCCACTGCTGAGGGCAAATGGCTGAAGGATGGCCATCCTGTAGAATTCAGTGACAACATCAGGAGTGAGGAATTTGGAGCTGTTAGAAAGCTTGTGATCATCATTACAAGACCTCAGGACATTGGGGAATACACTTACCAGGTTGCAAATTCTACAACTACAGGCAACCTGAAAGTTGAAGGTAATGTGACATTTTTTAATTGGCTTTATGAACACCACAGGGTAACAGTAACATACAGGGAGGGACAGTATGTTTACGTACAAAGAACAAGGGCTCAGAGTCAAAATGTTACAATATCTAACAGGTATGACCACATAGCACATTCTGATTATTTCCAGAAGTGTCCAAACATTCCAGAATTCATTAGAATTGTCATGCAAATCAAATGTTAATTTGTTTAAATATAACATAAAGCATTCATCTTCCTCAAGCTAGTCTACACACATTGCCATGGCAGGTTTACATTTTGAAATAATTCATCACGGGGGGGTGTGGTGGCTCAACGGGTTTGGCCGGGGTCTGCTCTCCGGTGGGTCTGGGGTTCAAGTCCTGCTTGGGGTGCCTTGCGACGGACTGGCGTCTCGTCCTGGGCGTGTCCCCTCCCTCTCCAGCCTTGCGGCCTGTGTTGCCGGATTAGGCTCCGGCTCGCTGCAACCCCGCTCAGGACAAGCGGCTTCAGTGTCCGTGCGTGCGTGCGTGCGTGCGTGCGTGCGTGATAATTTATCATAGCACTGTGGCACAGCAAGTAGCGTTGCTGTCTGACAGTGCCTGGGTGGTGCAAGAGGATGTAGGTTGGATACCCAGTCAGTCTCTGTGGAGTTTGCATGTTCTTCCCTGTGTCTGTACTCTGGTTCCTTCCCTCAGTGCAAAGGCATGCTGTGCAGGTGGATTAGTGACTCTAAAGTCACCTGTTGTGTATGTGTGTATGAGTGACAAAGAAAGTGTGTTTCATTGGTGTATAGATGAGTGACTCATATCTTGGGTGAATAAGGTGTGGACTTTGGAAGTCACTTTGGAGAAAAGCATCTGTTAGATGAATAAATGTAATTATTTTAATGAACATTTTATATAATACAGACTATTTCTGTACACCCAGTAAATCTTAGAAACACAACTGTAAAATAGCTAATCTTTAAACACAAAATATAATGAAGTAAAAAGAAAATATACACTTGGAAAAACACTCTCAGACATAGACTGGTTGAGGTTCATGTTTGTTTCTGGTACTGCTCATGCAATACAAAAAAAGAGCTTTGTGGACACCTGCGGTTAAAAAACCTTTGCACACCCGTCTACTTCAAAAAAGCTTTGCTTGCATGTGTGTTTTGAAAAACCTTTGTGGACAGGCATGCAGACTTCATTGAATAAAAACTTGAAAAAAAATGTAATTTTCCAGGAACAAACCACAAAAAAGAAAAACTGCATTGTACTGTAACTCGTTTTAATGTAATGTTACACTACTTTTGTCTTGCAATGTTAGGGATAATTTTGGGTAATCTTGGGATGAACTTGCACTGAAATTCAAAAAGTTCTTTTATTTTTCGATATTTGGTCTGTTCTTAGTGAAAAAATTAGGACCAGATAATCGGAGATAACACACGCACACACAGACGCTGTCTGAACCGCTTGTCCCATACGGGGTTGCGGGGAACCGGGACCTAACCTGGCAACGCAGGGCGTAAGGCTGGAGGGGGAGGGGACACACCCAGGACGGGACACCAGACCGTTGCAAGGCACCCCAAGCGGGATTCAAACCCCAGACCCACCGGAGAGCAGGACCCGGTCCAACCCACTGCGCCACTGCGCCAGCGCGCCCCCCAATGGGAGAAAAGTGTATAATAATTTAATTAAAACTACGTCATTATTTTGACAGAATAATGCATAGTTTCATAAAGTATGATTGAATTATTTTGTGCTAATCATATCCCACCACTAAACTGCACAGCTGTGAAAGTAAAGAAGACACTGAAGAACCAGACTGTAACTGAGACCCAGGAGACAGTTTTCAGTCTTGAACTCACCCATGAGAATGTTAAGGGGTCACAGTGGATTAAGAATGGTGTAGAGATCCGCCCCAGTGACAAATATGAGATCAGAGTAGATGGCATGGTCCACAGCCTGAAGATCAAGAACTGCACAACACAAGATGAGTCTGTCTATGGATTCAAACTTGGAAGGCTCTCTGCAAATGCAAGGCTTAATGTTGAGAGTAAGTTAAAGATTTTAATTGAAGTTGTAAATAGAGAACAAAAAAAATACATATTTTTAACTGGCACTGTCGTTTTTTTCCTAGCAATTAAGATTGTGAAGAAGCCAAAGGATGTGACCTCTCTCGAGGATAGTACAGCCTCCTTTGAGCTAAGTCTGTCTCATGACAACATTCCAGTGACATGGATGTTTAACAGTGTTGAGCTGAAGCCCAGTGAAAACTGTAAGATTCTGTCTGAGAGAAAGGCTCACAAGCTGATAATTCAGAATGTGAACAAACACAATGCTGGAGAATACACGGCCATCATTGGGCACTTGCAGTGCAGTGCCACTTTATATGTTGAATGTAAGAATCTTAATTTGTTCAGTTAAGCTGTTGTTACTTAATGTAGAATATATATGTAAGCTGTATACATAACTATACTGATTTTTTTCATGGCTGATTACAGCCTTACGGATCACAAAAACCATGAAGAATATTGAGGTCCCCGAAACCCAGGTGGCTAGCTTTGAATGTGAAGTGTCACACTTCAATGTCCCATCCACTTGGCTGAAAAATGGAGTGGAAATTGAGATGAGTGAGAAATTCAGAATTGTAGTACAGGGAAAACTTCACCAGCTCAAGATAATGAACACCAGCAGAGAAGATTCAGCAGAATACACTTTCATCTGTGGAAATGACAAAGTTTCTGCCACTCTAACAGTCAATCGTAAGTCATTGTCTCTACTCTTCCTTAATTTAAAGCCTTCAAGTTATCTAATGCTCACTAAACGTGTTTTTCCACCCCTTTCAGCCATTTTGATCACGTCCATGCTCAAAGACCTCAATGCTCAGGAGAGGGACACAATCACCTTTGAGGTGAATGTAAACTATGAAGGAATAACTTATAAATGGTTGAAGAATGGTGTAGAGATCCGTTCCACAGAGAGATGCCAAATTCGTTCTAAACAACTTACTCACTCACTGACCATACGGAATGTACACTTTGGAGATGTTGGAGAATACCAGTTTGTTGCTGGATCTGCAGCAACTTCAGCCAACCTATATGTTGACGGTAAATATAGTTTATGTGATTCATTATGACGCTTTTGATTTGTGGATATTGTGTTTTCTCAGTTTTACATATTATTATTTGACTTTCAGCGCGTGTTATTCAAATTACAAAGCACATCAAAGATATCAAAGTAATAGAGAAGAAGAAGGCTGTTTTTGAATGCGAAGTTTCTGAGCCAAATATCCAAGTGACATGGATGAAAGATGGACAGGAGTTGGAATTATCTGACCGGTATGTTGTTCTACTGAAGCTCTGTTGAATGGTTTTTTTCTTTTTTGGCCACTGTTTTTACTCTTAATTTCTTTAAAAAAACTCCTTAGTTTAGTTAAAGTGTTTTGAATATCTCTTTATTTTTTAACTTTTTTACTCTTGTTAACGTATCAGTTTCATTTCTTCCAACATACCTTACAGTAATCATCATAATTTCAAAATAACTTTTGCACATTTTAATAACCAGCAATTTCAGGACAAGACAAGCTAATTGTTTTTCTTTTCTATTGTGTTATGATGGGAATAAAGTTAACTACAGAATGAGGGCTCCTTAGATCCTTCAAGGTTAATTCCAGTTATGTTGTAAGATGTGGTTTATTTTTCTTTTTTGTGTGGTATTTTCAGATACAAGGTTTCTACTGAAAAATACCTGCACAGGCTGTTGATCCAGACTGTCCGTTTGTCTGATGCTGGAGAGTACTGTGTGGTAGCTGGTTCTAGTACTTCTAAGGCTCAGCTCACTGTGGAGGGCCGTGATGTCCGGATCACAGATCTTGTGGAGAAAGAGATTACTGTAAATATCAATTCCCTGTGGCTGAAGTGGAAAAGAAGAAAATCTGTTTCTCTAGTGTATAGAATTATATTTTCATTTTTATGTTTCTTAGGTTGTTGAAAAGCAGAGGGCAACATTTGAGTTTGAAGTCAATGAAGATGAAATTGAAGGCCGTTGGCTGAGAAATGGCATTGAGATTAATTTTTCAGTTGAAGAGCGGTTCAACTATGTAGCCATCAGAAAAATTCATCGTTTAACCATCTCTGAAACATATCGCAGTGATGCTGGAGAGTACACATTTATTGCTGGCAGGAACAGAAGCATGGTTACACTCCATGTCAACAGTGAGCGGCATTTAATTTCCATTCCGTTTTTTATCTTCCTTTTGATCAAAAAATATACTGTATATGTATTGCTAGTTCTTTATGAATAGCATGCAAACAAGTGTATAAATGCATATGAGAATTAGCAAAAAAAGTTCAAATTGAAGAGTATATATTTCAGTGTTTACCACACATTTGGCCAGTCATGTTACATATTTATGCTATATCATTTTTTTAATTAAAAACTAAAAATTCTCTAAGGACATTAAGAAGTAATAGATATTTTGTATTTTGTAATGTTTCTGTTACTTCAGTACCTGAGCCACCACAGATTATTCAGCACATGAAGCCCCAGTCTGTTGAGGCTGGCAAACCTGCCCGGTTCTCCGTAGTCGTGACAGGCGTTCCTCAGCCACAGGTGTTCTGGTACAAAAACTCCCAGATCCTGTCTTCTGGGTTCAAGTGCAAGTTCTTACAAGATGGGAATGAGTACACACTACTTCTCGTTGAAGCCTTCCCTGAGGATGCAGCAGTCTACAGCTGTGAGGCTAAAAATGAATCTGGAGAGGCCACCAGCAGTGCTGCTTTAAATGTTGAAGGTATGGATCAGTTGTAGTTACAATGATAGTAAGGATCTGAATTAATTGAATATGTATTTTCAGTCCTCTATTTTGTGCGTGTGGAAAGCAGTATTCTAATTTGTAAATGAAATTAGTTGTATTTTTAAATCTGTTTTAGTTCCTGAGGTGATTTCTCCTGATACTGGAACTCCACTGTCTCCTCCTGTGGTCCTTTCTCCTATTTACAACACCTCTGTTAAAGAAGGAGAGTCGGCTCGCTTCCAGTGCCGTGTCTCTGGAGAAGGTATTTTGACTTCAGTTCAGTTCAGAGGAATGCTGATATCTGCGAAGACCTGCTGTTATGTTGTTTCATATTCAGATTCTAAGAAGATATAGCTTAGAGAATAGTTCATATTCTGTAACTACCCTAAACTAAAAATTCTCATTAGATCCCCCTGTTAAGGGATGCGGCTTAGGAAAATTACCATTTTGTAATGGAAGTACTTTATACACTGCATTGCTTGTAATTTGAATGAGATTGTCCGTTTTCTCTTGTTAGACTTGAACATTTTCTGGTACTCTAAAGACAAGGAAATCAAGCAGTCCAACATCTTCAGAATGTCCCAGTTTGATGATAACTGCCAATTGGAGATTGCTAGAGTTTATTCTGATGATGCGGGAGAGTACACTTGTGTGGCCAGAAATCCAGCTGGAATGGTGTCTTGTGCTGCCTTTTTGACTGTTGATGGTGAGTTCTCAGCTGATTTGTGAAAAATAGATATATGATGCATGAAGCGGTGGTGATATTGTAATTATGCAGAAAGCAGATTATTGAACAGTAAAATAGTTCTTTCTAGCACAAAAAGAAGTTGATGATGATGCATCTTAAGTACCATGCTTTAACAAGTTTTTTCACAAGCATAATGACTGTAAAAATTCTGCCCATCATAAATTGCACTGTGCCTTATGGAAATTTGAGATTCCATGCTTGTGTAAATGGAAAACTTGTTCCCGATAGCTCATTCCAGTTCATAAGACAAACAAAACATGCAAACACATTCTTCTCACTCTTTAACTAATTTCATATTGCTAAAAATATTTTTTTCGAAATTTCTAGATAGTTGCTCAGATTTGTTCAACAAATAAATATACCATTCACACATACCTTCATCACAATTGTTCATTGTGAAATGACTTTTGCTGCTCTTAGAAGTGTACCAGTTGTCATTCACCAGTTATTTTCTATAAAATAAGCTAGATGAGAACATTTTTGCATTTTATTGCACAAGATGTGATGACGATAACTGTAGATATAGAAAATATGTCGTGTTGCAAGATTTTTATATTTGCTAGTCCCAAAAACACTTCCCAAACAAGGGAATTGTCATGTTCTGTAATGAGCATCCATTTTTTATTTGTTTTATAATGTGAGTAGTTCATTGTTGAGACTATAGCATACTCACCGAAACATTGGTCACAAACAGTAGACTTGCACATGGAAACTGGAAAAAAAGTGTGTTTTTTGAATGGAAGGATGTTCTGTTTTGGTTGTTGTGAATATTCTTCTAAAAGGAATAAAGGGAAACAAGAATGAAGTTTTTAGAAAATTTTAATTAGTTTTTTGTTTACAGTGATCAAAGTAGAAGAAGAGATGGAAGCCAAAATTGAGGAGGAAATCAAAGGTAGGATTAATTTACTGCAGTTGTTTAATTCAGTAAAAAATATTTCAAATAGTTTTTCATGTCTTTAGTATCAGAATAAGTGTTTCGATATACTAAAGGTGGAACAGAGCATGCAGACAATTGAAAATGGTTGCTGGGGAAACTTTCTTATTTAAAATGATTTCATTATGTATCTTGGTTATTATTTAAGAAGTATTTATCTGTCTCCCATTTCACTAAATAGTTGTTTGCCTTCAAATGTTTTGAAAATGTACAATTTGCATCTCTTTATCTTAAAGCATGAATGTTGTTACCTTTAAAACAGTTCAGGACATGTATCTTTTAAAGTTTCCAAACCACAGGAAATATTCTTTAAAAGATATTGACCCTTCACCAGTTGGATTTGCTTTTTATTTTTCTTGCATCTGAAACTTCTTCCTCCTGCAAATATTTCTTAGACTGGCTTGCAGATAGTGGTATGTGATTAATAGTGTCTGCTTTTAAAATAACATGGTAAACTGTATTAGTTCGAATAAACGCCTTCTCATACGAATTATTTTTCATTTCTGTACATTTGTGTTATTAACAAGCAATGCTTCTCTAAAATGTTTGAAAAATTTACCGGCATTCAAAGGATTAGAAAGGGCGTTTATTCATCTTTCTGCAAGTCAGGTAAGGAATATTTTAGCATACTCTAAATCCTATAGAAAGATTTCGCGATCAAAACCGATCAGTTTACTTTGGGAACATCTACGCTTTCTAAGATATCTTGCGCTTTGAAGAAATGTCCACAGTTTGAAGAAGGAACAAAACATCAAGCATTTTCGTGTCAGAATCTTTAAAAAAGAATCAAGTCTTGCGTTTATTCGAACAAATATGGTGAGTGAAACTGTTTCTTTCATGGCTTTGTGACTTATTGCATGACTTTAATATTTTTATTAATATTTTGTAATTTTAAATATATTTCTTAAATTTCTTTTTCTCCCTTGTGTGCATTTTATTCAGGTCTTTTCCTTTCATTTTTCAGAAATGATTTTTCATGGAGGGGAAATGGGAAACGTGAAGACCAGAAGAGAACCACAAGACACTTTTTTAGGCACAGAAGACTGCTTAGAACATGGTCTTGATTCTTCTAGTTGTTTCTTTATTCACACACCTATTAATCTGTCTTGTGAGAACATTAAGCCTTCTTTCACCAAAAAACTTAAATTCCAGTCTGTGGTGGAAGGATGTCCTGCTATATTCAAGTGTAAAATTATAGCTATCCCATCTCCCAAAATTTTATGGTTTCATAACAATAGGCCAATTCCAAAAGAGTGTCGCCGTAAAATACTTAGTGAAAGCACTATGGATGTACATACTTCTAGTTTAGTGATTGAATGCGTTAAAGACAAAGATTCAGGTAGCTACAGAGTAATGGCTATTAACACAGAAGGATCTGCAGAGTCAACAGCTTCCCTTCTGGTAGCTTTAAAGGAAGAACAATATGCAAATTATTTAAACTATGTAAGACAGTCAACAAAGATTCCTCAAAGCACGGATTCTTTGGCTGGGCAAAGAACTGAAAGAAAGGTTAGGGTTGATCTGAGGTGTGTTGGCTCTCCATTTGATAAAAAGTATAAGGGATTAAAAGGGCTGTCTCGATCGAAACATACACTAATGCGTACTGTATACTTTAGAACTTCATCTACATCTAGAATACCAGACAAAGTATCACTTGAAACAGCTTCTGAGAGAGCACGTTCCCCTCCTTCCATGTTTGAAAAATCTGATAGATTTAATGACCGATTTAGTGATATTTACTGTGACAGATACACTGGTCGTGACAGATTTAGTGACAGATACAGTGACAGATGGAGTGACAGGTTCAGTGACACAGAAAGTCTCCATGGGGAGATAAAAACAAAGTTAAATATTCTACAGAAAGCTGTGAAAAGAAAAAAACGACTTTCAGTTTCAACAATGTCATCATCAGAGTTTGATGTAGAGTCAGTGGCTAGTGAGTCAAGCTACGCAGACTGTTTTGAGCGCATTAGGATCAAACCAATCTCATTGCCTGAAGTTCAACATGTTGTCAGGCCATTTGATCATGGTGAACACAGCTTTATAAAAACTTCAGCAGACTTTCAGAACAGATTGGAGAGAATTACGGGCCTTGATATGCGGAATGTGGAATCAGAAACCACACATGTAAGGCATACGTTTGAGCCACAGTCAAGATCCAGAGCCATTCAAATGATGAAAGGGAAGCTTCTGAATGAGCATGTCCGAGAGATGGGTGATGAAGATGTGGAAGACTCTGCTCTGAGGAAGGTGGAGGAAGTATCTGAAGAAAGGAATACACAAACACAAAATGAGTGTCTACTGTCTGATGATCAAGTAATTTCTCTTAAAGACACACACATTAAGTTGGAAAACCCACAGCCACAATGGTTTGAAGCAGGGAATTTGTCAAACATGCTTGAGAGATGTCACCTGCCTATTTCAGGTTCTGAAGATAATACTAAAGAAATAATTCAACAATATGAAGACTATTCAGTTGAGCAATCTCAAAGAACCAAACAAGTCAACTTATTTAAAGAAGGACTTCTGGGTGAAGTTGTCAAACAGGAGGATAATATGAAAAGTACAAAACCAGAGTCTGACTGTAAAGCTATGTTGAAGGATACCATTTATGAAAAGAATCTTGAAATTGATGTATCAGAGAATGAAGATAAATTCCTAACATTACGTATTAGGAAATGGCAGGAAGATTTACAACTGGAACATGAAGCTGTTCAGCTGGACCCTCATTGGACTAAGGATAATTCATCATTCCTGAAGTCTGAGGGTCCCAGTTTAAAGAAAGTGACAGACAGAGAAACAAGTCCAGAAAAATATGAAACATCAGGTAGAAAATCCTCTAAATTAAAGGCAACAAGGGCAGCAAAGCAAATGCCCTTCGAGAAGGGTATTTATGAGCAACATTTGAGCCGTGAAAACCTTTCGGGCAGGGAAATTGAAAGTGCACAGTTTGTTAGTGAAAAAGAAGCTCTGGCTCAACGGATAATAAAATGGCAGCAAGATGTTCTGATTGAACAAGAAGAAGCTGTTGATGTGGAGACTGATTGGGTAGATACATACTCAGCAGAAGCATCTGAGAGAAAAAATGAGTTGAGAGAACAAGGAGAAACTTTGGCACAAAATCAGGAGTGTCCAGTTGAAAAATCAGCTGCCTTTACATCTGTTCAAGCAGAAACCAAGTGTGGACTTTCCTCCCATGATCATAAAGTAGATAGCTTTCAGACTGATCGTGAAATAAAGTTCAGTGACGA
This sequence comes from Scleropages formosus, assembly GCF_900964775.1. NCBI lineage: Eukaryota > Metazoa > Chordata > Actinopteri > Osteoglossiformes > Osteoglossidae > Scleropages > Scleropages formosus. The sequence continues at coordinate 7,284,460 of NC_041826.1, read as the reverse complement.
TAATGAAATTACATTGAATGAAAACATATATTTTGCCAGTGAAAAAGAAGCTATGACCCAGCGAATGATTAAGTGGCGACACGACATTTTGATTGAACAGGAAGAAGCTGCAGAACTGGATTCGGATTGGACTGCAGTAGATCAATCTCAGTACCCAACAAAGGAGACAGAGAATTTAACTTTTGGTGTTAAAGGTAGTGTTAATGAAGCTACTCAGATCCAGGAAAAATCACTTAAATTACCCTATGAAACATTACAGGTGAAAGACAAGGATGTTGTGCCTACCATTTTGACACCTCTTGAAGACATTAATAAATGGAAGAGTGAATATTTATCAAGTGAAGATCAGTTTGTTGCCCAACAATGTGGGCACCAGTATCAAGATGTAGTGGCTCTGAAAAATACTTCTCTGTTTGAATCTGATTTGACTGAGGGCAAGTGCATTGTAGATGATCAGGGAACAGCTGCCAAAATATTTAATAAAAAAGTAGATGAAGCATATACAAACTATCCTCCAGTTATCATGAAGCAACTAATTTCTTTGGAAGTGAAGAAAGGGGAGATGAGTGAATTTGTCTGTCATTTCAAGGGAGACCCTGAGCCTACTGTTACTTGGTTTAAAGATAAGCAACCAATTCTACAAAATCCAGATTATGATATATGCACCAAAAAGACAGAATCAAAACTAATAATCTGTTATCCCACTACTGATCATCAGGGCACATATTCATGTGCTATAACTAATAAGTGTGGAATGACAAAAAGCTCTGCCACTCTCATAATAATTGAAAGTCCAGAAGTCAAGAAACACCCAGAAGTTGCAAAGGAAGTCCAAGTTACAACAGTGGAAGAGATGGATGACGAACATTTTGAGGGAATGATTGAAAGGGAACTTGAGTTGTACATAAATCCAAAATCAGAAGTGAAATCAACTTTACAGGTTCCCCAGCTTGTTCTGCAAAGATCACATGCAGACTCATCTCTTCATTCTTCTCCTGTGGAAATTAGGATCACAGCACCAACACCAATTTTAGAGTTAAGTGAGGATATGAAAGAATCATTTGAACCCATTGAAAAAGTTCCAGATATCTCAGATGAGGACAATGTTTTGCAAACAACCAAACACAAATTTACATTTTCATTTGAGCTTTCTGCAGAAGCTCCTCGGGTAGTTAAGGAACTGGAAAACCTGATTTGCTCTGAGGGCCAAACAGCCATGCTTGAGTGCATTGTGATAGGGGAGCCAGTCCCTACAATAATGTGGTTTCATGATGATTCAGCTTTGACCACTGCTAACACCAAGTACAGGTTTGAAGATAATGGCAAAATATACAGACTGTATGTTGATAACTTCTCAAGTTTAGATGTAGGCACATATAAGCTGGTTGCTACAAACAAACTAGGGCAAGCTGAAAGCATAGCTAATGTTTTATTTGAAAATTCCAAAGAAATTACTCCCGCAATGAACACCTCAGAAGTAAGTTCACAATGTAGTGTTTATGTCAGAGCTACTGAAGGGATAGATACAGAAAAAGACGCCACAAAAATTATGGATGTGGTTAATCAGTTTGAATGCCCAAGTCTTGAGTCAGTTCAAAGTCCTTTTGCTTTACTTGAAAATATGGCACCTCTTCAGAAGGGGAACAATACCGATGAGTTTCAAGGGGAGGGAAAAATGATACATTCAAAAGAAGCTACTTCCAACAGAGGAGCTGCCATAACAGGCTGTGGATTGCAGTCTTCAGGGGCAATTGTCAACATCTCAAAAATTAAGCAGGCATTTGAGCCTTCTGGCTTGCCTGAGAATGCTACAAAGTGTGAATTTTCTGAACCGTTTTTTTCTAAGAAGGAGATGCCAAAGATAGTAATCAATCCTGTCGAAAAAGAGTTAATTCAGTCTGAGATGAAAGCATCTTCTGAAAATATTGCACATCAAATAGAAGATACAAATAACCTGGAGAGAGCTACTGACAAATATCATTTTGTTTCATTGTCAAATATAAAAGAAGTTTCGCAGTCACATGACCTTGTAAAACCAGAAGCAGCAATACCAGTCTTCTGCAAAAGTATGCTGGAAAGAGAGGATGATGACTTTAAAAAATGTACAGGAGAGAAAGGAACTGGGAAAAGTGTTGATGGTACATTTGTAAAACAAGTCAGCAGTATTTCTTCTCTTGAGAAATCCCAAGACCAGAGCTCTGAGCAGTGTTCCGAAATAACTGATTTAACTTTTAACTCTGAGTTAGCTGTGGTAAAACCAAAACAAAGTTTCACATTAACATCATCATCTTTATGGACAAAAGAACAGGATGTGGAGACTGCTTCACTAGGCCAGCACCTTGTTTTCTTTCCTGATGGTAAAAAATTGAAAGGAGGTGAAAAAGATGATATGAAACAAGTTCTTGGTGACGTTAAGGAATGCACCAAAGATCAAAGAAGCCACTTGTACAAGAGTGCAGACTTTAACATAAAAAATGAACTTTTTCACTCAGAGGAATACTCAGCCAGTGCAGAGCCAAAAGGAAATATCAGTAAATCATTTTCATTAACAGATTATCTTGCATCAGAAGGCCAACAACTGAAGCCAGTGTCTCACTCAGGAAACACATCAGCAAAGACGATAAACCCACAGGGTGCTACTGCAGGGTCTTTAGAAGTGGAAGAGGTTACCTTCAGTGCAGTTTATGACTATTATAATCCACCACTGGAATATGGAAGGCCATTGTCACCAGAGTCTGAAATGTCTATAGAATTGGGCAGCACATTCAGTGATGAAATGGCAGAAGTTGAACGATACTACACACCAACTTCTTCAACAGATAATGCACAGTTTCCAAAATCACCTGAATCTTTCCACACTCCTTCTGAGACTCTAGGAGGCTTTATGACACCTCCAGAATATCCTATTTCTCCTCTTGAAACAAAAAGCACTAGTGATTCAAGCGACCCATTTTTTTCACCAGTTAAACTTCTGAGATCCCCAGGAGATCAATGCACTGAAACAAGACCTCACGTGCTTAGTCTTGATGAGGGGAGTTTCTTCACAGAGGGACCCAGTTCACTGGACATGAGGGTTCTTCAGGAAAAAGTCCAAGGAATTCCTCCAGCATTCCTTAAGCCGTTGACTAAAAAAAGACTGTTTGAAATGGAAACACTACGATTTTGTGCTGAGGTTTTTGGATTGCCCTCTCCAGATGTGAAATGGTTCAGAAATAAAACACAACTAGTAGCAGATAGCAGGATTAAAATAGAACGGGATGGGGACAATATCACTTTAGAAATTCAGAATATAAGCAAGGCCGATCAAGGAGAGTATATCTGTGAAGCCAGTAATTATGTTGGACAAGCAAAAAGCGTTGCTCTTTTGATGGTTTTATCTCAGGAAGCCAGGTTCATGCCAGCTCCTCCTGCTGTTACACATCAACACGTCATACAATTTGATGTTGAGGACGATGACCTATCACGGTCACCTTCACCCCAAGAAATTTTACTAGAGGTGGAGCTGGATGAAAATGATGTAAAAGAATTTGAAAAACAGGTGAAAATAGTAACTATTCCTGAATACACAGCTGACAATAAAAGCATGATAATTTCCCTTGATGTTCTACCCAGTATATATGAGGAAAACACAGTGGATTTCATTACAGAAGAAAACGATGACTTGAAAATTGCTTTTGAGGTTACTGAAATGCCCCCACGTTTTATAAATCCAATTTGTGATGTGGAGACCCTAGAAAATTGCAATATAATGTTTGAATGTTCTTTAATGGGAATTCCATCACCCATAGTGACATGGTTTAAAGGAGATAAAAAAGTTCCTCATAATGATAATAAATATGTTCATTCATCAGAGGGTGACAACCATTTTCTCAGGATTTTGAAAGTCAACACTGGTGATAGTGGCATATATGCTTGCAGAGCTATAAATGTTGTAGGGGAAACAATATGTAGAGCTACACTGCTTGTCTTAGGATCTCAAATGTTTTCAGAAAAGGCAAGAGGGAGAGAGCTGACAGCAGTGTCTCTAGGAAGTGCCAAAGTGCAGCCCCAGAAATTTGATTTAGTTGTAGGAAATTCTTCAGCTGAAGGGGAACAAACATCAGAAATAGAATTAGAGTTTGAGTTTGAGCAAGAAACAGATGAGTCACAAAAAGCTGTTAGACTTATTGCAATGACTAATCCTGGGGTGAGTGAGAAAGGGGAGAAGTATGTGAGTATCGATTTAGATGTTTTCGCAGAACCAGCCAAAGATGATCAAATAGAATTCAAAGCTAAGTCATCAGAAACATGCAGTTTTCAGTTTCAGATTACTGAATTTCCCCCCAAGTGTGTCATTCCCTTAGAAAATGTTACTGCAGCTTTAGGGACACCAGTGGTGCTGCAGTGTTTAGTTACTGGAAAACCACACCCAAATGCAGAGTGGTATAAAGATGGTATGTTGATTAGAACAAGCAGGTACATAATCCAAGAAAAGGCACCAGGGCACTTTAATTTGATTATCACAAACGTTAATCAAGATGATGCTGGAGAGTTCAAGTGTGTTATCCGAAACAAAGCAGGATTTACTGAAACAGCTTCTCTGCTGAAAGTATTTTGATTTTTATACAATTATTCCCTTCAAAACTGTAATGATGGATGTTAGCTATTTTCCACAGAAAACATTGATTACCTTTTTTAAAAAATCCATCAAATTTACCTGGATAACTAATGTAGTAGGTTGTTTTTAAAAATTTTGCTTTATATTTGGCATAAACAAAAACTGAAATCATACCAGTGGTTTAATTTAAATTTGAAAAATGAATGATCCACTGTCCAATGTGTTCAAGTTATTTTTTTTAAATGTAATCTTTCCCTGAATCATGAAAATGAAAAATGAAGTATGAATACGTGTAAAACTGGGTCTAAATTATTACATTTACTCATTTAGCTGATGCTTTTCTCCAAAGCATCTTGCAGTGTTAAGCTACTTACAATTATTTACCCAGTTATACAGCTGGGTACTTTCACTGGAACATTTTAGGGTAAGTATGTTCCTCAGGAGTATTATAGCTGGAGGTGAGATTCAAATCTGCGACCTTTGGGTCCAAAAGGAGCAGCAGTAACCACAACACTACCAGCTGTCCCCAGCTGTGTGTATTATTTAAGTGAAAAAAATGCAGTTCGAGCCCAAAGTTACACAGATTTTACTCAGATATTCTAAATTATAATATGATCATATTAATTGTGAAAGAATTAGAATAATGACAGGACAATGACAAAATATTTATTGCTGGAGTTTAATTCAAGCTCTCATGGAACCTTTCCGTGTAAGTTTCTTGGAAGGTTTCCAACCTGCATTCACTGAGCTGTTTCATAAAATATGTTTTTGCTTTTCAGGCATTTCTGATAACTGTATGGTTGATACCATAAATCAAACTGAAATTTAATTGCACTTGCATGTCACAGAGTCTTCAAAAACTGTGGGCTTGTAAACTGGAGAGTGCTCTGTGTGTTGAATCAATCTAAGTAGTTTTACTCAAACAGCATTTGACTGTAAAAAGTATTAAACAACATTAGATCTACTGCTAAAAAGAATGACTTTGCTTTTGCTTAAGACATTAAATGACAGTACAAATTCTTAGATGATTAAAGGGCAAGGCCTCAAGCAGAAAAAAGAGAAACTCTCAAAATTTAATCAGATGAAAGTGGAGCTATGAATGTGAATGTATTGTTTTTAAGGCTCTTAATATACTGGCATTTTTGATATTGTTGGTTGTTCTGGCACATTACGATCTCTTAAGAGGTGAAATCTTGGGTATAATCTATAGTTATTGTATTTGCTTTGTTAGGTGCATTTAGGCTTTGTTCAAATGATCCATATGGATTCACGTTTACACTAAAACACCACTAAAAATCAGTTTTTTCAAATTATCTGGGTGATACTATGACAGTAATCATCACCATCATTGCTGGTTTCTGTACAATCCAATTTTTAATTTCGTGAACCAACTTTCAAGTGATATTTTGGAGTGAAATAGTGGAAACTAACTTTAACTCAAAATATATTTAAGATTTCACCTATTCCTTATATAGAAAAACTAGGGTTTTTCCTTTCAATTGTGCTGTATGTATTTAGAATTTTATAAAAATGCTTTAAATGACTCAATTTAAAAGTGATGTAAATATGTTTGAAAAGAAAGTGAAGTGACAGTTTTGTTATTCCACAGCTTACTCTTGCTATTTTTAGATTTTTGGAGTGATGCAAAAAGTTTGCCAGTATGTCAATAAATGCAAATACTTTTAGTGTCAGTGCACTAAGTACTAGTACTAAGTACTTTAAAACACACACTTTGAAAAGGAATTATTTGTATAGCGGTTTCACAGCTAATATTTTCGTCTTTGTAATGTTGCCAGTATGGTTCCATAAATTAATAAATGGTTGAATATATGTCTTTGTGTTTTATTTATACTAATCAGGGCTATATAGGTTAACTACATGCACAACAATGCTGTAGAGCTGGAATGAAATAAGGGAATTCTATGTCCTGGACACCATTTTCCTGAAATTGATTAATAATAAGAGTGACAACACATTTCGGAAAGAAATTGGAAATAGGGAGTACAAATACCATTTTATCATCAAATAACTAAAATTTCTATGTCTGATCTGTTATAAGATATTTATGAAACATATGTGTAACAGCGCAGGCACGGTGGCACAGCTGGTAGTTTACTTCACAGCTCCTGGGCTGTACATTTCTACACAACTGAAACTGGCTCTTTGTGTGAAGTTTATGTGTTCTCCTCAGTTTTGCATGGGTTTCCTTTCACTGCCCAGATATGTATTTCAGGTGAAGTCGTTACTTTAAATTACTTGTAGTATATGAATGTATGCGCTAACACGTTTTGCTTTTACACGGAAAACTGCATTTTACTTATTGCTTTTTATAGAAGACCCATGTAACCCTTAGCCCAAGCATTAAAACATTGTTTTCTTTAAAATCATGAGGCAGCTTTTGCACAAAAAAAGCATTCACAAGCTTATGACTTGGTTTCATGTTTATTCAGTTACATAAATAATATGCTCATCTTCAGTTAGTGCAATTTGTTTCATGAATTTTTATTTTTATAGTGGAATGAGCACTTCAGAGAGAACTCCCCACATGGTTAACAGAATTATATGCTATTTCTTCACATACCAAAATTTTCTGTTATGCGGAGAAATACAAAATGTGTCCCAATGTCAGTACCACCAACATGAGAAATCTCCCTTTTTCTTCACCTTCTTTACATCCTTAGTTTAAATAGTTAGTTTAATTAGAAATTTTATTTCATGTATAGTCAATGTTTTGCTATTTTATTGATGCTAAAGTGTTATCATCATTGTAAAAGTTAAGTGTTGTTGTGTTTATTACAAAGAGTTTTGGGGAACCTAATTATTTTAGAAATTGTCTCTGTATAGATTTTGTAGTACCACTAAGTGATACAGAGATTTTGGAAAACTCTCTGTTTAGCAGGAGAAAGCAAAGGAAGTATTGCTTTGCATTTATGTTAGACTAATGTACTTGCTGTAGTCTCTATTACTATTGTTTAATTAATATTATATTATGCCTCATTTGGCTAACTAAAACGCATAAACCCATAAAAATTAAGTCAAGCATGGGCATAAAAATTCTTAAGCTCTTGAACTTGTATAGAGGATATTAAAAGCTGTCCAGTATTATCTTTTTACTGTTTTCAGTAAAACTTTACTTTTTTTACACAGAATTTTCTAGCTTGACTTTGACAACTGAAGAAGAACAAGAGTCCTACAGCACTGCCCTGAACTTGGCAGAAAAAAGTAGAACACCTGAACTCAAGCCAGAGCCAAAATGCTATTCTAGCACAATAGAAAAGAAAAAGGGAAAACCTTACTTTTTTACTCAACTTTCATCCGCAAATGTTAACGCTGGAGAGACAGTTAAGTTTACTGTCACAGTTTCTGGTTTTCCTAAGCCTAAGGTTCAGTGGTTTCACAATGGAAGGGTTATTGCCTCTTCTTCAGTTTATACTTTTTTTCAAGAAAAGGATGATTACTCTTTAATTATTTCACAGGTAAAGACTGAGTATGAAGGAGAATACTCTTGTACTGCCAGCAACAGGTTTGGTCAGGCAACTTGTAAAGCTTTTTTGTATGTGAAAGAAATGGCTAAAATGCAGCACCATGCAGAAAAAACTTTTAAAATATCTGGACAACCTCCTTGTTTTATTCTGCCTATTGAACCAATTCAATGTACTGTAGGAGGTCAGGCTCACTTTCAGTACAAACTTACTGGGGATCCAGATCCAGAAGTTAAATGGTTTCGAGGACGTTCACAAATTCAGCCCAGTAAACATTGTACAGTTCTAACTTATCCAGATGGTTCTGGATACCTAAACATTAAAGAACTCCAGCTTGAAGACAGTGGCATCTATACGTGCAGAGCATCAAATCCATCTGGTGAGTCATCCTGCAGTGCTGAACTGTTTGTTTTCCACAAGCCAATATCTCACCAGCAGGAGGAGATGATTATTAAAAAACAGAAAAGCTATAAGGTCTCCATCACAGAAGACGTTACTCAGTCCCATCACCATGTGGTGAGCTTACTGGGAGAAGCCAGTGCTAGTCTGCAGTCCGGACAGAAGATGGTGTACAGCATCGATACAGAGGATCAGCAGGCAGTAACCAGTAAAGACTTAAATATCTTACAAGAGGTTGATATATCTGGTGCTACTCTTCGCCGAGAGCCCATCACCCAGCAAGCTGCAGTGCTGCAGTCACAAAAAGTGGAAGAAGGAATCACTATGGCACCTGCTGAGCCTCTTCCTTCTATGCTAGCTCCGGTGCAGCAGCTTCATGTAGCTGCTTTCACCTCTACAGTTCAGGAGAGCCAGGGTTTCATAGAGCAACACATTGATCGTATCCAAAGCCCTCAGTGCGAAAATCTGGAAGTAACTGAGGAGAAACCTTCAAAGGTTATGTCTGCTATTGCAGAGGAAATTACCCCCTTAACCAGTGTAAGAACAAAGATTTTAAGTGACCAGAAAGCAGAGCAGATTCATTCATCTCCAGAGGCACGACAGCTTGTTAGCAGTCATCTTGTGGAAACCAGGTTGCCTATTGTGGATCAGGACTTACAGATTATTCCAAAACCAGAGATGGAAAAAAGCTACAGTGTTAAAGAAGGTGTTAAGATACTGTATTCTGCTATATCTGCAGAGAAACGGCAGTTCTCTGAAGCTCATGCTGCAGTATTGTCTGCTTCAGAATATTCCACTAAATCTTCTGCCATAAAGGAACAACCTAATCCAGTTTTAGCATCCATCACAGAGAGTAAATATTTTTTATCTAAAGAGGAAACCTTTGATGTACATAGACCACATGAAGAGAAGGCTATAAAAGGTAAGGATACCATTGTGAAGTCAAGTTTGACTGGTGAAGAAATTCATGAACTTCAAGCTGAGCAAATAAAACAGTTACCTGATTTAGAAAGTGCTGTGTCTCTACCATCTCAAGAGGAAGGGAAACAGGCCATGTATTTACAAGTTATACAAGACCAGAAAACACTACCATCTGAGAGCACATTTATTTGTAAAAAACCGATGGCTGAAAAAATAGATATTACAAAAAGCCCAACTCTTTTGTACACAGTAACTATGGATGAACAGAAATCTATCTCATATGAAGAGTCGTCTAAGTTTTCTTCAGAGGAAAGAACTTTTTCTGTTCAGGCAATAAAAGAGAAACCTGCCACATTTCATCTTCAGTCCATTGAAGTAGAGTGTATATTACCTAAAGAGGATATACTTAAAGCTGAAAAACCTGAGCAGCAAATAGCAGTTGAGAAGCTGGAAAAAGTGCGCAAACAAGCAGTAACAGCTGAAGAAAAAAGGGAATTGACAGCTGATTTTTCAGAAGATATTGATAGCTCAGTGATAGGGGTTTACCCAGAGCATAAAAAAGAACGAAAACCTCAAAATATCCTCCAGGTTATTTCAGAACCAATGCAGTTACCTAAGGAAAGTCCTTTCACCACTGATGTGAAACAGCAACGTGCATTAGTTCAGAAGGAGGATCGCTGGAACATTATGCACTTAATGACAACAGAAGATAATAAAACTCTTGAAGAGGGACACACTGATATTCTAAGCGTTGTAGAGAAATGTAATTGTCAAGCTAAATTTGAGTCAAAAATCCCAACGGAGCTAGTTTACATTGAGGAGAAGGCAATCTCAACCGAAAGCAGCATTGTTCTGGACGCAGCAGAACAAGATTTTGCCACTCAAATTCAGGAAGGACAGTCTGTAAGAAAATCTATATTGATGGAAGAGAAGCAAATAATAATTGGTGAAAAATCTCAAGAATTACAAAAATCAGATACAAATACAGTCTGTATGATAATGCAGCCAAAACAAGCCTTAAAGGTGCATGAGTCACAAGAAAGTCAGACACTACCAAAGGAACTTACTTTTATTATTCAGACACCAAAATCATTCAGCCTGGACATCAAACAGCAGCTAAAGAATGCACTGCAGTCTGCTGTAGCACAAGAACAGCCACTGCTACTAGCTGAAGTTGTTCAAAGTCTGGATACTGTGGAAGTAAAGGAAGTTAAGATATGCAAAGAACCTAAATATACAACCTTTACGTACCTTGTCATAACAAGCGGTGCACCTTTGGAAGTAACTATCGCTTTTGATGGCGATTACCCTCAGACTGCTGATTTAAAGAGTGAGCTTCAGGCAGCTTTTTGTTCTCTTATCTATCAGGAACAGCATGTTATGAGTTCAGAAAAGCCTGGAATAAAGCAAATAGATAGGCCAGAAAGGCTACAGGTAAGCGGAACATCTTCCGAAGAAGTTCTACCCACTGTGGTGAAAGCTGTTACATGTGCAGAAAATGTTACAGAGTTTACGTCACCCAAAGTTCAGTTGGCCGCACTGAAGACTGAATCTCAAGCTGCCTTTCAAAGTGTTAAAGTCTGGGACAAAACTACAATACAAGAATCACGGGAAAACGTATCCACAGTTACAGAGAGTATTAAGGTAATAAAGACCACTGCAGAAGAATATAAAGAATCAGTGCAGATGAATAGGCAAGAACAGAAAACTGTGACAGTAAAAGGCCAGCAGATAGATGGTGGGGGAGCACATTCATATTCTGACATATCTCCGGCACAAATTCCGATACACTTGTCTAGAGTTGACGTGCAAAAAGAAGGTGTTGAACAATTTGCCAAAGATTATCCAGTTATAGAAACATTTCTGGAAGACAAAGCTGTGGATGAGCATAGTACAGTTACTTTCTCTGTAACAATTAGATGTGTTAAACAAGTCAATTGGTTTTTTAATGGAAAATTGGCTAAGTCTGGCAAAGAGTTCAAGTGTTCCAAGGACCATGATACTTACACACTCGTAATCAACAAGGTTATCAAGGAGAAGCACGAAGGAGAATATGTCTGTGAGGCAGTGAACGAAGCTGGCAAGACTTCAACATCGTCAAAGCTCACAGTTGTTTTAAGAGGTTGGATATTGGGGATATTCTATAGCTGACAATTTGGAAATTAACAAATTTTTTCTTAAATGGTTCATACAGTTCAGTAACACTTTACATTATTACTAACAAGTGTTTATCTTTTACTTTAAATATGTAACCTTAGGATTCGAATAATCTGAATCTTTTTATTAGCAAAATCTTATTTTTTGTGTTAACATTACATTAGCTATTTTGGATATGTGCATTGTTAGTCTTAATTAATCTGTATTTGAAATCATCACTAATGAACAATAAATTTTAGTTGAGTTTCATCCCCATGTCCATGTAAAAATTAAATATGGATTTAATTTTCAAAAATTCACTTTTTCCACTATTTTTAATTTCTCTTGGTCATTTTCATCAATTACATTTCATCTTCCATCTTGTGTAATGAGCACCACCTTGGTTTTTTGCATGTTTTTTCCCCTAATTGTTACTTTACAACTCTGACTTGATATGGTTTTCTTCCTTCTAACCGTTTCCACCATTTCTTTTCAGTCACTCCCTGGATTACTAGTATTTGCATCCCTATCATCATCGTTCCAGCTGATCACGTCCCCACTTAACCATTTCTCTGAGAATTATTTCCAGCGGGGTTAATTATTTTTCTTTTTCTCTCTTGTCAACCTTCGTACACAATACAGTGGCACCTGTTTTTAAGCACAAAATCCAACCTTTGGAAGTCAGTGTTGGCAATCGTGCCAAGTTTGAGTGTGAGATAGAGGAAGCACCCAACGTGAAATTCAAGTGGTATAAGGCTGGCATCGAGGTGAGAGAGAGTGAGAAGTGCAAGATCTTCAGTCATCACCTGACCACCTCGATGGAACTTTTAAACCTAACCAAAGCTGACACTGGAGAATATACATGTAAAGCTACAAATCAACATGGGAGTGACAGTTGTTCAGCTTTCCTGAATGTGTCTGGTAAGTTGACTTGTCTTCATGAAATTCAAAGTATCTAAACACTGTTTCGCTTATTATGGATCGCAGAATACTAATGTAAATATCCATACTTCATAAATGATTTGAAAATTCATAAACTTGCAAAAGTTACCTACTTCACAGTTGAAAAGTTTATTTGTAATGCATCTTAAATATTTTGCATTTGCTATGCTTGTTTAGCATGTATGTGTTTTCTGTGTCTTACATTTTTGTAGAAGTTTTCCCACCAGTTTTTACTACCAAGCCTGAACCAATGACATTATATGTGGGAAAACAAGCCAGCATTCAGTGCGTAGTTACTGGCTCTACACCACTGAGTGTTGTGTGGCAAAAGGACAATGTTTCCATTTCTTCGGGAGAAAACTACCGTGCATCTGTGGACAAGAACAGATATACACTTGAAATTGTCAAACTTCAAGTTGCTGATCAGGGCACTTACATTTGCAAAGCATCAAATATTGTTGGAACGGACATGTGTTGCACAGAACTGAGTGTAATTGACAAGCCCAGTTTTGTAAAAACCTTGACACCAATGACAGTAGCTGTGGGCAACCCGCTACGCCTCGAGTGCCAGGTAGATGAAGACACAGGAGTGGGTATCACTTGGACCAGGGATGGCAGGAAATTGCATAACTCTATGGATCTTAAACTTACATTTGAGGACAAGATTGCAGCTCTTGAGATTCCACATGCAAAGCTTAAAGACACAGGGACATACACCTGTACAGCTGCAAATGATGCAGGAAGCAGTAGCTGCTCTTCGACAATAACTGTCCAAGGTAAGAGTGTGGAGGTAAATTTCCAGATGTGTGCAGTGTTTGTGAAGAAGCTGACCTGCAGCTGTGGAGATTAATAATCTTTAAACTGTGAAAAGTGGAAAACTATAATTCTCTGCGCTTCATATGCTTCAAGAAACATCTTGAATTCTGTCTTTGTATTCTCTTGACTGAATCTTTTTTTGTATTTGGACTTTGTTTATCTTTTTTGACTTGTTTTTTTTCTTTGAAATTGAAATATATTCCTTAGAACCCCCAACCTTCCTTAAGAGATTGGAACCCAAGATCCTGTGGAAACAGGGTGCTACGGCACGAATGCAGTGCACTGTTAAGGGCTCACCTGAGCTCCATGTCACCTGGTTTATGAATGACAAAGAGCTGACCACTGGAGAGAAGCACAAAATCACATTCAAAGATGGTCAAGCCACCCTAGAAATGTCTCATCTTACTGTGGCTGACAGTGGACATTATACGTGTGAAGTGTTAAATGAAGCTGGTTGTGAAAGCTGCAGTAGTTCTGTAACTGTAAAAGGTGTGTAAGAGTACAGATCTTCACATGCTCTTTGTCATCACTGAGATTATTCTTTCTCCTCTTAAAGAGTTTGCAAATGTTCTGGATGTCTTATGTTTATTTTTTGCAGAACCTCCTTCTTTCAAAAAGGAATTACAGACAGTAGAAGTAGTAAAGGGGACCACTGCTTTATTTGAATGTGAAGTAAGTGGCACAGCTCCATTTGAAGTGAGCTGGTATAAGAACAAGAAACCAATTTCCTCTGATAAAAAGTATAAAATTGTATGTCAGGACAACATAGCAACTTTGGAGGTTAATTCATTTGAAAGTGCAGATATCGGGGATTACCAGTGCGTTGTATCAAATGATGTTGGTAAAATCTCCTGCAAGTCAACAGGCAGATTAAAAGGTTAGTAAGCATCCATCTGTAACTCTTATAAGGTATTCTTTGTATTACATATATTAATAGCGTGTTTTTTAAATCCAGAGCCACCTTCATTCTTCAAGAAAATTGAAAACACTTCTGCCATTTTGGGAAATTCTGTTAGACTACAAGGAAGTCTAAAAGGTTCAGCCCCAATCACTGTCAAATGGCTAAAGGATTCTGAAATTCTGAGTGCTGAAGATGATGCCAATGTAACAATGACATTTGAGAATAATGTTGCTGTTCTTGCTATAAAAACGGTGAACGTAACACACAGTGGCAAATATACTTGCCAAGCTGAAAACGAGGCTGGGAAACAGCAATGTGAAGCTACTTTGTCAGTTGAAGGTTAGTTAACATCTTTCAAGTTTGGCATTTTCACAAAATTTAACCGATTGTTACATGTTCTGTCATTATTAAACAACTTAAATGGTGTAATTTCATTTTAGAACCTGCTCAAATTGTGGATAAAACACCATCTGTTAGCGTGACTGCAGGCGAGCCGGTGACTTTAGAGTGCACGGTGTCAGGAAGCCCAGAACTCAAAGTGAAATGGTTCCGAGATGGCAAGGAGATGACTGCAAGCCGGAAGTATAAAATGATGTTTAAGGACAATGTAGCAGTTTTGAAAATTCTTGCAGCAGAAAAAGGAGACAGCTGTGAATACACAGTAGAAGTGGCAAATCGTGTTGGCAAAGATCAGTGCTCGTGTTCTGTTACTGTGTTAGGTTTGTTTTTTATTTATCTTTAGATTTTTTTTAAAAAAAAATCTATTACCTGCTTACTGATTTGTACTATTGTCAAGGGACTATATTTTGTTCCTGTTGAACAGATCGAATCATTCCGCCATCATTCACAAAAAATCTTAAAAAAATTGATGGAAATATTGGCATGAATGTCAGTATGGAGTGCAAAGTTTCTGGGTCTCAGCCCATAACGATTTCGTGGTACAAGGATGAGAAAGAAATAAAAGCCAGCGCGAAATACCAGATGGATTTCAAAGAGAATACAGCAGCTTTGGGAATCTTTCAGTTAGAGAAGTCTGATGCAGGACTGTATACCTGTCGGGCAACAAATACCGCAGGATACAAAGAAACCAGTGGAACCATGTCTGTGAAAGGTTTGAACAATGTTGAATTTGATTTTTAAAAAAAAACTTCTAAATTTTAAATCTGAATTCAGATAATGTTTTAAACAATTTACTTTCTGAATAACTACTTTTTTTTTAACCATTTCTGTAAACACTTTTGCATTTATTAATCTTGTGCAGTAGATGACTTGCTCTGTATTAAGGCTGAGATAAATGAAATGCATGGTAACTGAACGTGGTGTGTAGATTTAATATACCACAGATAACATACTATTACTGTAAAGGTTACAGCGTGATTTGCTATTTTAAATCCTGTATTTCTCTTAGCTGTTTTTCAGTTTTATTCATAAATATATGTTTTCCTCTATACAAAATCTAGAACCTCCGGCTTTCATCATTAAACCTGATTCCCAGGATGTAATCCCGGGATCTACCGTGATCCTAAAAAGTGCTTTTACCGGAACACCACCATTTACTATCAAATGGTTCAAAGGGGATGAGGAAATGTCCACCGGAGGAACATGTTTTGTCAAGAAAGATGCATCTTCAACTTTCATGGAACTGCACTCGGTGAAACCCACTGATTCAGATAATTACACTTGCCAAGTGGCCAATGATGCTGGGAAAGTGACTTGCACCGCTATCTTGTTTGTGAAAGGTGCTTTCATTTTTACCTTTTTTTTTTTTTTTTTTTTTTTTTTTGCTGTCAGCTTATTTTGCTTTCTTTCTTTTAAGTTCTTCATAATGTTTTGCTATTAAATTAATCTCCTGTCCTTCCAGAACCGCCAAAGTTCGTAATGAAGCTTGAGTCTTCCAAACTTGTAAAAAGTGGAAGTACGATTATCTTGGAATGCAAAGTAACTGGCAGTCCCACAATCAAAATTAAGTGGTTCAAGAATGAGACTGAAATCACTTCTGATGATAAATACCAAATGACCTTCAGCAACTCGGTAGCTACTCTACAGATTGTCAAGAGCGCTGTTGATGACAGTGGCCACTACATTTGTGAGGCATCTAGTGAAGCCGGTTGTGACCGATGTAACTGTGTAGTTACAGTCAAAGGTCTGTATGAAATCTTTTAAAATTAATTTTGGTACATACAGTATAACTTATAGAAATTGTTTTGGCAGATGGCATGAATTTTTATGTTTTTATTTTAGAACCACCAACATTTTTGAAAGCCTTTGAATCCAAAGAAGTTGTGAAAGGTTCTGATGTTGTGTTGGAAGGAAATATCTCAGGTTCATCTCCTTTTGAAGTTACCTGGTATAGAGACAATAAGATAATAAGAAATGATAAGAAACACAAGATAAACATATTTGAAGATGCAGTTGCCCTCCAGATTCTGAAATGTGAAGTCGGAGATGTTGGAAATTATCAGTGCATAGTTACAAATGAAGTAGGAGAGTCTTCTTGCGACTGTCAGGTGGCATTGAAAGGTTAGTTGGTGATTAAAGTTGATTCATTTTTGGTAATGCATATTCGTGGAAATTGTTTTAACGTTGGGTTTTATACACATTGTCAGCTGCTGTCCTTTTTTGATTTTTTCACTAGAACCCCCAAGTTTTGTGCAAAAAATCGAGAACATAAATTCTGTTGTAGGCAGTGAAATAACAATGCAGTGCTCTTTGAAGGGATCTTTGCCAATTGCTATTTTGTGGCTAAAAGATGATCGTGAGCTTAAAGAAGATGAAAACATAAAGTTTTTTTATGAGGATCAAACAGTGCAGCTGCATATCACAAATATTCAACTAAAACATGAAGGGAAGTACATTTGCCAGGCAAAGAATGAAGCTGGAAGTCAAAAATGTTCTGCCTCGTTGATTGTTAAAGGTTAGTTGTAAATATTAATTAACCAGTTAATCATTTGTTGGTATTGAGCATTGATATCTAAAGAAAATCAGAATCTTTATTTCCCCGATTAATGTTTTCATATATTTTTTTCTATTTTATTATTTTGTTTCTTTAGAACCAGCTCACATTACTGAAAAAGCAAAGTCTATTAGTGTTACAGCTGGGGATCCAGCCACACTGGAGTGCAGATTTTCAGGAACTAAAGTTCTTAAAGCCAGGTGGCTTAAAGATGGGAAGGAGTTGACAACTGGTCAAAAGTACAAGGTTCATCACACAGATAAGAATTCAATGTTAAAGATTCTTTCTGCTGACAAGAGAGATGGTGGAGAATACATTTTTGAGATTTCCAATGATGTTGGTAGCAGCACTTGTGAAGCTACAGTCACAGTTTTAGGTTAGTATGTTGGTGAGTGTCGGTTTTTTAAAGTTTCGCTTTATATGAATTCTAACTCAATTTCCTTTATATTATACAGATCAAATAATCAAGCCATCTTTCACAAGGAAACTGAAATCAGTAGACAGCATTAAAGGGTCATTTGCCCATCTGGAGTGCCTGATCTCTGGTTCTCTCCCTATAAATGTATGCTGGTACAAAGATAATAAGGAGATAACAGCTGATGACAAGCACAAATGCACTTTCTTTGAAAACACAGCATTTCTGGAGATCAGCCGACTCGATAGCTCAGACTCTGGCAGTTACACATGCATTGCCAAAAATGAAGCTGGCAGTGACCAGTGCTCTGGCACGTTGTTTGTTAAAGGTTTGCAGATTTTGACTTTTTTCTTTTTTGAGATATTGATCACAATTAGTGATTTATTATGAATTACAAAACAAGAAAATTTGTGATGCTCAATTTTTTTCTTTATTCACCTGTAGAGCCCCCTATTATTTTAGAAAAGCCTAACTCTGCTGATGTCTTGCCTGGATCAAGAGTGCAATTCAGTGTACTGTTTAGTGGTACTCCACCACTGACCATTAAGTGGTTCAAAGACAGTAAGGAGATTTTATCCAGCTCCCAATGTGCCATTCAGAAGGATAATACCTCCAGTTTACTGGAGTTGTTCTTTACGAAGACATCCGATTCTGGAGAGTACTCGTGTGAAATCTGCAACGATGTTGGCTCTGAATTTTGCCAAGCAGCGCTCTTTGTGAAAGGTTATTAATTGCACAGATTCCTTTTCTACAAATTCATATTTCTTAAATATGCCTTGTAAATAAATTTTAACATGTATGGCTTCTATTTTAGAGCCTCCAAAATTCACCAAGAAACCCGAGAGAATAACGGTAACAAAAATTGGACAAACTGTGAGATTTGAATGCCAGGTGGTTGGCACACCTGAAATAGACATCTACTGGTTTAAAGATGGAAATGAGATCAGTCCCAGTGACAAGTTTAAAATGTCATATGAGAACTCCTTGGTGAGCTTGGAGATATTGTGTACTGAAACTAAAGACAGTGGAGTATATTACTGTGAGGCACGCAATGAAGCAGGTAGTGAAAGCTGCAGTATGGAGCTGAAAGTGAAAGGTTGGTGTCTATAGTTCATGCAACATTATGTTCTGGTGTATATCTTAATGTGTGCACTGTGTTGATTGTAGTAATTCATTTAATTATGTTTTTTCATTTCAGAGCCCCCTGCTTTTGTACAGGAATTAACACCTCTCGAAGTCGTAAACGGCTCCGATGCCTCTTTCAAATGCCAAGTTACAGGCACGCCTCCGTTTGAGGTGTCTTGGCAAAAAGATGCTAAAGAAATCACACCTGACAAAAGGCACATAGTTTTACAGAGCAATGGTTTTGTCAGCTTTGCAATACTGAAATGCGAGGCATTAGATGTTGGTGACTATCAGTGTACTGTCGCAAATGAGGTGGGAAAATGCTCTTGCGCAGCTGCGCTGCGCACGAAAGGTTAGTTTCTTACAATGTATTAAAAATAATGGATCCTTTGTGGTTATTGGTTAAAATAAAATATAAGTAACTTTACTTTGTAATACCCCAATATCAGAACCGCCATCATTCGTGAAGAAGATCCAGAATGTTGCTGTTTTCTTGGGAAAAACGGCTGAATTTCAGTGTGTTGTGGCGGGTTCACCTCCACTGACTGTGCAGTGGCAAAAAGATGAAGACTGGCTTGTGGAAGATGCTAATATTGAACAGAAGTTTGAGGACAATACTGCCTCTCTAAGAATTATGGCTTGTGAGGCTAGCCATAGTGGGAGATACACTTGTCAGGTCACGAACGAGGCAGGGCTTGTGAAGAGCTTTGCGACCCTTGTGGTGCAAGGTTGGTGCAAAGTTTTTAGAATATATGTGTGCTTACCAAGTACTCAGTTGAAATCATTAATGCTTATCTTGTATTTGTTTTAGAACCACCCCAGATTACAGAAAAACCCGAGATGATAAATGTGACAGCTGGCGATCCTGTCAGTTTCGAATGCAAAGTGTCTGGCACTCCAGAGCTCAAAGTCAGATGGCTAAAAGATGGAAAAGAGCTGACATCCAGCAGACACTACAAACTCAGTTTTGAAAATAATATCAGTAGTTTTAAAATTCAGTCTGCGCAGACTGGTGATGGTGGAGACTATATGTTTGAAGTTGCTAATGCCTTTGGAGTGTGCCATTGCAAAGTCACTTTAGTTGTACTAGGTTGGTGCACATTTCTTAATATACAGTAAATCCAGAAGAAAATCACAATGTTACTGAGTTCTTAAGAAACAACACATTCAACTGAAAATATTCTTTGTGTTTTCTTGAAAACAGAACAAATCATTGCTCCTTCCTTCCTCAAACCACTGAGGGAAATGCATGAAGTTTTGGGATCTTTTGTGAAAATCCAGTGCACATTCTCTGGTTCTCTTCCAATTTCTGTCGAATGGCAGAAAGATGGTAATATAATTTCTGCTGGAACAAAGTATAAACTTCTTCAAGAAGACAACTATGTGTCCTTGGATATAGAGCACTTAGAGAAAGCTGATGGCGGTGAATATGTTTGCAAATTGACAAACAAAGCAGGAACTTGTGAATGCAGGGGTTCGCTGATAGTAAAAGGTCAGAATGATAAACTTAAATATATAAAATCTGACACATCTGTTTTAAAGTTGCCAGTTAACTATCTTTGTGTAATGTTTTTCTTTTCCTGAAACATTTTTAGAGCCACCAGGTTTTGCTTTAAAACTGGAACCTCAAGCCGTTCTTCCTAATTCTACGGTGCGATTTAAGAGTACTTTGAAAGGAACACCTCCATTTACAGTGAAATGGTTCAAAGAAGAGACAGAACTGATTACTGGACCCTCATGTTTTACTGGATTGGAGGGGTCTTCATGCTTTTTAGACCTTTATACTGTCGGAGTGCCGCAAAGTGGGATTTATACTTGTCAAGTTAGCAACGATGCTGGTACAGCAAGGTGTACTGCTGAATTACTGGTGAAAGGTTGGAATCTTCTCTTTTTTTGCTCTGTCATTACTTAGTTATGACTCTTTCATTCCTATCTCTTTACGCTCAGTTGCCACATCTTTCTCTAAAGATAACCATGTCTTTTGTCAGAAAGCAATGAGAAGCATGTCTTCTTTTGTTTTGGCGACAATTGTCAAAATGTGATTCTGCGGTCTTATTTCTTTGACTTAGTGTTTCCTGTACATTAATAATGTTTGTTTTTTTTTTTTTTTTTTGCAGAACCTCCAGAATTTGTACTGAAACTGCCACCCACTAAGTTTGTCAAACAATATGAGGCACTGCGTCTTGAATGCAAAGTGATTGGCACTCCCTTAATTCGAATATTGTGGTACAAGAATGAAAATGTAATTGCTGAAGGTGGAAACTACAAGATGTCATTTGTAGACTCAGTGGCAGTTCTCGAAATTCCCATCTCAAGATTTGAAGATGATGGCATCTATACATGTGAAGCTCAAAATGATGCTGGAAGCATTAGCTGTAGCACAACACTCATCGTGAAAGGTTAGATCTAGAACATTTTTTACATCGATCAGGATCAGGTTTTAATCTCATTTTTCAGAACTGCTGTAGCTGTAGGCTTAGTTTCATATTGGCTTTTTGTGAAATTATGTGATTGCAACATTTAACATTTAGACCTTATTTTTCAGAAAATTTGGCCATGTTTGTTTGTCATTATTTTCTTCATGACTGAGTTATATGGTCATGTCTTATGAAAAATGTTGCTTTTTAGATCCACCATCTTTCATCAAAGTACCCACATCTGTGGAAGGCACACGAGGAAGAGATGCAAGTCTTGACTGTGAGCTAAAAGGAACTCCACCTTTTGAGATCACCTGGTACAAAGATAAAAAGCCCGTCAAGGAGAGTAGAAAGTACAAGTTTGTTCTTGAGGGTTGCTCAGTTACTCTGCATATTCTCAGTTTGGATGCCTCTGATGTTGGTGAATATCAGTGCAGAGCATTGAACAATGTAGGAAGTGACACCTGCAGTAGCACAGTTAAACTTAGAGGTCAGTGAAATGCACTTAAATCGTTGTTGTTTGTATTTAGTTTACACTGACTTCTTTTCACCTTAATGGTTTATTTAAAAACCATTCCCTGGTTTTCAGAGCCACCTGTGTTTGTGAAGAAATTGTCCAATCTGTCAGTCATTTCTGGTGAAGAGGCAACATTTATTGCCACTGTCAAAGGCTCCCAACCAATGACGGTGTCTTGGGTGCAAGACAAAGACCATGTTCTGAGAGATGGTGACAACAGAAAAATTACCTTTGAAGATAACCAAACCACCCTAAGAATTTTTAAGGCTGATGAAACCTGTGCCGGCAAATACACATGTCAAGTTAAAAATGATTCCG
Organism: Scleropages formosus; assembly: GCF_900964775.1. Lineage (NCBI taxonomy): Eukaryota > Metazoa > Chordata > Actinopteri > Osteoglossiformes > Osteoglossidae > Scleropages > Scleropages formosus. Next base: position 7,262,521 of record NC_041826.1, on the reverse strand, counting down.
GAGTTGTGGAGTCTGTTGCTAAGTTAACTGTGCTAGGTTAGTACACGCATTGAAGAACATATTTTAATGCTATAGATGTTTAAGCAATGAGTAAGCCTTCTTTTGTTCTTTCATGTTTATGAAAATGATTTTCCCTGTTTTCAGAACCTGCATCAATTGTGGATAGACCTGAGTCCTTCAGTGTCACAGCAGGAGACACAGCTGCATTAGAAGTTACAGTAGCTGGGACACCAGAGCTTAAACCAAAATGGTTTAAAGATGGGGTAGAACTGTCCTCTGGCAAAAAGTACAAAATTACCTTCTCAAAAATGGTGTCTACTCTAAAGGTCCTTTCAGTAGAGAGTCTTGACTCTGGAGAGTACACATTTGAAATTAAAAATGAAGTTGGGTGTGACCTCTGCAAAATCTCTCTGACTGTCTTAGGTTAGTTCGCATATTTTATGGTGTCATTCTATTCTGGTTTTTTGTTTTTTTTTTGAGCTTAAAAACAGTAACCATCTCTTTAAACAGATAAAATCATACCCCCAACGTTCATACGGAAGTTGAAGGACTCTCATCTGATCGTGGGTAAGCCTGGCCAGATGGACTGTAAAGTCTCAGGTTCACCGCCTTTCATTATTTCTTGGTACCATGATGGAGAAGAGATAACAAGTGGACCAAACCATGAAGTTGCCTTTTGTGACAACACTTGCACCTTGAATATGCCCATTCTTAAACTCTCTGATTCTGGGGTTTACACATGTAAAGCTGTAAACACTGCTGGGGCCAGTGAGACAAGTGCTACTTTGTATGTAAAAGGTGGGTAATTTCTTAATAAGATGGTATAGCTTTAGTTTCATATCTAGAGTATAATGCATCCGTACATTCTTTGAGAAAATACTAAACCTTCTTTCTTAATACATTTTTATGATTAGAACCACCTTCTTTTGTTGAACGACCACAACCTTTGGAAGCACTGCCAGGCACAGATGTTACCTTTTCAGCCATTGTCAAAGGAAGTGCTCCACTTAAACTGAAATGGTTCAGGGGTAGCAAAGAGATTATATCTGGGCAAGGATGTGAAATTGCCCTTCAAGGAAATATTGCTACTCTTAAGCTGTTCAAGATTGATAAGTCCCATGCAGGAGAGTATACATGTCAAGTAATTAATGATGCTGGGAAGGAAAATTGCCCTGTCAGTCTATTTGTAAAAGGTTGGTCGACATATTTTAGTTGTTTTCTTAATATCACCTTCTTGTTATGTTTCTTCAGGATTTTTAGCGCGCGATTTATGTTTTCTTCATTGTTTCACTTAGAACCTGCACATTTTGTAAAGAAGCTGAAGGACCTGGCTGTTGAAATAGGAAAATTGCTGTTTCTTGAATGCACATATGCTGGAAGCCCAGAAATACAAGTGAAATGGTTTAAAGATGGTCATGAGCTCTATTCCTCTTACAAATATAACATCACAACCACTGAGAGCTCCTGCATACTTGAGTGTCTCAACTGTGACAAAGATGATAGTGGGAAATACTCCTGTGAAGTTTCCAATGGAGCTGGAAGTGATTCATGTCACACTCAAGTGTCCATTTTAGGTTTGTTGCCATAGAAATTGGACTGTAATTTAAACAGGTGTCTGTTGTATAATTTTCAAATCTATAACAATTTTACATCTTTACTTCAGAACCACCATACTTTATTGAAAATTTGGAACCAATGGATGTGACTGTTGGAGATGCAGTTTGTCTGAAATGCCAAATAGGAGGAACACCTGAAATTAAAGTTTCATGGTTTAAGGCAGATGGGAAAGTGCGGTCTTCTGCTGCCTGCAAAATGGAGTTCAGCAGAGGGATTGCCTGCCTGAAATTATCTAAAGTTTGCAAAAGTGATATTGGTGAATATACTTGTAAAGCTGAAAACCGCATAGGATCTGCATCTTCAAGTTGTCGCTTAACAGTGCAAGGTGATGCGCTACAGTCAAAAATTTCTTCTAAAATGACACATACAGTGCTACTGTGTATTTTTACTAATGCTTATTTAATTCTGTTTCAGAGGCTAAAACACCACCTTCTTTCCCCAAGAAAATAATGAGCCTTCAGCAGACTGAAGGACAGCCAGTTAGATTTGAATGCCGTGTTGCAGGGTCTTCTCCTATGGAAGTTTCTTGGCTTAAAGATGGTGAATCTTTACAACACGGTGATGAATACTCAATGTCTTTTGATGATAATTCCGCTGTTTTAACCATATCCAGAGGTGAAATGAGACACTCAGGGGAATATACGTGTGTCGCTACCAACAGTGTTGGAACAGCATCTTGTAGAGCCAAACTCACACTACAAGGTTTGTTTTTGTTTAGATGCGAGATGCATCTTTCTTGCTCTTCTGTCTACTGAACTGACGGTAATTACATTTCCCTGCTCTTTCAATTCACTTTTAGAACCAAGATATCCCCCGGTCTTTGATAAAAAGCTGCAGCCCGTGGAAGTTTTGGTTGGAGACAGTGTAGATCTTGAATGTCACATGACTGGATCTTTACCAATAAAAGTAACTTGGTCAAAGGATCATAAAGATATTCGTGCAGCAGGAAACTATAAAATCTCCTGTCTGGAAAACTCTCCACATCTCACTATTTTGAAAGCAGATAAAGCAGATTCCGGCCAGTACTCTTGCCATGCGAGTAACGATATCGGAAAGGACTCTTGCACCACTCAGGTTTCAGTAAAAGGTATTTTGTGATTTACATCATATTGTAATAGGTATTTCAGTCTGTGCCCAATTCTCTTATCTAATTCTCCAAGATCTTTTCATTTACAAATGCTTTCCTAATCTGTGTATTTTCCGTGTATATTTTTACTTTTGCCTTTATATTCATTGATTAATTTGTGGTTTTGAAATGATTTGCCATATTTGTAGATGTAATAAATCTTCTTTTGTTTCAGAGCGCAAAATCCCCCCATCCTTTACAAAAAAGCCTTCGGAAGTGATGGTGGATGTTGAGGGGAAGGTGGTGAAGCTAGAAGGGCGTGTTGCTGGATCTCAACCTATGAGCATTAGCTGGTTTAGAGACAACTGTGAAATCTACAGTTCTGACAATGTGGAGATCTCCTTCAGAAGCAATGTAGCTGTACTGAGTATAAAGAAGGCTCAGCTCTCGGATAGTGGCACTTACACCTGCCAAGCAAGTAATGAAGCCGGTAGTGCCTCTTATCAGGTCTCTCTTTCTATCACAGGTATAATTTTGACTTTCCTCAGCTTGTTTGGTCCACTTTAATTGTGAATTGTAGATATTCCACTGATTTGTTTACTCTTGGGCTTTATTTCTTATTCACTACATTAATTTTCTGTTTTTGAAATGCAGTTATTTTATTGATTACTTTTATATGCAATGTATTTCTTTATTGAATTCAGAAATTTTTCACAGTTTTTGAAACAGAGCTCTACACAAACTAATTTGTGACTGTGTTTGACTCACACTGCTTTTTCCCAATCCAGAGCAAAAGATGCCCCCAATGTTTGATCGCCCACTCAAAGCAGTATCAGTTAATGAGGGTGAGAGTCTGCATCTGAGCTGTCAGGTTCGGGGATCTCCACCTCTGACGATCCAGTGGATGAAGGACAGGAAAGAGATAACATCATCAGCTAATATGAGAATTACCTTTGTCGAAGGCACTGCGACTTTGGAAATCAGCGCTACTTCTAAATCAGATGGTGGTGACTATCTGTGCAAGGTCACAAATGATGCCGGAAGTGAATTCTCCAAGTCCAGGGTGACCATCAAAGGTATTCTGTATGCACATTGTACCACTATTTGTTCATGGGTACAGTTTTTGTATTGAGACTATTTATAAAAATATTAAAAGTGAAACCTTTTGCCTTCAGGTATTATTTTCAGTGTTAATAATTGAATGTCCTTCGTATAAAAAGTAATGGTCTTCATGAATCTGTGAATTTTTTATTCAGAAAAAGCAGGTGTCGCACCAGCAGCTGCTGAAGCCATGCCAGCACTTGCAAAACCTGTCAAGAAATTGGAAAACCTGTTCTTCGTTGATGAACCTAAGAGTGTTAAAGTAACTGAAAGTAGGTTCCCAAGGAATTCAAGAATGTACATTACATCAAGTACAGATTAGAAAGTGTTACCTCTTGTGTCGCACTATGTTAACTACACAATGCAAATTGCTTTATGTTTGTATATTGTCCTTACATTTTCTAATGTTTAATTTCCAGAGGGCACAGCGACATTCTTTGCTAAAGTTGGGGGTGACCCCATTCCCAGTGTCAAATGGATGAAGGGCAAGTGGAGGCAGATCACTCATGGTGGTCGCATCACTGTTGAACAGAAGGGACAGGATTGTAAGCTAGAGATCCGAGAGGTGACCAGAACAGACTCTGGCCAGTATAGATGTGTTGCACTGAACAAACATGGAGAAATTGAATGCAGTACTGACTTAAAGGTAGAGGAAAAGAAAGGAGCGACTCTTCTTGAGGGGGATTTACGAGCTAAACTGAAGAAGTAAGTATAATATATTGTATAAACAAGTTATTTTGCTGAGATGCTGCTTCTTAATAAAACATTTTCCAAAAAATGAACACATTTGATGGACTTGCTTTTTCTGCCTTTTTATTAGGACACCTTCCAAACAGAAGAGTCCGAAAGAAGCCCAAGAAATTGACATTGTTGCTTTACTGAGGAACGTGGATCCAAAAGAGTATGAAAAATATGCTCGTATGTATGGAATTACAGACTTCCGTGGCCTCCTTCAGGCTATTGAATTTATAAAGAAGGAGAAGGAACATGAAACTGGACGTGTGGTAAGGGTTTGGTGCAGTAGCTTTTGCTATTGTCTTGCTTTTCCTGTAGAATCCTTTGAATCATGTTACAGAATTATTGCGTTAGTACTGTATCTCTCCAATTAGATTATTTTTGAATTTGAGAGTTTCTGAAAAATTTATTAAAGAATACTAAGTCGAGAAGTCTAAGCATTAAGTTTTTGAAAATCTTTGAATCTTTATGTTTTTTTTTTTAAATCCAGGAAGTAGAACGTAGAGAAAGAGAATCAGATGAAGATTTGGCCAAACTGATGTCTGACTTGCAGCGAAGAATGGAACAAGCTGAGGTAAGAAAGCATAAATGTATATATGGATGTAAGACAGGAGTTATCTGCTTTGAGAGTCAGATGTCATGCTCTTTTGTCTGTTGGTCTTGGTAAATGTAAAAATAATATTCATCTAGCCTCTAAACAGAATAGAGTTGGTAAAACATCATTTAATCTAGTAGTGAAGTATAACTGAGGTGCTTTTCTAGTATGTCCATGGAAGTGTGAATATTGTTTCTGTTATCCTGCAAGAATATGAACATCTGAATATGTTTCTGCAGCCCATCACTCTGGTGAAGGACATAACAGATCAAACTACATCCAAAGATAATGAAGCAGTGTTTGAGTGTGAGATCAAGATTAATTACCCTGAGATCAGCCTTTCTTGGTACAAAGGGACTCAGAAGCTTGATACTAATGAAAAGTATGAAATCAGAGTTGTAGGTGACCGTCACATACTGAAAATCAAAAACTGTCAATCAGAAGACCAAGGAAATTATCGTGTTGTATGTGGTCCACACATCTCTGGTGCCAAATTAACAGTTAGAGGTAAGTTTCTTTTTTCTGTAGTTTGTCCATTATTGGACAAGCAGTAGAATTGCATGCTGATGTTTAAGCAATTCTAATAGAACTATTCAAATTCTTCTTTCATTTTTTTCCTCTTTTCCAAAGAGCGTGAAGTGGAGGAAGACATAAAACCTGTTTCTGGTAAGGAAGAACAGATTTGTTAATTACTCATTCAGTGTATTTCCTGCCCGATAATAATGTTTTAGAGATTATGTTTAAAGTTTCAGAAGAGACAGATTGTTATTGATAACATCCAGAAGCTGTCTATGAAAGCTCTTAAATCTGAAAACATTATACCTGCCGTGAATACAGTTCACATGATTGATTTCAAGGTTTGTATGGCACAATGTTGTACATTTGTGGAAGTTATTGCCTTACTTAATTTTAAAAACATTGCTCACTAACCTCTTTTATTTCTTACATGTTTCATGTATTGCATAGTATTTTTGTCTTTCTGTTTTTTTGTTAAACTCTTGAAATCTTTTTTTGTAATCTTCATTGTGCTTTTTTGTTTTTTGCAACTGTCATGAACTTTCTGTTATGGAATTTCTTTCTTGTTTTGTTTTCATAAAATTTTTACACCTTTTAACTTTTTATGACGTCACTTAAAGCCAAAATCATTTCTAATTTAGGCAAAATTATAACATACTCTGGTTTTATAAAATTAGCAATCTCACATGGTATTACTATCAAATTTAGCCTAATCAACCCCCGGTTATCTGTTTTAGCTGCAAAAATCCATTTCACCAAGAGTATCCAGAATATTGTGGTGAATGAACGTCAGTCAGCCACCTTTGAATGTGAAGTCTCCTTTGACAATGCTATTGTTACATGGTACAAAGCCACATGGGAACTCAAAGAAAGTCCAAAGTACAGCTTTCGAAGTGAAGGTCGCCGTCACTTTATGATCATTCACAACGTTACAGCGGAGGATGAAGGTGTGTTTAATCAAGTAAAGATGGCAGATTTTACTTTTAGTGTTCTGATAAACAAACAATGGAGACTCAGCCTTCTTCACTGATAATTTTTAGGCATGTATTCTGTTATTGTGAGATTGGAACCAACGGGTGAAGCTAAAAGCACTGCTGAACTTTACCTTTACAGCAAAGGTCGGTACCTTTAAAAGTTAGTCAGCATTCAATGAGGTCATTTTACTGTTAGCACTTCACTTGTGACATAATATTTTTGCCTGCTTCTTTCACAGAAGTTGATGTAGAAAGGGCTGGTTTTGGTGAGTATTGTGATTTTAGGTAGAAAACCTCTTAAAATAATAACAGAGTAACCTTATATTAAACAGAACTTTAAGATACTATATGCAATTGGTATATTTTTAAATTCTCTTAGATATTCCTGATTCATCGGTCGATGTTCCTGAGGTGTCATCAGAAGTCACCTCAAAAGGTAGGAATATGACATTCAACTAGCTGTTAACTAAATGGTCATAATACTGGCCAGTGTAGGGTGGACAGGGCAGAGCAATTTGTCTAATGAGGATGTCTTTTCTTTAAAGTTGATACTTCCACTGTTTACTATGAAGAGAAGATTGAAATGAGAGGTATCTTTTAAATATAGTTTTCTTAACATTTTTAATAACTATTGGCCAAAACCAATACTAATTTATCATTCTTTTTTATTTTAAATCCGTGATTTCATGATTTCTACTAAAATGCATAAACTGGTCGTATTAATGATTACCACAGTTTTTAAACAGTTTTTATAATGATATTTATGAGATCATTAATATTAAACCTTTTTGCTTAAATTTTTCATTTTTATTTTGCTTATGACCATTTAACCAACTTAAATTGGATTTTATTTTTGATGCGTTACAACTGTTTTTGTATTTATTCTAAATTATGCCTCTGTGCTAGAGTTTGAAAGCTGGACAATACAAGAAGAAAGAGTAATACAGGAAATATCTACCATACAAGGTATAATCAAAGTGTGTTGCCATCGCAGTTAACTTGTCTGACTTCATTCATTTATAAACTCATTGTCCGTCTTTGGCCAAAGGCATCATCCAAGTTTCATGCATTTATTTTCTTGACTTGATGAACTTCATTTGTCTTTTGATATTATGTTCTTCTGCAGTATCTGCAGTACGTTGTCAAAATATGTCTTTTTGTTTGTTGGTGTTGTGTATTGTTCTATGATTTACATTGCCCATTTTCCCTTTCTGTCCATTACAGATTTTGTAATGCAGGCCAACAGTCTAGTTTGTGTGTTTGTTTCTCAAATCAGTTGTGCAATTTTTTTTTATTTGAACACCACTTTATTTTTGTCTAATTTACAGCTAAGATGCCTGTTGATGAAACAGTTCCAAGGGCTGAAATTGGAATGAGAGACAAAGAGCCAGTAAAAGGTACTTATCCAAACAAATGGCTTTTAGCAGTAATTGGCACAAACTGCTTCCAATTTTCAGTGCTTTTGTTTTGTTGTAATCCCTTTGTAATCTGGAGTTTTATTGTTTGTGTTGACTGAATGCTTTGCTAAAAATATTCTTTAATTGTATTTAGTTAAAATGTATGATTTTTTACAGTTTTTCTGCTTTTTATTTTAGATATGCATTGTATGCCACTATGCTTCAAAAATACATATGCATGCTTATGTGTAGATACTTAAATAAGCCTACTTTGTTGTAGTTTTTTTTTGCTCTAAACTAAGTACATGTTGTTAAAGTTCCTGAGCCCTACATAAAACCTGACCTTGGTGCTCCAACTGTGACAGAGGCCCCAACACCCACTCAAGGTATTTCTGTGTATATGTCTTTCTCTTCTCCACTTTCCAGCATTTCCAGTATGAAGTGGCTTATTTAGACCCTTACAATTTTTCGTAACAATTTTTTGTTTTGTCACAGAAAGTAGTGCTTGTGTAGAATGCTTGTAGTTTAAAGTATTTCCTTATGTTTATATTTTGAAGTACCTGAGGCCAGGATTCCTGTTCAAGAAGACATCCCAGCAGTAGTTATTCCTGAGCAAAGATACCATCCAATGCCTAAAGGTATATTGTAATAATTTATTTCCATCTTATAATCATCCTTTTTATTCATTGAAGTTTTGGCTGTCTTCTGTGGATTTTATTTGGTTTTTTCACATTCTAAAATTTGTGTTCACCCGATTAAACATTAACCTAATTAAACATTAAACAGTGATACTGGCATTAACATTTTCTCTAGGGATGCTTATATCTGTTGTTTCATGGACATTCCTAAAACTAGAATTCTTGATGATTAAACAGTATATTTATGTATATATTTGCTTATGTAAAAGAATATGAAGAGGTCAAGAAGCCTGTTCCTGAGGCTGCTCCTATTCCTTCCAAGATAGACAAAGATCAGATTACATCTAAAAAAGGTATATAACTATTTTAGCACCACTTCTGCTTTAACCCCTACAAATATTTGTCTTTATCTTCTTCTTTGTGTGAATATATATTTTTCTGTGACCTTTATTTTCACCTGTTAATTAGAAATTTTTTCACTTCTTAAGAATGTCCTCTCGATTCTTTTACTATGTTGCAGTTAGACTACTTTATTTCCTTATCACTCAACAATGCTTGTTGATTTGAAGCAAATAAGTGTTGTGGCTGATATAATTTCAACTACTGGACAAAAGACTGCTATCTTACTTTGAGCTAATAAATATTAATTTATTGTCTGAAGATATACCTGAACCAGCCTTTGTAGCTCCTGAGCCAAAACTTCATGTAACACGTGAATCTGAAGCTGCAGCTGTAGCTGCAGCTAAAGTTGAACCTGAACCAAAGCCTCCACCTGCAAAGAAAGCCGAGGAACCTCCCTCTAGAGGTATTTTTTGTCTTTTGCATGTAGTTCCCGTTGAATATTTTTTGTGTCAATGTGTCCGGTCATTGATATCTGTTTTACTAAGCCAATATGGCTTCCAGTAAAGAATCCTACATTTTATTTATATGTTTTTGTGATTTTTTGTATCCTTTGTAAGTACTAAACAACAAAACTAATGTTCTTTAAAGTTCCTGATGAGGTTAAGAGACCAGAACCTGGGAAACCAGAGCAGCTAAAACCCAAACCAGAGCCAACAACTATTGTTTCAAAGGAGGCTGCTCCAGAGAAAGGTAGAAAATATACCTTCTGAAAACAAAGAAACTCAGTCTTTGATAATTTTTACAGTTTATTAATACTAACATTTTCCTGCAGAAATTAACCACTTATATATTCTTTGCCGACAACAATATTTTTAGATGTTCCTTTTCATCTTTGTCCTTTTCTGTTACAACACCTTCTCATGAAAATGCCTTAAGAAATTCCTTAATGTAACAATTTTCTCATTAGAAGTACTTACTATATACTGTACATGTCTTCAGTCTGGTTAATTAGCCTGTATACAAGATTTCTTGTACTTTAATTTCATGCTTCTTATGCTTTTCTTAAGTTTGGTCTTACTTTTGGCCCCTAAGCATCCAAACCCCTAAATAATACTACATATACAGTGCCATATTCCTACTGAACACTCCACATTTTAAAAATTACACGCTGCATGCTCACACAAATGACTTATTTTCTATAAACGCAACAAAATAGTCAAATTAAAAATATTTTGTATCTAAAACATTCAGCGTTTGCAGTTAAAACTTGACAAAAGGTAACCCCTAGTGGATCAGAGCCACTGTAGCCCATTGCCACAGTGAAAAGGGAGATTCTTACAGTGTAAGAAAGGCTAAATTCTTTTTGCTCTTTGACAGCAACTTTTGACAAATACATACGAAGCATAATGCTTTCACCTATCTTGTATATACTTATCACATTATTAAAAATTTACTTCTCTTCACAATAAAACTGCTATAGGTCTCCATCCAACTAAAACGCCATACTAATGACTATTATGCATTCGTGTTGTTCATGTCTTCTGTTACACTCTGTGAATTTGCTTGTCTTTCCACTGCCTGTTGATGTCTGTAAAGGCTCACTATTGCATTTTTAGCACAGTGCCCTTATTTAAATGTTCTTTAAAGTACCAGAAGCTCCCAAGAAACCAGAAGCAGCTGCAATAACACCAATAAGTATTCCTAAAAAAGAGGAAGAGCCCAAGGATGTACCTCCTCAAAAGAAAGAGGTCACTCCAGAAAAAGGTATTTGAAATGAGTCATTTTGAAAGCTTCAGCATTTACCAGTTCTTGCTCTACTACTGGTCTTGCACTTATCAACATTTTATATTCCTGTACAGTGTTTGTTGCTATTGAATCTTGTTGTTTCACTTGTCATAATTCTGTTGTGTAGTATTCACAATGGGTTACTGCTTTTAATGTTTAATGTATTTTGAAACGGGGGGTGTGGTGGCGCAGTGGCACAGTGGGTTGGACCGTGTCCTGCTCTCTGGTGGGTCTGGGGTTCAAGTCCCGCTTGGGGTGCCTTGCAGCGGACTGGTGTCCCATCTTGGGTGTGTCCCCTCCAGCCTTACGCCCTGTGTTGCCATATTAGGCTCCGGTTCCCCGTGACCCTGTATGGGACGAGCGGTTCAGATTGTGTGTGTGGGATGTGTATTTTGAAACTGTTCTGTCTTTTGAAGTGAGTTATTGCTATGTGTGCTTTTCTAATATTCTTTCGTCCATCAGTCATTTGTTTCTGCAATAAAACCAAAGGGCTCTTTGCACTCGACAGAGTGTCACTTATATAATGCCAATTCTTTAGCGACTGTTTTTCTCTTTGAACCTTCAAATCTTCTTAAAAGTCCCTGTTAAAGCAAAAACACCAGAGATACCAAAAGAAGAGGCAGCTAGAAAACCAGACTTAGAGACTTGTCCACCAAAGGGGATCATTCCACTGGAAGGTATGGATTCTGGTCCCCTATGGAAAAACAGTTATTTTATAGACTGTCAGTATCTAAATTTCTTCATGTGTGCCTTTTTTCTTCAGTTTTTCATAAAGATTTGCCTTGTATCTTCTCTCCTTCATTCATTGTAATATATTCTATATTTAGTCAAGGATTTATTTAACAAATATTTCTTAACCAGCATTGACAGGTGTTACGGGCATATTAATCCTGCACATACACATAAGTGATTCCAAAAGTCATGTCAGTGTTCACAAGTAGCATGGCATCATCATTATTTTATCATTTCAAATAGTTATTGGTTACTGAAAAAAAACTTACTTCTTAAAATCCAATTAATGATAAGTGTACAACAAAAGCTTCATGATGATGTGTTTTTTAAAATACTACTATGGCATTTTTTCAGAAACACCATACAGTGGTGCTTGAAAGTTTGTGAACCATTTAGAATTTTCTCTAGTTCTGCATAAATGTGACCTAAATGTGATCAGATTTCACACCTGTCCTAAAGAGAACCCTATTTTCAGTGTTCAGGGTAATTTTGGAATGGCCGAGTCAAAGTGACCTTAATTCCACAAAAATGTTTTCGGGGGGGGGGGGGGGGGGGGGATGCAATGGTGCAAAGGTCTTGGCCGTGACCCCGCTCAGGACAAGCAGCTTCAGTGTGTGTATGTGTGTGGGACCTGAAGTGAGGGGTTCATGTGAGGAAGTCAACCAAAATCCCTAGGTTAAAGCTGTTCTGTAAGGCAGAATGGGCTGGAATTCCTCCAAATAAATGTGTAGGACTGATGAACATTTACCAGAAATGTTTAGATGCAGTGGGGGGTGCGGTGGCGCAGTCTGTTGGACTGCAGTCCTGCTTTCCGGTGGCTCTAGGGTTCGAGTCCCGCTTGGGGTGCTTTTGACGGACTGGCGTCCCGTCCTGGGTGTGTCCCCTCCCCCTCTGGCCTTACGCCCTGTGTTGCCGGGTAGGCTCCGGTTCCCCTGCGACCCCGTATGGGACAAGCGGTTCTGAAAATGTGTGTGTGTGTGTGTGTTTAGATGCAGTTATTGCTCCACAAGGGTGTCACACCAGTTATTGAAAGCAAGGGTTCACATGCTTTGCCACACAAAGATAAGATTGTTTTCCTCAATAAATAAATGAACAAGTATAATGTTTTTGTCCCATTTGCTTAACTGGGTTCATTTTATATAGTTTTAGGAATTGTGTAAAAATCTTTTTCATGCATAAATAGATAAAATTTCAAATAAAATAGATAAAAGATAAAATAGATCAGTTCAAACTTTCAAGCACCTCTGTATATGTAGTGAATGCGTAATAATTGTCATTTTAAGTAATTTTACAGTGTTTAGAGAACAGGTATATATGAAAGGTACTAAGCATTTAATTCATGATAAGTTAAATTTTTTCGGAACCATGCACTGAACCTTTACAACTAACTTATGTCAAATATTCAGTTAAAGGAGTCTTCTTCTGATTTAAATCTGTATTTCTGAAGTGGCTGTTAAAGAGAAGGAAGCACCTGCTGAGAAAGTTCTTCCTGTGGTCCCTAAAAAGGAGCTGGAGGTGACTCTTACGAGAGGTAGGCCTGAGGCCATATCTGCTTTTCCAGCCTGGAACATACACCTCAGTGATATCTTCGGTTTTCATTACTTGTGTCTTTTGTTCATTGTTTTAATATTTCCAGTTATGTGTGTTTTGTGTCTAAAACTGCAGATTTTAAGCAGGCCATTTTTCCTTTTTGAGCTAAATGTGAGCTATTTTAATAGTCTTTCATTTCAAAAATACCTATTAAAGCCAGGGTAAGAAAGCAACCTAACCTAATCCAGCAACCTAACTTAAAACCTGTTAAGTTATTGAGGTATCATGCATGTTTGATTTCAGCTGATCTCTTTAAAAAACATAATGTACGCTAGTACATGTTCTTACACTAGTGTCTTGTGCTACAAACAAAAACTTGTGTTTTATATGTAATGTTTGTTTCGCTGGTACACGTGGTTCTTTTTATATCTTCAAGTAGTAGCAATTTCCAAGAAACCTGAACAAGTTCCATCTGCTGTGATTGAGAAATTGGAGGAGGTCTCTTATGGCATAGAAGTGACCTCCCAAACAGAAGAATTTCATCTTCAAGAAGAAGTTTATGAGAGTATGGAGGGATTCTCTAAGGAAAAAGAGAAACTCAGTTTTGAAGATGTTTCACATGTTTCAAGAGATGAGATTGCTTTGAAGAGAGAGGAAATCCCTAAACCCAAAGTATTCCTCCAAAAAACTGAAGAAGCACCAAAGGAAGTGCTGCCTTCAAAGAAAGGTGACACAATCAGTGCAGAGGCTGTTACACCTCAGCAAGGTATTACAGTTCAATTTTCTGAAGTTAGTAAAGAACTAGTTTATTCACTCCTTCAGTTTTATAGTAATATGTTATAGTATTGTAACTGTCCTAGTTCAGTTAGTTGTGCAGTATTCTTTAAATACTAATCTATTCTTCAAAATGAATTCTCATGAAAGAAGCTTTTATAACATTTAAAAAATTCATCATATAATACATTTATATGATCATATTGTGCATATTTGTAGTCATTAAGCATTTTTTTGTTTTTGCACACATTCCACATTTATATTGCCTACTTCTGTCTATCTGCATTTTATAAATATCACAGTAGGGGTAGAAGTGTCTGATCCAGAAAACAAAACTAATAATTTTAATTTGTCTTTCTCAGTAAAAAAGTAAATGCAACAGAACACTTCTGAAGCAGAATTCTTCTTAATTCTGGCATTAATGTTTGTCTCCTGTCTGTTGTGTCTCCTGTCAACTCCTTTAGCTCTTTTTAATTGTTTCAGTTGTATCAGGGGACCGTGTTTGCTGAATATTTTCTCTTCACATATAGTACATGGAATTCCATGAACATTCTTTATTTTTTGCTTCTTGAAAATGTACAGCTTTCTAAATTTGTATTGTGTTTTGGTGGCAGTTCTGAAGAAGGCTAAACAAGTTACTTCCACTGTGCCTCAAAAGTCAAAGGAAGTGTCATTTGTCATGATGGAGGCTTCTCCCAGGGGTGCCATTTCTCTTCTGAAAGATGTATACAAAAGTACAGATTTGCCATGTGAAGAAAATGAGGTAACCCATAAAGAACTCTCCTTAAAGGGTGCTGATAAGAGGGAAATATCCTTACAAAAATATGACACGTCATATGAAGAAGATAAGTTCTCTGTTGCGGGAGCTTCTCTTAAAACAGCAGTACATAGTTTTCGGACAACGGTAAAGGAGAAAAATGGAGTTTCTAAAAGTCAATTGGATTTTAGTCCCGAAGAAACTATAGTCTCTGCTGATGAAGACATCTTTAGAAAGATTCAGCTTAAACAAGAAATTGTACAAGTAAAAGAGGATCCAACTATAAAAGAAAGAATTCCTCACCTGAAAATTGAAGTTCCCCTTGAAGATAAGGAATTAACTGTAAAGGAATATAAAGTTACTCCACATGAAGTTCAGATTGCTTTAAATAAGGAACACAGATTGAAAATTGAAAGCACCTTTCAAGAAACTCGCATAATTCCCAAGGATCAAGAAAAAACTGAAGAAAAGCAAGATAGACAGTTTCAAGGATTGGAAGTTACGCATTTGAAAGGTATAATAAATGTTTTTCACGTGCCAGACCTCTTTTGCCTCTGAAGAGTATTAGATATGTGTGGTGTTTCTGTCTGTATTTTCTGTGCTGTTGAGTCATATTTATGTTACACTGTGTAATGTCTGTTTCTTAACATCATTTGTTATAAAGTTGTGTTTATGTCTCGTTCTGGCATTTCTTATTTCAAATTTCAAAAAAGTGGTTATCGCTCAAATCTTTCCCCTAAATCCTACTTCTTGACTTTATATCCTATGTATATATTTTTAAGCAATGGATTTTCCGAAGTCTAAACAAATTCCACAGCCTAAGTTTCGAAAGAGTCATGAGGGCTCATCTGTCAAAGAGAATACTACTCCTGGAGTTGCAATTTCTGTTCAGGAAGATGTTTATGAGAGCACAGAGCTGTTTTGTAAAGACAAAGAGCTCAAAAGTACAAATGATTTTTCAGTTTCAAAGGAGAGGTATTTGAAAAGTGATGCTGCTCAAACCATGGCACCTCTTAAGAAAACTGATAAAATAGTTAGAAAACCATCATTGCTTTCTAAGAAGGAGGAACTAGTCAGCCCCAAGCCCAGTGTTCCACTTCTGCAAGGTATTACAATAGTATTTTCTGAACTGAAAAATGTTAGCTGCCATTAAAGTGCAGTGTTTTTTTTTCCCCTAAATTAAACTATTTGACCTTTTAGCCTCTGAAATACTATTTGTATTTTTAAGCAATGGAACTTACAAACAATGTAACAGAAGCTCCAACACCGGATATTCAAAAGATACAGGAAGTCTCATTTCTGAAAGAGGTGACTTCTCCCATAGAACCCACTTCTCTTTGTAAAGGTGTGTATGAGAGCACTGACTTGCCTCATAAAGACCAAGAGCTCGAAAAGAGAGAACATTTTACCGATTCAAAAGAAATGTATTTTAAGAGTGATGATTTTCCTCAAAGTATGGTACTCCTTCAAACCATCAATGGAAAAGTTAGAAAAAAGGTCCTGCCTTCTATGAAGAAGGAACTAATCAGTTCAAAGCCTGATGCTACACCTATACAATGTATTAGGAGAGATTATTCTGAACTGATTCATGGCTTCCATTACAAAGTGGTGTTTCTATTGATTGCTGGTTTCCTTTTTCCATGAACACAACTTTTTACTGTGCTGCTTGTGAAATATTTCTGTATTTTTAAGCATTGGACGTTCCAAAGGACAAACAAGCTGCAATGTCTGAGATTCGAAAGATGCAGGAGGTCTCATTTGTCAAAGAAGAGGCTTCTTTTGAAGATGCCATTTCTTTCCAAAAAGAGATGTATGAGAGCACAGAGTTGAATTATAAAGACCAAGAGCTAAAAAGCAGTGAGGATATTACTGTTTCCAAGGAAAAGTCCAGGAAGAGTGATGTCATTCCTCAAACTACAGCACCCCTCCAAAAAACAAATGAAATAGTTGGAAAAAATTTGTTGCTATGTTATAAGGAAGAATTAGCTAGTCGAAAAGTCGATGTGTTACCTCAAGGTATTCCCACTGAATTTTTTGAAAGGATTAATTTTACCCTTTATTACTGCCTTGTGTTTCTTGCCTTTGCTCATTTATTTTTCACAAAATATTACCTTTTAACTTGTTTCCGTTTGAACTTTTCTGTATTTAAGCAATGGATGATTCACAGAAGGTCCAGCAAGCTCCATTTTTTGAATATCAAAAAATGCACAAAGCCCTATTTCTCAAAGACGAACCTTCACCTGAAGTAGGAATTGCTGTCAAAAAAGAGGTCTATGAGACCACAAAATTCTCTTGTGAGGAAAAAGAGCTGAAAAGTACAGCCTCTGTTGCTGATTCAGGAGAGAGGTATTTGAAGAGTGATAAAGCTCGAAGTATGGCATCATTCGAAAAATCCAGTGAAGTAGATAGAAAAACACTTTTGCTTTCTAAAAAGAAAGAATTAATTAGTCCAACGGCTGACGTTGCATCTCTGCAAGGTATTACAATAGAATTTTCTAAATTGATTTACAGTATGTTAGTCTTGATTGCATGGTAGCCACTCTGTTGTTTGCTGATTTATTTTTCTAAGTACTACAGTTGACTTTGTTGCCTCTGAATTTTTTTGTATTTTTAAGCAATGAAAGTTTCAAAGAAATTTAAGCAAACTCCAGTGTCTGAGACTGAAGAAAGGCGGGAGGTCTCCTTTGATAAAGAGCAGGCTTCTCCCGTAGCAACAGTTCCACTCAAAACAGATGTTTGTGAGAGCACAGAATTGTCTTATAAAGAGAAAGAGGTGAAAAGTAGGGATGATTACACAGATTTACGAGAGAGTTCTTTGAAGATTGAAGACATCCCTGAAAGCATGGCAACCCCCGAAATGGCCGATAAAGTAGTCCGAAAAATGTTGCCTTCTGAGGATGAGGAAGTAGTCAGTTTGAAAGCTGGCACTGCACCTTTTCAAGGTATTAATATAGAATTTTCTCAGTTGATTAATGTTTGGCTTGATTGCATCGTAGCGATTCTGTTTGCTGATTTATTTTTCTAAGTACTACAGTTGACTTTGTTGCCTCTGAATTTTTTTGTATTTTTAAGCAATGAAAGTTTCAAAGAAGCCTAAGCAAGCTCCAGTGTCTGAGATTCAAGAAAGGCAGGCAGTCTCCTTTGACAAAGAGCAGGCTTCTCCCGTAGCAACAGTTCCTCTTGCAAAAGATATTCTTGACAGCACAGAATTGTCTTATAAAGAGAAAGAGATGAAAAGTAGGGATGATTACACAGATTTACGAGAGAGTTCTTTGAAGATTGAAGACATCCCTGAAAGCATGGCAACCCCCGAAATGGCCGATAAAGTAGTTCGAAAGAAGTTGCCTTCTGAGGATGAGGAAGTAGTCAGTTTGAAAGCTGGCATTACACCTTTTCAAGGTATTACAGTAGAATTTTTTCAATTGATTAATGTTTGGCTTGATTGCATCGTAGCGATTCTGTTGTTTGCTGATTTATTTTTCTAAGTACTACAGTTGACTTTGTTGCCTCTGAATTTTTTTGTATTTTTAAGCAATGAAAGTTTCAAAGAAGCCTAAGCAAGCTCCAGTGTCTGAGATTCAAGAAAGGCAGGCAGTCTCCTTTGACAAAGAGCAGGCTTCTCCCGTAGCAACAGTTCCTCTTGCAAAAGATATTCTTGACAGCACAGAATTGTCTTATAAAGAGAAAGAGATGAAAAGTAGGGATGATTACACAGATTTACGAGAGAGTTCTTTGAAGATTGAAGACATCCCTGAAAGCATGGCAACCCCCGAAATGGCCGATAAAGTAGTTCGAAAGAAGTTGCCTTCTGAGGATGAGGAAGTAGTCAGTTTGAAAGCTGGCATTACACCTTTTCAAGGTATTACAGTAGAATTTTTTCAATTGATTAATGTTTGGCTTGATTGCATCGTAGCGATTCTGTTGTTTGCTGATTTATTTTTCTAAGTACTACAGTTGACTTTGTTGCCTCTGAATTTTTTTGTATTTTTAAGCAATGAAAGTTTCAAAGAAATTTAAGCAAACTCCAGTGTCTGAGACTGAAGAAAGGCGGGAGGTCTCCTTTGATAAAGAGCAGGCTTCTCCCGTAGCAACAGTTCCACTCAAAACAGATGTTTGTGAGAGCACAGAATTGTCTTATAAAGAGAAAGAGGTGAAAAGTAGGGATGATTACACAGATTTACGAGAGAGTTCTTTGAAGATTGAAGACATCCCTGAAAGCATGGCAACCCCCGACATGGCCGATAAAGTAGTCCGAAAAATGTTGCCTTCTGAGGATGAGGAAGTAGTCAGTTTGAAAGCTGGCACTGCACCTTTTCAAGGTATTAATATAGAATTTTCTCAGTTGATTAATGTTTGGCTTGATTGCATCGTAGCGATTCTGTTGTTTGCTGATTTATTTTTCTAAGTACTACAGTTGACTTTGTTGCCTCTGAATTTTTTTGTATTTTTAAGCAATGAAAGTTTCAAAGAAGCCTAAGCAAGCTCCAGTGTCTGAGATTCAAGAAAGGCAGGCAGTCTCCTTTGACAAAGAGCAGGCTTCTCCCGTAGCAACAGTTCCTCTTGCAAAAGATATTCTTGACAGCACAGAATTGTCTTATAAAGAGAAAGAGATGAAAAGTAGGGATGATTACACAGATTTACGAGAGAGTTCTTTGAAGATTGAAGACATCCCTGAAAGCATGGCAACCCCCGAAATGGCCGATAAAGTAGTTCGAAAGAAGTTGCCTTCTGAGGATGAGGAAGTAGTCAGTTTGAAAGCTGGCATTACACCTTTTCAAGGTATTAATATAGAATTTTTTCAATTGATTAATGTTTGGCTTGATTGCATCGTAGCGATTCTGTTGTTTGCTGATTTATTTTTCTAAGTACTACAGTTGACTTTGTTGCCTCTGAATTTTTTTGTATTTTTAAGCAATGAAAGTTTCAAAGAAGCCTAAGCAAGCTCCAGTGTCTGAGATTCAAGAAAGGCAGGCAGTCTCCTTTGACAAAGTGCAGGCTTCTCCCGTAGCAACAGTTCCTCTTGCAAAAGATATTCTTGACAGCACAGAATTGTCTTATAAAGAGAAAGAGGTGAAAAGTAGGGATGATTACACAGATTTACGAGAGAGTTCTTTGAAGATTGAAGACATCCCTGAAAGCATGGCAACCCCCGAAATGGCCGATAAAGTAGTCCGAAAAATGTTGCCTTCTGAGGATGAGGAAGTAGTCAGTTTGAAAGCTGGCACTGCACCTTTTCAAGGTATTAATATAGAATTTTCTCAGTTGATTAATGTTTGGCTTGATTGCATCGTAGCGATTCTGTTGTTTGCTGATTTATTTTTCTAAGTACTACAGTTGACTTTGTTGCCTCTGAATTTTTTTGTATTTTTAAGCAACGAAAGTTTCAAAGAAGCCTAAGCAAGCTCCAGTGTCTGAGATTCAAGAAAGGCAGGCAGTCTCCTTTGACAAAGAGCAGGCTTCTCCCGTAGCAACAGTTCCTCTTGCAAAAGATATTCTTGACAGCACAGAATTGTCTTATAAAGAGAAAGAGATGAAAAGTAGGGATGATTACACAGATTTACGAGAGAGTTCTTTGAAGATTGAAGACATCCCTGAAAGCATGGCACCCTACCAAAAAATTGATAAAGTAGTTCGAAAGAAGTTGCCTTCTGAGGATGAGGAAGTAGTCAGTTTGAAAGCTGGCACTGCACCTTTTCAAGGTATTAATATAGAATTTTCTCAGTTGATTAATGTTTGGCTTGATTGCATCGTAGCGATTCTGTTGTTTGCTGATTTATTTTTCTAAGTACTACAGTTGACTTTGTTGCCTCTGAATTTTTTTGTATTTTTAAGCAATGAAAGTTTCAAAGAAATTTAAGCAAACTCCAGTGTCTGAGACTGAAGAAAGGCGGGAGGTCTCCTTTGATAAAGAGCAGGCTTCTCCCGTAGCAACAGTTCCACTCAAAACAGATGTTTGTGAGAGCACAGAATTGTCTTATAAAGAGAAAGAGGTGAAAAGTAGGGATGATTACACAGATTTACGAGAGAGTTCTTTGAAGATTGAAGACATCCCTGAAAGCATGGCAACCCCCGACATGGCCGATAAAGTAGTCCGAAAAATGTTGCCTTCTGAGGATGAGGAAGTAGTCAGTTTGAAAGCTGGCACTGCACCTTTTCAAGGTATTAATATAGAATTTTCTCAGTTGATTAATGTTTGGCTTGATTGCATCGTAGCGATTCTGTTTGCTGATTTATTTTTCTAAGTACTACAGTTGACTTTGTTGCCTCTGAATTTTTTTGTATTTTTAAGCAATGAAAGTTTCAAAGAAGCCTAAGCAAGCTCCAGTGTCTGAGATTCAAGAAAGGCAGGCAGTCTCCTTTGACAAAGAGCAGGCTTCTCCCGTAGCAACAGTTCCTCTTGCAAAAGATATTCTTGACAGCACAGAATTGTCTTATAAAGAGAAAGAGATGAAAAGTAGGGATGATTACACAGATTTACGAGAGAGTTCTTTGAAGATTGAAGACATCCCTGAAAGCATGGCAACCCCCGAAATGGCCGATAAAGTAGTTCGAAAGAAGTTGCCTTCTGAGGATGAGGAAGTAGTCAGTTTGAAAGCTGGCATTACACCTTTTCAAGGTATTACAGTAGAATTTTTTCAATTGATTAATGTTTGGCTTGATTGCATCGTAGCGATTCTGTTGTTTGCTGATTTATTTTTCTAAGTACTACAGTTGACTTTGTTGCCTCTGAATTTTTTTGTATTTTTAAGCAATGAAAGTTTCAAAGAAGCCTAAGCAAGCTCCAGTGTCTGAGATTCAAGAAAGGCAGGCAGTCTCCTTTGACAAAGTGCAGGCTTCTCCCGTAGCAACAGTTCCTCTTGCAAAAGATATTCTTGACAGCACAGAATTGTCTTATAAAGAGAAAGAGGTGAAAAGTAGGGATGATTACACAGATTTACGAGAGAGTTCTTTGAAGATTGAAGACATCCCTGAAAGCATGGCAACCCCCGAAATGGCCGATAAAGTAGTCCGAAAAATGTTGCCTTCTGAGGATGAGGAAGTAGTCAGTTTGAAAGCTGGCACTGCACCTTTTCAAGGTATTAATATAGAATTTTCTCAGTTGATTAATGTTTGGCTTGATTGCATCGTAGCGATTCTGTTGTTTGCTGATTTATTTTTCTAAGTACTACAGTTGACTTTGTTGCCTCTGAATTTTTTTGTATTTTTAAGCAATGAAAGTTTCAAAGAAATTTAAGCAAACTCCAGTGTCTGAGACTGAAGAAAGGCGGGCAGTCTCCTTTGATAAAGAGCAGGCTTCTCCCGTAGCAACAGTTCCACTCAAAACAGATGTTTGTGAGAGCACAGAATTGTCTTATAAAGAGAAAGAGGTGAAAAGTAGGGATGATTACACAGATTTACGAGAGAGTTCTTTGAAGATTGAAGACATCCCTGAAAGCATGGCAACCCCTGAAATGGCCGATAAAGTAGTCCGAAAAATGTTGCCTTCTGAGGATGAGGAAGTAGTCAGTTTGAAAGCTGGCACTGCACCTTTTCAAGGTATTAATATAGAATTTTCTCAGTTGATTAATGTTTGGCTTGATTGCATCGTAGCGATTCTGTTGTTTGCTGATTTATTTTTCTAAGTACTACAGTTGACTTTGTTGCCTCTGAATTTTTTTGTATTTTTAAGCAATGAAAGTTTCAAAGAAATTTAAGCAAACTCCAGTGTCTGAGACTGAAGAAAGGCGGGAGGTCTCCTTTGATAAAGAGCAGGCTTCTCCCGTAGCAACAGTTCCTCTTGCAAAAGATATTCTTGACAGCACAGAATTGTCTTATAAAGAGAAAGAGGTGAAAAGTAGGGATGATTACACAGATTTACGAGAGAGTTCTTTGAAGATTGAAGACATCCCTGAAAGCATGGCAACCCCCGACATGGCCGATAAAGTAGTCCGAAAAATGTTGCCTTCTGAGGATGAGGAAGTAGTCAGTTTGAAAGCTGGCACTGCACCTTTTCAAGGTATTAATATAGAATTTTCTCAGTTGATTAATGTTTGGCTTGATTGCATCGTAGCGATTCTGTTTGCTGATTTATTTTTCTAAGTACTACAGTTGACTTTGTTGCCTCTGAATTTTTTTGTATTTTTAAGCAATGAAAGTTTCAAAGAAGCCTAAGCAAGCTCCAGTGTCTGAGATTCAAGAAAGGCAGGCAGTCTCCTTTGACAAAGAGCAGGCTTCTCCCGTAGCAACAGTTCCTCTTGCAAAAGATATTCTTGACAGCACAGAATTGTCTTATAAAGAGAAAGAGATGAAAAGTAGGGATGATTACACAGATTTACGAGAGAGTTCTTTGAAGATTGAAGACATCCCTGAAAGCATGGCAACCCCCGAAATGGCCGATAAAGTAGTTCGAAAGAAGTTGCCTTCTGAGGATGAGGAAGTAGTCAGTTTGAAAGCTGGCATTACACCTTTTCAAGGTATTACAGTAGAATTTTTTCAATTGATTAATGTTTGGCTTGATTGCATCGTAGCGATTCTGTTGTTTGCTGATTTATTTTTCTAAGTACTACAGTTGACTTTGTTGCCTCTGAATTTTTTTGTATTTTTAAGCAATGAAAGTTTCAAAGAAGCCTAAGCAAGCTCCAGTGTCTGAGATTCAAGAAAGGCAGGCAGTCTCCTTTGACAAAGTGCAGGCTTCTCCCGTAGCAACAGTTCCTCTTGCAAAAGATATTCTTGACAGCACAGAATTGTCTTATAAAGAGAAAGAGGTGAAAAGTAGGGATGATTACACAGATTTACGAGAGAGTTCTTTGAAGATTGAAGACATCCCTGAAAGCATGGCAACCCCCGAAATGGCCGATAAAGTAGTCCGAAAAATGTTGCCTTCTGAGGATGAGGAAGTAGTCAGTTTGAAAGCTGGCACTGCACCTTTTCAAGGTATTAATATAGAATTTTCTCAGTTGATTAATGTTTGGCTTGATTGCATCATAGCGATTCTGTTGTTTGCTGATTTATTTTTCTAAGTACTACAGTTGACTTTGTTGCCTCTGAATTTTTTTGTATTTTTAAGCAATGAAAGTTTCAAAGAAATTTA
The DNA here is from genome assembly GCF_900964775.1 of Scleropages formosus. Classification (NCBI taxonomy): domain Eukaryota; kingdom Metazoa; phylum Chordata; class Actinopteri; order Osteoglossiformes; family Osteoglossidae; genus Scleropages; species Scleropages formosus. Next base: position 7,238,892 of record NC_041826.1, on the reverse strand, counting down.
AGCAAACTCCAGTGTCTGAGACTGAAGAAAGGCGGGAGGTCTCCTTTGATAAAGAGCAGGCTTCTCCCGTAGCAACAGTTCCTCTTGCAAAAGATATTCTTGACAGCACAGAATTGTCTTATAAAGAGAAAGAGGTGAAAAGTAGGGATGATTACACAGATTTACGAGAGAGTTCTTTGAAGATTGAAGACATCCCTGAAAGCTTGGCACCCTACCAAGAAATTGATAAAGTAGTCCGAAAAATGTTGCCTTCTGAGGATGAGGAAGTAGTCAGTTTGAAAGCTGGCATTGCACGTTTTCAAGGTATTACGGTAGAATTTTCTCAATTGATTCGTGTTTGGCTTGATTACATTTTCTCAAGAGAGGTCTTTGAAGAATGATGAGATTTTTCAAATTGCAGCAACGTGTCAAGAAATTGATAAAATACATAGAAATAGGCTTTTGCATTTTAAAGAGGAAGAAAGAGTTCCTCAAAACACTGATGTTTTACCTCTGCATGGTAGTACAATATATCTGAACAGATCTATTTCACCCTCTCTTATAGTATGGTGTTTTTGTTGTTTGCTCATTTGTTTTTTACAGAAGTGCTACTTAGTGACTGTGTCCTTTGAAATATTGTTTTTTTTTAAGCAGTGGACATTCCAAAGAAAGCTGAACGAGCTTCACTGTTTGACGTTCAAACAATGCAGGAGGTCTCATTGGTGAAAAAGGAGACTTTTGGAGAGGCCATTTCTTTCCAACAGGATGTGTATGAGTGCACAGAGTTGTCTTCTAAAGGCAAAAAGCAAAGAAGTGGAGAGGAATTTGCTGCTTCGAGGGAGAGGACTTTGGAGAGTAACAATATTATTCAAAGTACTGCATACCTTAAAATACCTAAGGAGTTAGTTGGAAAAAAGTTGTTGCCTTCTAAAATAGAGGAACGAGTCAGTCCAAAAGTGACTGTTGATGTTGCACATGTACAAGGTATTAAAATAGAATTTTCTGAACTGGTTTGTGTTAGGCTCTATTATAATGTAGTGTTTCTGGTTTTACTGTGTTTTTTTTCTAAATTCTTTTATTTTTTTTTAAATCTTTTTGTCTGTAATTTTTTGATTTTTTTTCTTTAAAGCAATACATGTTCCAAACAAGGCAAAACATGCTCTAGTGTCTGAGACTCAAAAGAAGGATGAAATTTCATTTGTTGAAGATGAACCTTCTGTTGGAGATGCCATTTCCTTCCAAAACGATGTAGTTGACAGGACAGACCTGAATGATGAAGACATATTGTTAAAAAATATACAGCCCTTTTCTGTCTCTGTAGGGCATATTTCCTTCATGAGTGAGGAAATCCATCCACATAAAGCACCCCTGGAAAAAACTGACAAAATAGCTACAAAGAAACTGCTGCATTCTATGAATCAAGAAATAGTCAGTTCAAAAGCCAAAGTTTGCCTCCTCAAAGGTATTATGTTATAATTTTGTGGTTAAATTGTTAAGCCAAGCATTTATTACATAGTTATTTTTCTTCTGTATTTTTTCCAAAATACTTTCAAATGGGCCCCTTTTTGTATCTCAAACATATGATATACTTTGAAGTTGCAGAAGTTCCTGAGAAGACTGAAGAAGCTTCACCTTCTAATATTCAAAAGAGAGAGAGTATCCCTTCTGTCATGGAGGAGGCTGATTTCTGGAAACCAGAGAGTTCTGCTGAAATAGGCGTTAATAGAGATATTCATTGTAACAGTGAGACTTTACTAAAGGGGCATGAAAATATTGATTTTGAAAAAATTCCATTTGAGGTATCTGAAATTCCATCTCAAGACATATTTCGTATAGAAGACAACGCTCTTTGGTGTGGTGTTGACAGTACTGTAGGAAACACAGGTAACATGGATGAAGCCATTCAAGAAGCTATAGACAGTAGGGAAGTCCAAATGACATTTAGTCCAACTCCAGAAGTTACATCTTTTAAAGGTATTATACATTTCTCTTTGGAATTGCAAAAATTCTTTCAAAACTAATCATCTTTTGTTACTACATATTTTCTGTTGTGTGTTGTGTGTTATATGTGCTAAAGGCTTTTATCCAAATGTATCCAGTTTTTGAACAAAAAAAACTTAATTTCATTTGTTTTAAAAATGCATTCTGTTCTGCCTAAAATTAATCTTATTTTCTGGCAAGATTCTTTTGACCTTTTAATCTTATCTGTTGCATATTTTGAAGTGATTGATTTACCCAAGAAGGACAGAAAGGCTTTATCTTCTGAGACTCAAAAGTTGGAAGTGACATCTGTGAGGGAAGAGGCTTCTCATGCAGATCCCCTGTCTCTTTTAGAAGAGGGCCCTGAGCATGCATATGAAGGCAAAGAGTTCCTCAAGGCAGAGTGTTCTTATCTTTCGCGAGAAAAGATGTCTAAATATATTCTTCAGAGCAAAGGATCCGAAGGTGGCTTTACAGAAATTTTACCAAAAAATGTGGAAATAGCTGTAAAGCAAGAAATTCCATATCTAGAATTTGAAACTCCTTCTCAGAAAGAAGAAGTTCCATCTGAAGCTGAAACTGCTGCAGAAACAAAATTTAAATGTAAAATACAAGAACCTGTTGTAGGGGATTATGAAATACCAGTGAAGAAAAGTTTACTTTCTGATCAGAAGGAAATTACAGATAATCAGGAAATACTTTTCATGTCAGAAGCTGCACCACTTGGAGGTACTGCATGTTATGATCTCCATTCCCCACTATTTTCATTTTCTTTTTTAAGACACATGCCACACAATATATATTTCTGCATCATGTTGTTCATTAATAATATTGTTTAAATAATAATTTCTAATTGTGTACTTTGAAATCTCAGTGTTATATCTCTTGTATTTTTAAGAGGTGAAAGTTTCCAAGAAACTTAAAGAAGCTTTATCTTCCGACTTTAAAAAGAGTCAGGAAATGCCTTCTCTCATGGGGGAGGCTTTTCCTACTGAAGCAGTTTCTGGTGAAACAGAAATGTATGTGAGTACGGACCTACCATGCGAGGACAAAGGACTATCTAGGAAAGATGTTTTCTCCATCCCAAGAGAGGAGATGATTCTGAAAAATGTTCCTTTGAGGACAGTATTTTCACAAAAGCATGATAAAACTTTCCAAGAAGATGAGATATCTGTTATGGAGATAATTGTGAACAGGGCTTTACCTCCAAAACAGAATGAAAACGACATCTCTAAAACAGAAGGAATAGCTATGAAAGTTGAAGAATCTTCAGCCAGGAAACTATATAGTTCCTTTAATGTTGAAGAAAAAGAAAGTTATCCTTGTGAAAAAGGTGTTTATTCAAAAACATCTGAATCTCACTTGGGATTTCAGTTTCCTTCTGAAGTAGAAGAAATGTATCATAAGAAAAACAAAAGTATTCCATCTGATGCTACTGTGGCTGTAAATACAAAAAACAAAATGGAAGAAGGACCAAAACAAAAACTCACTCAACAGAAAATATCATGTTCTGAAAAACTAGGGACTACGGAAAATCTGCAGGGAGTTTGTCCACTCTCTGAAAATAGAGATGCAGCAGTTAAGGGAAAAGACTATTCTTCTGAAGTAAAGGAGCCCAAGGATGATGGTTTTTTTAAGGATCTTTTTTCTTCCGACTTTACTCCTAGGGAATCGGAAATATTTCCGCTTAAAACTGAAATTTCTCTGAAAGAAGAAGATACATTTGCAGTGAAAAAAATATGTTTAGAACCTGAAATTTCCCTGTCAAAAATATTTTCAGAGCGAAAAACTTTAGAAGGTATTCTCAAAAATTCTGTGTTGTATCTGTGTACTCATTGTTTTAACCCTTACAGTGCTTTTTGTGCGTGATTTTGTTTTCATGGTTCATTTATAAGTACTGGACATATCATCTTACATAATATATGAATCTTCAACCATTCCTCATCTCGAAGTCATTGAATGCTTGCTGTTCATTAAACCTTCTTTGTGTTGTATGTCATGTTCTTTATTACTAAATGTAAAAAATTCTTCCTAAAAGGTCCTGGGGAACCCAAGAAGACTATTCTTGAGAGGGCTACTGTGTCAGTTAAAGAAACTGCTCCACAGAAAGGTACCAGAAGAAACACAAAGATGTTCTTTTAAAATATAAATCTCATGCTTTTTTCGGTGTACCTCTTTTTGCAAGTATTATTGTATGCACCAAGGACTTTGTGTTCACCTAGTTAAACATGCCTTTCTTTTGTAAGTTAAAAGCATTAAAGAAGGACCATAAAGCCAAAGCCTCTTAATTCCAAATAGTCATTTTTTTCAAAAGTATTTCATGGTAATTTCAGAAAGTCTGCTCTGTTACATAGAATGTTGTTAAAATGTAAACTATTTAAAAAGATTAGTCTTTTAGGTTTTTTTAAAAAAATCTTTTTACATTTAAATTATGTTAAACAAAGATGTGGTTTATTTAGAAAAAAATACCAGCTTTTTTACTAGTAATTTTACTAGAATAAGAAGGAACTATTTGACATCTTTCACATCAGGACTGCTATGGACAAGAAGGTGTTTACCATCCAGTGTGTTATAATCTTTTATTGTTTGTTATTTAAAATGTAAAGGGGAAATAACATTTGTTCAGCTAATAGTTTGAAAATATACTTCTTAAATTCTTGTGATGGGTCTTGTTTGCTTTCTTTATCTTTTTCATGTTGTCAAATTCTAAATGTCAAATTGTATTCTCAAAAGGGACTAAACCAGAAAAGAAGACTGTAACCCCTACTCCATTCGCAGAAGTGTTTCCTCCAGAAGGTACGGAAAGTTGGTGAAGAAATAATTTCCTGAAAATTTCCTAAAATCTTCTTAATCCTGGGTTTTTATGTATTGTACTGCAGCATGTGTTGCAGCTGTATGTCAAATACATTTTTGTATTTGTTTGTGTAAGTTCTTTGTGATACTTGTGTTTATTCTCTTATTCTTTGGGAATGTCTTCTGTTGATTCATCACCACGACATGTTCTGTGTTCTTCCTCAAATACATTTTTTGTCTTAAAGTTCTTAAGAAGACTGAACAAGCCATACAAAGTGTGACTCAAAAGAGTGAAGATCTCTCTCCTCCAGAGAAGATTCCCTCAGTAGAAGACATTTGTATACAAGAAAAAATGCTGGATAAAGATAAAGAGACAACATTTAGTAAAGACCTTTCACCTGTTTCAGGAGAAATGCTTTTGAGCAAAGACAGGCCAGAGATGAAAATACAAAAGGATGTAATTTTCCACGATGAAGTCCTTCATGCGGTTCCTATTACAACAGAAACTCTGCCCAGAAAAGTGCAAACTGCTGAAAAAACTTATGAGGACTTTACTGCACATAAAGATAAAAAAGAAGAAATTCCAAGTATGGCCAAAACAGAAATGAAGGAACGAAGTGTACAGAAAATGGAAGAAATGTTTGAAAAGACAGATGAAAATATACCAAGCAAAATATTAATTTCAAAGCAAAAAAGACTTAGTGAATTAACCGAAAACTCATCTGTGAAAGGTATTTTTTAATTTTCTAAGCTCTTGAATATCATCATCCATTCAACAAATTCATCTTAGATTCATGAGATCACAAATCTTTTTTAATCTAAAAAGTCCATCTTTCAGTCTCTTTTACAATTTGTTTACTAATGCTGGAGTAATAAATTGTAATTAAATAGCACTCAAACATAACGTATGTTCCAAACTGTATGGCATGGACTTTACTAATACATCAAATCTCTTCAAACTAAACGTGTATGTTTGTTATAACAATTGTCATGACTTTATGTAGCGTATGAATCTGCCATAGTTCTTAGCAGTAAATATTTTCTGATATTCTTGTCTGAAGTATATATAACTTGAAATCCTCTAAATCATTGCAGAATTAGAGATTTTCCACCAACAATATTGATGTCTATTAAATTAGACAATACAAAAATTTCCCATACTCTTCTTATGTTATGTGTTTTCTCCAAGTTTGTGTCTACTGCATCAGCAGGTTGTATGATCAAGTTTACATGTATTGTTTTTCAGCTCTTTTGTGTTTATATGAATCATCTTTCAGCAATTAAACTTTCATCCATCCTAAATAATTTTATGACTCTAAATCATGATTTTATTTGAAATGCCAACAGCTGAGAAGAAAGTTGTACCTGAGGGACCAAAACCTGCACCTGCTCAACCTCCAGAAAAAGTGCCCCAACCAGAAGGTACTTTGTCTTAATGTGTGTTTATGTATTTTAAGTCTCTTGTTCATGCAGACTTATATTGCTTTAATTTTAGAAGTGTTTACATTTAAGGACCTTTTTTGAGGAGTGTGAATGTCCTATGTCAGCTTGTATAATATATGAATTGTTCAAACTGAGAAAATTAAAGTAAATACAAAACGGTCGTATCACATCAGCATCTTTTTAATGTTTTAGAAGAAGTGAAAAAGATTCTAGAAAAAGCTAAACCAGCAACCCTACCAGGATTATCTGCAACTGCAGGTATTTGTCATATTGTATTTACAATAATTAGTTCTTTAAACCTGTTAATATGTTGTGATACAGTTCAACATTAATCACTTGCAAAAATCCTAAAATTTACACAATGGATCATCTACCAGTCTTTTCTTAAAAGGGAGTAATATCTGTAATTCTGACAGTAACAGAATTATAGAATTACTGCAAGTACAGAGTAATGTCTTAAATATATGTTTCTGCCTCGTTAGAGGTGCCTTACGTCTTTAAGTTTACATGCTTATTTTCAAGTCAGTATTTTCTGTAAACTTCTAAAATATTCTGTGATTTAAACAAATACAATACTCTTATTAAAGTTAAAACTGGAGTACAGAAACCTGCAGAAGTTATGGTGGATTCCAAGAAAGAAGCTGAGAAAATCAAAGCTGCTAAAGGTATCTAAAATGAGACTTAGAATACAATGTATTACTCAGGGAATATTTTCTGGGGTTTTTTTTAGTGAATGCAGTTTCCTCCTTCTTATATTTTTACCACTGAAGAATATTCATATAAAGTTTAAAAACAATATAGGTTCTTAAATAACAATTCACACATGCCTTTTGTTCCACAAATATATATGGTATTACTCATTCAGACACAATTATTTCTACTCAGTGTCAATGTATCCTGGTTGTGTTTAAGTACATACATTCACTTATGTATGGTGATAAAATACTTACTGTCTTACATTTATTCATTTAAATCTGGCCAATAATCAAAGTCTTATTTATTTTTTGTTTATTCTTGGTAATACACCTGTGTTTGTTTTTGTATGTTTGATAAATCTTTTTTGTTTGTGGATATATCATTAATGTTGCTATAACCTGGAGTTATGAAAACCTTTTGCAGTTAAAAATCTTTCTTAATCTGTCTAAATGTCACATAATGTTCTTGAATGTATCAGAGCCAGAAAAGAAGACTACACCTGATGTCATCCCTCTTTCAGTCAAAGAAATAGTTCCCCCAGAAGGTACAGAACTACACTATTAATACTGTGCTGAAGCAGAACATTTCTTAAATTCTCTTTTTGTGTCTTCTATGCTTTTGTGCATTTACACAGTATGTTTTCCTGTACTTGTACTGTGTTTCACCCCTGTGTTTGTGCCATATTGTGTTCATGGATTGGCATGGTTTTTCTTAAAGCCAGATAGGTATACGTCATGCACAGCATCAATAGCAAATAAATCATCTAATATTGCCATTTCTCCCATTATCTATAGCTTAAAGCTATATATCTCTATATGTATGCTCCAAAATGTTTTTTGAGTGTTAATATATTATGGTTAGTTTAATATAATATAGATAATTTTTTTAATAGATTTATTTATTTTGCTAATTTTAAGATACAGACAGAAAAGGTTTGCACAAGGTAGAAATGTGTTACAAAATAAGACATCTATGAATTTTTCCAAAGAATATCAGTTAGTAATGTTAACTTATATTTAAACTGGTGCTTTTTTCATTAGGGCTTCATTCAATGAAAGTGGAGTTTTAAAAATCCTTGGCAAATAGATATATGCAATTGATTTTACACACTGATTTTAATGTTTTCTTCGACAGATGTTTATTATATTATTTTGAATTATTTACAGTGTAATAATTATGTATGATGTACAAGGTTTTCTGTATGATAGAGAACTGTAGGAATCTTGGTGAAATATTGTTTGTTTAATGTAAATAATTCATCTGAAATTTTTTTTCTCTCCAGGTGATGCCATGGAACCTGTTACAGCACCTGGAGCAGCCAAAAAAGGTATAAAATAGTCTTGTGGCCTTATCGAGATGTTGTTTGATGATAGATTTTCATATTGGCTACTAAAAATGAAGTCAAAGGAGAAAAATCAGTATTTACTTGTTAACTTAAATTACTAGCTTCATTTTCTGTGTTCTGTGGTGAAGTTTGTTACTTTATATGTCTGTTACTGGTAAATATTTGTGTTATTGGTACTCTTGATCCTGTGGATATGTCAAAATCTGCTGTGAGTTTTGTGAAAGTGTATGTTTTGTATGTTTTGTGAATTACGTTGTGTGATCTTGTCTAAATGTGCAGCTTTTATTGCATCAGACAAAGAACGTGAAACACGACCCATTCTTAAACAAAAAAGCAAAATTCCTGTAGAAGAGGAAACTTTTGAAATGCCAGTTTTGAAGAAAATGAGCAGGAGGCTAAAAGGAAAGGACGAAGAGAAAGAAACTGTTAAACTAAAAAAGATACCTAAGGCCCCAACTGATGAAATGCCAGGGGAGCCAGAAATCACTCTTCAGGAAGTGTTAAGTTATGAAAAAGAGGAGTTGATCCATTCTGAAGCCATTACAGAAGCTACATTTACAGAAAGTCATGAAGTTTTCAGAGGTGGGGAAAAGGAAGTAATTGAACAGGTACAGTTGATGAAACCTAAGAAATTTCCCACAGAGGCTGTTTTTACTGATGAAAAAGAGGTAGGTTTAAAAGAAGCTGTCATAATACCCAAAGAAGAATCACCCAAAGAAACTAGTTTGACACTTAAAAAAGTGTTAAGAATACCAACAAAAGAGAAAGAACAAGAAAAAGTGGTGCTAAAACCAATTGAAAGACCTGCTAAGCCAGAAGAAGTGTTGATGAAAGAAGTTAAAAAAGAGGTAGAAAGGGAACCCTTGGCTTTCAAAAAAATTGAGAGACCACAAAAAGATGAAGCAGTTAAAGAACCTGCTGTTCCTCGTGAGAAGGTGGAAATTTCCTTGGATGAAAAAGAAGAGGAGCCCAGTGTCAGACAAGCAGCTGATAAAACACCCAAGGATAAAAAACCCCAGGAACCAAGTAAACAGTTAACAAGAGTAAAAAGAGTTCCCACGCATGAACAGGAAGGGGAAAAAGTGGAGCTGAAACCATTTTCAAAAGTTCCTAAACCTGAATTACCTGTACAAAAAATCCCTTCAGTGTCAAAAGAAAAGGAAGATACCTCAGTCATGAAGCCAGTAAAAGCTGCAAAGGATGAAAAACCAGTCGATATGATTACTGCACCAAAGAAAGCTGAATTGCCAGCAACACTGGATAAGGAGCCACAAAAGTTTACAAAAACAGAAAGTCCCCATGAACAAGAAATGAAGCCTGTCACTCCTAAAGAAATTCCTTTAAGAGAGAAGCTGAGTCCAAAAGAAGATAGGAAACCAGTACCACTAAAAAAAGAGATTTTGCCAAAGGAACCTGATGAAAAAGAAATATTACTAAAACATGTTGAGAAACCTAAACAAGATGTACAACTGAAAAAGACTCCTTCTCCAAAGGTCACTTTATCAAAACTGAAAGAACCTGAATTGAGTCCTGTGGAAAGGAAGCCCAGCCTTGATGCCATAAAAAAGTTACCTCCAAAAATCTCTCCAAAAGACTCCATTGAATCAATTACCTTAAAAAAAGTACCAAAGAAACCATCTCCTCCTGAAGAAAAAACTGTTGAAGGAGCTCCACTGAAAATTGGGAAAGGAAAAGTACCCGTTATGAAAGAAATGTCACCTGAAACTGTGCAGCTTAAGAAGATTCCTACTCAACAAGAGGAAGAAATTTACAAAGAAGGACCAGAGAGAGAAGTGGAAGGTGAGGAGAGTTCTTTGGAATGGGAACTCACTCCTCGTGAGAGTTATGGGTCTTCAGAAGACTGGGAAGAAACTGCTTCAGAGGAGGGTGCACTTGAGACTCCAGGAATGAAGGGTGACAGACGAGGTGAGAGGGTGATGACAGGTCATCATCGCTGAGTTTCTTTATCTGCTTTGCAGAAAAAGCCACCATTCTTACCCTGAATAATGTCCATTTGTGTCCATTTTATTTTTCGATTTATTCAAATGTTTGTCTGTCTTCACCAGTGTTGTGTGTGACAACATTGTGATTGTTTCATTGTTCAAGACAATTTCATTCTTACAATCTATAACAAGACTTCCATAACCAATTCATTGCAGTCATACATTCATTTATTACTTACATTAATCTAAATTGTTGCATGATTGGCTTTACATTGTTTTTTATATTTGTGGTTTAATTGCTGTTGTTCCTACTTGATTTTGGGGATATCTTGAGATTGCTTTTATAATACAAAGGTGGTAATCATTTTTCATTGTAATACAGAAGGAAAACCCAAAGAGGAACCAGGCAAAGGCAGGGGCATTAGAGGTGAGTGATATCGATTAAATGTTTGAAGAGTTTGTTTTGTTTATTTACTTTATTATGTAATATTTCTATTAAAATACAACATTAAAAATAAATAGTATGTGTTGAGATAATGTAATTTTTTTTGTCTGCACTTACCAGTACATATTTTATTCACATAAGTTATGGTAAAGTATGGAAGGTGAATATAAACGTAATTTATGTAATTTTGTGATGGCCCAAGAAGAATATTCCACATTCTGAATTTTATTTAGTGCAGTTAAATTACAAAACACAACAAACATGTTAATGCAGATATTTTGAAAGCATGCAAGGTAAGAACTCTTCATTTAAACTACTTATGTTTTCATTGAATTTCAGCAAAACAAACCCCTTCACCTGCAGACAGTGATAAGAGAAAAGGCTTAAAACCGGGTACTGGAGGTGAAAAACCACCAGGGGATGCACCATTTGGATTCCAGCTTAAAGCTGTCCCTTTGAAATTTGTAAAGGAGTTGAAAGACATTGTGCTACAAGAAGCTGAGTCTATTGGCTCTTCAGCAGTCTTTGAGTGTCAGATTTCTCCTTCCACCGCTATCACCTCATGGATGAAGGATGGAAGCAACTTGAGGGAGAGTCCGAAATACAAATTTACTTCAGATGGAAAGGATCGTAAACTAGCAATTATTGATGTGCAGCTGTCTGACACTGGGGAGTATACTTGTGTTGCCAAGCTTGGCAACAAAGAAAAGACTTCAACTGCAAAACTCATTGTTGAAGGTAAATTACATCCAATGATTAAATTGTTTACAACAAATATGAAAACTGTCTGTTATATAGGCTATGTGTAGATTTATATAGTAGTATACGTGTGTGTGTGTGTCCGTGTGTGTGTGTGTGTGTGTGTGTAATGTGTGCAAGTGCTGTCGAGAAATCAAAACCTATTTGCTTGTTTTTCTCATAGAACTGCCTGTCAGATTTACAAAGAACTTGGAGGAGGAAATTTCTGTCATTAAGGGACAGCCAATGTATTTGACCTGTGAGCTGAGCAAAGAAAGAGATGTTGTCTGGAAGAAAAATGGCATACCTATTCAGCCAATACCTGGCAAGCTGGCTATTAATGTCATTGGACTACAGCATGCTGTGACAATTCAGAACTCAGAAGATGATGATGCTGGTGTTTACTCATGCGAGTGTGAAAACATCAAGACTCAAGGAAATGTGAAAATCGTTGGTATGTGCCGACAGATCCCTGACATTAACAATTACCTGTGGTTTTCTTTATAAATTCTGTGCTTCTGCTCTCCATTTACTCAAAAACCTCTTCACAGAAATTATCAGAGACTGGTTGGTAAAGCCACTGAGAGATCAGCATGTAAAACCCAAGGCCACTGCTACATTCAAAGGGGAGCTTTTTAAGGACACTCCAAATTGGAAATGGTTCAAAGGAGATGAAGAGATTCCTATTGAGCCCACTGATAAGACTGAAGTAAAAAAGGATGGAAACATTCTCACTCTAGTCATTAAGAATGCAACTCCTGATGATGTTGGGGAATATTCCATGGAGGTTGAAGGACAACGATACTCAGCTAAGCTAACTCTTGGAGGTATGACTGGTTTGTACGTGCAATTTCTTGTGAAATCTCAAGTGAAGCTCTAGCTAAACTATCTCTTTTTTGACATTTTCAGAGCGGGAAGCTCAGATCTTGAAGCCTCTCTCAAGTGTGGAAGTCTATGAAAAAGAGACTGCTAACTTTGAAACTGAAATTTCTGAGGAGGACATTCCAGGAGAATGGAAACTTAAAGGCCAGATTTTAACAAGATCACCTGTAAGAACTGTATTTTCTTTTAAAATACTGTATATTTGCCACTTCTTACTAAAGTAGTTAGGAATTGTGATTTTACCCATTAATGAATACTGGAATTGTCAGATGTGATTATTTTGCTTAGTCAGTTTGTTCTCCACTTTAGACTTGTGATATCAAAGCAGAGGGACCAAAGAGATTTCTCACTCTAAAAAACTTGGAAGTTGAGCAGTCTGGTGAAATCTCTTATCAAGCTCTCAATGCCATTACAACTGCAATGCTGACAGTCAAAGGTATGGGCAATAGCATATTTCTGGTTTTTCTGGAGTGTAAACAACAAAACCATCCATTTGTAATGATCCTGTAACCTTTGTTTTCCAGAAATTGAAATGGACTTCACTGTTCCTCTGAAGGATGTGTCTGTACCTGAAAAGAAACAAGCGCAATTTGAGTGTACTATCACAAGGGATGTCCCCAAAGTGATGTGGATGAAAGGGACTGACATAATCACAAAAGGTAGAAAATATGACATTATTGATGATGGAAAGAAGCACATACTAGTCATCAACGAATGTGAATTTGATGATGAGGACCAATACACCATTGAAGTCCAAGGCAAAAGATCAACAGCCAAACTCACTGTGGAAGGTAACTGTGTAAAGAACAGTGTCTGCTGTTCTTAAATGTTTAAGAAATAAGAGAGTGTTAATTCCTTTTAAAACTCACTGATTTGTTCATGTAATTTTTTTCAGTTATAATACTTTGTTTTTCATATATGTGTGTATATATAATATGTATAATAATGTTATTATTATTCACACTTTATGTAGCAAACATGCAATGATTCATTCTTTTCTATAGCAACTAAAGTAAGGCTGTACTTTAACAAAGCTAAATCCACAACGTGCGCCATTACTATATTGTAGGTATACGGCTCAAGGTCACCACACCGTTAAATGACCAAATAGTGAAGGAAGGTAAAACAGCTCGGTTTGAGCTTGAGCTCAGTCATGAAAATGTACCGGTGACATGGTACAAAAATGAAACAAAATTGCATCCCAGCAGAACTGTACTTACCCATGTTGATGGAAAAAAACATATATTAGAAATCAAAGAAGTGACTCTAGATGACACCTGCCAGATTAAGGCAGAGGCCAAAGGAATTCCCACGATGGCTAACCTTACAGTTATAGGTAAATCTTATTTCTACTTTACTTCTCTCTTGACTCTGTAGATGTCACGATAGTTTTGGTGACTAAGAACTAGTAAATATAACTATTATTGAGATATGTTGAGATATATGGAAACATCACTGCTAAGAATTCTTTCAGAAATATTCTTTTCATCTGTATTTTACAAAAATGTTTTTTCTTCCTATTTTTATTTGTTGGTTATCTCCTCTAACCAATTTTTCCAGAGGCTGACCCATACTTTACAGTTAAATTACAAGATTATACTGCAGTTGAGAAAGATGAGGTTATCCTTGACTGTGAGCTAAGCAAAGATGTTCCTGTGAAATGGTACCATAATGAGGCAGAAGTCAAAGCCTCTAAGATGGTCAGTATGAAGGCTGATGGCAAACGGAGGATCCTTTCAATCAAGAGAGTGGATAACAAAGATAAGGGAACTTATGTTTGTGATTGTGGAACAGACAAGACAGTTGCAGAGATTAACATTGAAGGTAAACACTAATATTTTCAAGACGAACAGCTTTTTTTATTGTACTTGTTTTCATTCATCTTAATACATTGATTTTTGTATTACAGCTCGTGACATCAAGGTCATCCGCCCCTTGTATGGTGTGGAGCTCTTTGATGGAGAGACTGCACGTTTTGAGGTGGAAATCTCTGAAGATGATGTACATGGCCAGTGGAAATTGAAAGGAGAAGTTCTAACGCCATCTCCTGTATGATAACTTCCTGAATGTTTTCAACAAATGCCTTTTATTTGACTGTGTTTCTGAAATGTTCTTGCCTCTCTAGGTATTCCTCATTTATACAATTTACAGTATGCTTCTTTTAACAGTATATGCTGTGGTATTGTTTGCAGGATGTTGAAATTATTCAGGATGGTGCCAAGCACATCTTGACATTGTACAACTGTAAAATCCCTCAGTCAGGAGAAGTGGCATTCCAGGCTGCTAATGCCAAGTGTGCAGCTAATTTGAAAGTGAAAGGTATAGCTATCTTTCTTTTTCAGAAATAGAGCAAATCATTTCCTAAACACTTTTGTAACCTTCCTTGTAAAAGAAAGAGCTAAACACTCACATGTTGTCTATACATTGCAGAGCTTCCACTTACCTTTATCACTCCCTTGAGTGATGTACACGTGTATGAGAAGGATGAAGCAAGGTTTGAATGTGAAGTTTCTAGGGAAGCTAAGACCTTCCGGTGGCTAAAAGGATCTCAGGATTTGAAAACTGATGAGAAATTTGAAATACTTCAAGAGGGCAGTCGTCATATTCTTGTGGTCAAATCTGCTGCCTATGAGGATGAGGCCAAATACATGTTTGAAGCAGAAGACAAAAGAACATCTGGGAAACTTGTAATTCAAGGTATGATACAGAAAACTTCAGTCAAGTAAAATTTTTCTTATCTCAATGGTTCAAAGTTCTGAATATGAAAAAAAATATCAGTAACTTGTTAGACCTATTAAAACTTGAATCATTAAATAAATAAGCTTTTTTCTTTACTTCTAACTTCCAAACTTCTTAGGAATTCGACTTGAGTTCATCAAACCTATCAAAGATGTAACAGTAAAAGAAAGGGAAACGGCAGAGTTCAGTGTTGAACTGTCTCATGACAAGGTACCAGTCACTTGGTACAAGAATGATGTTCGCTTGCACCCAAGCAAAGTTGTTCATATGTCAGAGGATGGGAAGGTTCATACTTTGGCCTTTAAAGAAGTTTCCATTGACGACACATCTCTCATTAAAGCTGAAGCACTGGGGAAAAGTTCTGAGGCTATGCTTACTGTTCTTGGTAAGAAAATGGTATTCATTTCAGCATGTATGTAGCAATGTTGATTTTTTATGAAAACTGCAACCTGTGAAAGTTGGTTTGAACTTTAGTGCTGAGCGAATGGTAAGTATAAACAGGTTTTTGTGAAGGGGAATATTTAAGTTCCAGGTCTTTTAAAGACAAATTATGATAGCTCAATAAAGATGTTAGAGGCCTCGCATTAATAATGAAACATCTGTTTCCCAGAGGGAGAACCGTACTTCGTCAGAAAATTGCAAGACTACACTGCAGTAGAAAAGGATGAAGTTGTCCTGATGTGTGAACTGAGCAAGCCTTCTGCCGAAGTGAAATGGTTCAAGGATGGCAAGGAGATCACTCCCTCCAAAAATGTGTTCATGAAATCAGATGGAAAGAAGCGCATTTTAACTGTGAAGAAGGCAGAGAAGGGCAACATTGGGGAATATACATGTGACTGTGGTTCTGATAAGACTGCTGCTAAATTAAATATTGAGGGTGCGTTGTGTTATATATTATATAGATATAATATATATTTTATTTTAGAAACTACTATTACTATTGCTATGTGCTGCAGTCTATTAAATTCCAGCCCTTGTTATTTTTGTTCTCCCCTAGAACGTGATATTAAAATCATCCGCCCTCTGTATAGTGTGGAGGTGACAGAGACAGAGTCTGCTCGCTTTGAGACAGAGATCTCTGAAGAGGATGTCCATGGTCACTGGAAACTTAAAGGAGATGCACTTCACCAGTCTCCTGTAATGAAATTTATTTTTAAATCTTTAGTGGTGTAAAACTGAATGTTTGATTTATGTAGATAAAGCTGAGGTTTTGCTCCCTTTTTCTTTTGCTGTGTAAAAAGTAGGCTGTGACATTAAGTAATTGTTATGCTACAGTAAAAAAAATCAGTATTGAAATAACACATTTTAATTAACATTTCCAGATTTCTTCATCTGTCTTTAATTTAACTCTTTATTTCTACATGACCTTTTAAGGACTGTGAGATTAAAGAAGAGGGCACCAAGCACATTCTTATCCTGTACAACGTGCTCATGAGCCAGGCTGGTGGTGTAGATTTCCAGGCAGCCAATGCTAAATCCAGTGCTCAGCTCAGAGTTAAAGGTAAACACCTGTTCTCCGTCACACTGTATATTCATTGTAGTTAAACTTCACCAAAAAAAGCACTACTGAACTGCTCAGAGTTTATGCTGTATTTGTAATTCATATTTATTGTATAAGAGTAAGAAGTTAACAAAGCTGTGCATGAATCATTGCTCTGGAAATGTTTTATTGTGTCTGTGAATATTGTCATGCACTAAACACTGGTTTCAAATACGTTTCAAGCATTCACTTTAATAGTCCTGCATTATTATCAACTAAACATTCTGACAGCTTTCAGTTAAATGTACAGTTTTCTGTGTTTTACATCCCTACCAAGCTAAGTAAAATATTTGTAGGTCAATCATTTGATTGCTTTTCAGGTATGTATAGATGTGTATACACAGGAAAGACTAAACACATGAAGCTATCATACTAAAATATTTTCTTAATTTATGAAACATAATGGCAAAAATAACAGGCTGTTTATTAGGAAAGTGATGGCTATGAAACCATAGTATGCTTTCCTAAAAATGGTCTACACTGCAAAATCTGTTTTGTATGGATATTTGGATCTTGCATAGGATTGCGATTTATCTTTGTTGGGAAACAGACACCAACATTGTCATTTTCTTGGAAAAAATCTAGAAACATGATTGACAGTAACAGAGTGTAGAGGTTTACATGGCTACTGGTTTATTAGGTGTTGTGTCTATTTTTGAAGTGGCATGCCCTATCTATAGCTGGCAGTTAGAACTTGGCATGCTGCCATTCCAGGTTTTCTGCTGACCATATACATGCTGAAGAAACTTAATAAGCAAATTCCATCCCACTCCTTTGCTATGTGCTGTTATCATCAGTCTATGCTAAAATCCAGAGCAGAGCCATGCATCTCAAAGGGTAGCAAAATGATAAACTTTTGCTGTGGAGTTACAGCTTAAACTTTGGGCGTGCTATTCTGGATCTGGACTTGTTGAAGACTAATAATGTCTTCTGTTTTCTGTAAAGCTCGGGTCATTGGTCTGCTGCGACCACTCAAAGATGTTACAGTTACTGCTGGGGAGACTGCCACATTTGAGTGTGAACTGTCTTATGAAGGAATCGTTGTAGACTGGTACTTAGGAAATACAAAGCTGGAACCAAGTGATAGAGTAAGTTTTGCATCTATCTATCTATCTATCTATCTATCTATCTATCTGTCTGTCTGTCTGTCTGTCAATTGTTTGAGCAGTTTTTTTTTTTCTTGAATGCTACATAGTACCCTGTAATAATAATGTTTCTTGCAGTAATTTGTGAATTTGCATTATTATTGGTGTTGGGTGCTGGGAGTACAGAAGGAAGTGCTTAGCCCTGAATTTTTCTTACTGCTTAACTATTAACCTAACAGAGAGCTATAGCACGGATTTCTTCAAGCCTCAAATTCTTAAAATTTCTTTACTTTGATGTAAATATTGTAATAAAAAATAGAAAATGTTTATTTTGGTGGGTTGTATGTATTCATAATATTATGTAAAATAATAAAATGTAAATTCTGCATTATATGATACTATAAGGAAATATTCAGATTGGAAATATGCCAACTTTATAGTTATCTCAAAGTTAAAACATGATAAACAATTTGCTAAACATTCCTTATTTTCGCCAATTCCTTGGATAAAGTGGCTATATAATACAACTTAATTTTTGACAAGAAATAAAAAAATGTACAATAACACATTCAAAATAATAAACAAGATTAGAAAAGTTGTTCAAGGTTAAGGTTGATACATTTAAATAACTTTTAAGAAAATTGTGCTGATTTTATGACAAAATGTCCTTTTGGATTATTTTCCTGTCGTTTAACTTTCTTTTGAATTTATATAGATTGTCACACGTGCTGAAGGCAGAGTTCACACCCTGACCGTTAGAGATGTAAAGCTTAATGAGGCTGGAGAAGTCAAACTAACAGCTAAGGACTTCCTTACTCAGGCCAGGCTCATTGTTAATGGTATGTACAGTCTCCTTAATTCATTGAATACCTTCATTAATATTTTATTTTGCCATTTATTTGTTTCTTTTTGTTTCATTTAAAGGAGGCAACATGTAGTATACTGCTTATAGTCATTACTTCACTGGGTTTTAATCAAGAGTTAGAATCTGTGCTTTGAACTTTTGTAGTGCCCTTGAGCGAAGTATTTACCTTGAATATAAAAATAAATTACCCATCTCTATAATTAGGTAAATAATTTTGAGTAGTTTAGTGCAGTATACCTAAGATGGTAAGATGCTTTTGGAAAAAAAGGTCTCAGCTAAATGACAAAAATATAATGTCAAATATAATGTCATTTTAATGAGCATTTT